>NC_037646.1:2250941-2850941 GCF_003254395.2 Apis mellifera
AAGTACCTTTGGTTAATATATTCTACACAACAATATATTTCTCAAAATTAATAATAAATATTTGAATCAATTCTGTTAGCTAAAATTAGCTAAAATTTACTCAAATAACTCCTCAATACTATAAATTATTAATAATCATTTTTTTATCTAGGTTTCATTGGTAACCAATTCTATTAGTTAAAATTAACTTATACGATCAGTTCCAAATTAATATATATTCCAAATTAAGCTTCGTTTTTTAAACTTCATTGTTAAGCATCCAATTCTGTTAGCTAAAATTGAATAGCGAGATGGCTGCTGGCAACGAGGGTTTCTTCAAAACGAGAACCTGAACTTGATTTATTAGGAAAATCCATGGGCGTATGAACGGAAGGAAATGTCAGTTCGGTTTATCTTGGTCGATAAAATTGATTAACGTCGACACGCCGGTAAAATAAAGTCGATACACGGCTCGCTATTATTAGTGATAAATTACCGGTGGCCCTCTCGTTCACGACGAGAACGAAGCCTAGCCACTTAAGTGGTGTCACGAAGCCGCTGTTTTCGCGTAAACTTTCAACACTTGGTCTTCCTGTTTCTTGCTTCTCGCCATTGGTTCTCGAACCTGGGATAAATGAGCTAGAGGCCGCGACAAGACAAGCCGCATGCCTCTTTGAGGTTATAAAACACTTTGCCGTGCGTTAACACCTAACCTCGCGCCATTAATCCTCCTGTTTCCAACGCGAGTTCGTGTTCGAATAATCGGTTTGACTTTGCCATGCATTAGGAATTCCATCGATTGGAAAAAAAAATATAGTAGATCGTTAAATGGTATATGTGTAGTAACTTTCATCAGGCATTTCTTAAGGTATGTGCTTGTACGGCATATTATGTATAGTAATAAAAAAATGATCGATGAAAATACTCGAATATTAGAAATAATTTATAGAAAATGTATTATAGATTATAATTTATTGATATTGTATTATTTATATTTTAATGTAGAGTTCTGTTGTATAAATATATATATGAATAAAAATTAAAAAAATCTTTATTTTATGAAAAATGATAATCAATCTTGCAATTTGAATATGTTTTGATAAGTTTTTATTTATTGTATATTTTTTATTATGTTGAATAAATTATTTTTATTATTATTTATTATACTGTTCCAATACTTTTATTACTTACTATGTATCATATTATCTGATAATGTAATATTTTTAAAAAATTATTAACATTTTGTTATCGTGAAATTCTATGATATGAATATAAACGAATCATAAACAAAGAGAAAATAGATAAATACAGATTATAATATAAATAATAAGAAAGGAATGGTTTTAAAAACGTATTGATTTCAAAAAATAATTTTTGATAAAAAATTTAATTGCTTAACTTTTGACTATTTTGGTTAAATAAACAAAATTTTCCGCATACTCCACGTTATAACGAAACTTTACGTTATTTTGGTCATAATCTAAAGATTTCGCACTATTTTCAAGTTTATATAAAGTGTCTCTATCTTGTGGAAGTCTGAAAAATATGTGCTTTTAATAGAAAGGTACTATATAACACATAATCAAGAAAGAACTATCAATCTTCTGTTAATAATACACCTACTGATGACTATCTACTGACTATTAAGGTCGCAATTTTTTTTATTTATAGGGATATTCCAAGAGAAATATGATTGATCAGAATCAAGCAGAAAATAATATTTATATGTGTAATGAAAAAAATTAAATTTGCTTTAATGCTAATGAAAATATACATTTGATAGATATATTCAAGTGGACATAGTAATAGTTCTTTTTTTATTTTTTTAAATAAATAGTATATAAGATACTTTTATTCTAATACCGAATATTTGACAAAAATGAAATTTAAAAAAAAAATTAATTAATTCAGTTTAGTTTTTACATATATATAATTATCGTAAATATTTTTGCATAAAGAAATTTTATGATATTAATATAGTCGCATTTATTTTCTTCTTTTTTCATATGTTTTAATTAAACACATTAAAAACTAATAATATTTCAATTAATTCTAAATTAACTATATACTAAAAATTATTAAAAGTTATAAGAATTAGAGATATCTTCAATACAGAAAATACAATATATAAAAAATATTATTATAAATGTTAAAATTCATTGTTTTATATAACTCAAAAATATTATAAAAAAATTGTCATTTTTTTTTAATTATTATCATTAATTTATTATTATTAATTCATTAATAATTTTCTTTTACTTTCCTACTTTTTTTTTTTTTTTTATTTTTCAAAGTCAAATCAATATTTTGTAATAAATTAATAAATATTATATATAATTAGTAAAAAAAAAAAGATTTCTGCCATTTTCTCATCAATTTATTATTTTCCTATCAAAAATAAGATCAATCGCATCATTCACAAATTTTTTCTTACAATTATTTAAGAAAAGAAAGTTCCAACATTTGAAAATACATATAAAATAGAGACATCTAACATAAACATAATCTATCATATCTTCTAATTCCATTCTTCTTTCAATATCCTCGAAATGTTTAGTGGATACGCTTGCGCATACGATAAAGATCGATCGGACAAATCTGAAGACGTGCGTCTGAAATGCACGATAAACGATTCATCTGATGCAATGGATTTGCTCCCTGCACTCGATTGAAAATTTACGATGACGTCCCGAGAATACGAAAAAAATTCACGTCGCAAATACGATCTTCTCTTCCTCCCCTCTCTTTTTTTTTTTTTTTTTTTTTTGGAATTATAATATTCTAATTTTACGAGGGTCCTTTCCTTTACGACGAATTCTTTTTCCGCACGTTTATGCCAAAAGTAAGTTTTTATTTTCCATAAACCTTGCCTCGGCACAAAAGTAGATGTAAGATCGTAAAGGCGTACTGGATACACCCAGAGCGTTAAACTTTTTCTTCTTGTGCATACGCCGATAGGACGTGAGACCAACTTCCGGGTAAATTTCTGCGCTTGAAGATGTTTTTCTTTCTTTTCTTTCTCTCTCTCTCTCTCTCTCTCTCTCTCTCTCTCTCTCTCTCTCTCTCTCTCTCTCTCTCTATCTTTCTCGAGTTGAATGTAAAGAGTCCACGTTCGTAAAGAGTTTGAAACAAGGGAGGGAAGACGAGAGACAAAGATGGAAAAGAGACCTGTTCAAAATCTCTGTTTAAAATTGCCCTTCCGTTTTTCATTTATTTATGTATCTTTTCTTACTTGCTACCGTTCGCGAGAACGTAGTTTGAAAATGAAAAGAATTCCAAGTGTGCCCTCTCGTACTTCTGTACCCCGAGCAATTCTTGTAAACGTATAAATTCTTGTCACTTGTATAAAGACGTTGTTAAATTTCACGAAAAATGGTAAAAGAAGAGAATAATATCTTAAAATTTTTATGCCTGCTTTTTCCCCTGTTAATTCTGTTTATTCGAAGTCTTTGTCAAAGTGAATTCAAAGTGAAGTGGTTTCTTGAAAATTTGAAAAAAGTAAACGATTATTGAGAGATATAAGAAGAATGTACATTCCATGTGTGATATTTCGTAGAATAAAGAAATATTGAAAATTTACACAAATTTATGTCGAATAATTATTTTTTTGATTAATTGATATTAAAAACAAAATAAATAGATCAATATTAATCCTATTGTTAACTAAATCTCTGTAATAAAGATATATAATAAGAAAAATATTATCTAATAATATAAATTTAATTAAATATTGTTATTATTTAGTGATATTTTATGTACTTATTAATAATAAATTAATTATTATTAATATTAATAAATTAAAAAAGAATAAAAATTAGAGTTATTTTTATCCACATCACATCATCTACACATATAACATATTAATTGAGAGTATTACAATCTAACTTCCAATATTAGATTTAGAAATTAGTTTGATATCTTAACATTAATTATTTACAACTCTAATTAATCAATTATCAGTCAAACTCTGGCATATAATAGAATATAATATATATATAAAAAGAGAAATATATTATGAATCGCATTAATCTATTCAGATTATTACTATATATTACTACGTCAACGTCGATTGATTCATGAGAATGATGAACTTGAAAAGAAAAAGTAGTTCATTAATTACTCGACAAGTCGTTCAATCACATTTTGCAAAAAAAGATATTCGTTTCTTTGATTGAAAAACTCTCAGATCATGATCTCTTGATAAATTGTAAAATTTTATAGGATAAAAGTTAAAACATTACATAAGATTTTTTTTAAATATTGAGTGTAAAAATGAATTTAATATCTGTTCAAAATAAAATTATCATTTATTTATAAAAAAATCTTATTCTTTAAAATATTTCAAATATATCTTCTCTAATATCAAATATCTTAAAGAATAAAAATTATAAGGTTTAAAACTTATTTTAAATATTTATCGAATTCATTTCTAATATTTAAAAAAAGAATCTAATATAATCTTAACAATTTTAACATAACCTATAATAATATTTTATTGATATTCGATAAAACTTGACTTGAAAAGTTAATGATTACCGATTATTTAAAATTCATGTTAATATCTCGTTCCATCAACACTCAAAACTAGTCAAATTAAATTTCTAAGTGATTCGTCACTAATAATTCGACGAACGTGCGTATATCGTCTGTTGGGAATCCTAGACTCTCTGTTAGACGAGACGGTGGCGCCCCGATGAAAATTGATCACGTTTGTGGAATCGTTAGACGAGCGCGCACGCATGTAGGACCGATGTAAGCGGATAATTAATCGATGTATTATTAATGCGATTTTGACAGAGAATCGGACGCAGACGCGTGTAAGTACTCGTTCGTGTATCTTCGGGGCCGTATAAGCTGCGATTCGTGAATATTTTATGAGTAACGCCATTACAGTCTGTTACGGACAATGTGTTAAGCTCAGACCACTAAATCTATGAAATTGCCGGGTGAGTCGCGATCGATAGAACCCGTGCAAGGCTGACACGCGAGAAATACGCTCTCGAATGAGTAATCGGTTACGTTCGAGAGTGACAGTGAGAAGGAGAGGGGGAGGGAATTGGTATAATAAAATTTTATCCATATATCAGGACTAGATTAAATGTCAGTGTGGAGATACTATCCTACTCCCCTCCCCTCCCCCTCTCCCTCCCCAGCTCGTTACTTTCAACGATGAAAATATGACCTATATTGGGATTTTAACGTCTATCTATTGACATTGCTAGTTTGCGATATTACGAGGGGGGACGTTTGGTCACCGATATATTTACAGGGAAAGTAATATTTTTCGGTCGTATAATATGGATGCAACGTTTCGCAATGTTTACCGTGATAACACCGCATATTTCACTGAATGTCGAAATCCGCTTATGAACATTTATTCCGCAGCCAGAGAATTCTCGTTCCAAGATACCGAGCATGCGGCAGAGGTGGCTCCCCCTTGCGTCCGTCACTCGGTCAACTCGGTTGGCTCGATGACATCGGCGTCTCGATGCAACTTTCGATTACAGGGAGTGAAACGCGTTCCGCGAATAGTTTCGACGAGTTGGCTACGAGAAATTCCTTTATCGCAACGTCATTTGCGCGTACTTACTTACAGTAGATTCTCTGTTAAACGGAGTATTCTCAATGGGAGTAGACTTTTGATTGGATGAAAGAATGGGTCTGTTGATCCGGCAATATCATATTTATAGGTATGTTCAGTTGCAAAAATATTCGTACACGTTAATATCGAATTTAACTATCGATAAAATTGCATTTATATGAATCTATTAGGGGACAAAAATGTTCATTTAACCAGGTAATAGAAGTCTATTTAATTTCCTCACTATTTATGATTTTTCCTCTAATTAATAGAAGTATACATTCGTAGAAAAGAATTTATGAACAAATTTTAAATTTGCAAATGCAATAATTATCTGATGCTTTTTTCCGTCTTAGATATATATTATATAATTGTTATATTTACATTCTATTACATTATAATGTACATAATAAATAATATGTACATATAGATATAGATTATCAATATTATATATTAATAATATAAAGAAATAATAAAAAAATCACAATCTATTATTATGAAAATAATTGAATGGTTAAAAGGAAGATGAGATAAACAAATTCTATTGTATTTATTATTTACAATTTTTTTTTTCATAGCATACAATATTTTGACATTGATGTAGTTTTGTTTTTATGTTTTATATTTAGAATAAATATGCAATAAAGAATTTCAAATAGAAACATAAAAAATTGGGTATTAAATTTATTTATTACAAAATTTGTTGAATTATAAAATGACATTGAATACTGAAACAAAAAAGATGATAAAATCTTGGATGGAATAAATAAATTAAAGTTAAATTTTTGCTTCAAAATGATTTTTTTCTTATTGTCTCTAAGAAAATTTTAGGTATTTTATTAATATTTTTTTTTTAAAAATAGTTTTCAATATCAATGAACATTTTTTATAAGCATTTTATGGGGAAATATGAGTGAGCTTCCAAACTTTTGAACGATAGCTATAAAAATGTTTTCCAGTATATTGAAGTATATAATATATAAATGTCAAAATAAAACAATTTTGATTTAATATAAATCATAAATTTAAATGTTCAAAAAAAAAAATAAAAATAAAAATCGACATGAGTTTTTATTACAAGAATATTCAAATTCTTTATAAATATAAATTAATAAAAAATTTTTATAAAATATAAAATTAAATATAAAATATAATTTAAAATTATAAAGTATTTATAATAATAATTTTGATAAAGTTTAACTTAGTAATTTTTTCCAATTTTTTCATAATATTTTTATAATATTTAATTAATATATTTAATTAATATATAATTAATATATTATTAAATTAATATTTGATATTTTTAATTTTTTTTTTATTTTGTAAAATTAAAATACATGAATATAAATTTCTTAACAAAATCTAGAATGATGTTAAAAAAAATAATTAAAAAAAATAATTTATAAAATTCAAATTGTCAAATAAAAAATTATTAAATATTTCAATAAAAATAGATAAGTTTTTGATATATAATATTTTAACGATGAATAATAATTACATTAGAGTATGTGATGTAGATGTTTAATGTATTACCTTTATCGATTGATTTTGCATATCTAGGCTGATAATTTAGAACTGATAATTTATGTCAACACGGACAGGGGATATATATATGGTTGCTGAAATTCGAAATAAAATACGATTATCAGAAATTGCAGAATATTCCATTTGAATCATTTATGCATAATTATTTATTAAATTATTTCTACTTATTTCGAAGTAGAAATGATTTTATTTCAAATAAAACATGAACTTTTTTTCTATAATGTAAAATTTTGAAACTTACATTAAACAATATTTCTGTATAAATTATAACATTCATATATTAAAATAGGTCATCTTATAAAATGAAATTTTGAAATTTACATTAAACAGTAAATCGAATTCATATATCCAATCGATAAATATTATTTACTTTATAAGAAACGTTTCTTTCATTTGAAAATAAAAAATGTCAAAAAATAAAAAAATTGAATAAAATGTTACTAGCTAAAAAATTACATTAAGCATAAGAATTCAAAAAATAAAAAGATATAAATCGACATGCAAAAATAATATATTGTATATGTTACTAAAAATTACTGAGCATCATTCACATATATCTTATCTCTATTCATAAAATTTACTAATTCGCTTTATAAAATGAATCTTGTATAAAATGTTCCAGTCAAAATAA
Source organism: Apis mellifera (assembly GCF_003254395.2). Lineage (NCBI taxonomy): Eukaryota > Metazoa > Arthropoda > Insecta > Hymenoptera > Apidae > Apis > Apis mellifera. The sequence continues at coordinate 2,258,678 of NC_037646.1, forward strand.
ACTTTTCCTTTTTTTTTCTGATATAAAAAAATAAAAAAAAATATATTTATGATACAATATGAACATTCATTTTGACCATTTAATAACATAAACAATAAAGTTTGAATATTATTTTATCATAATAATTTTATCACATCGTTCCTTTTCAAAGATCAATTCAAACATATTCAAATTTTTAACATAATAAAAAATATATTAATGAAAAAACGAAGAAAAAAAATAGTCCGTCAAAAAAAAATTTTATAAATTGTTCCTTTCTTGAAACCATTAATCACATCGCATGAATATTTTCTGTTATAAAAAAAATGAAGGAAATATTCAAGTATATCCTGTATATAAATAAATAAATAAATAAATAAATAAATAAATGAAAAAGAATTAACCAAATAAATATATTGCCAAATAAAACGAATCAACGATATGCTAAAGAAACGAGTTTTTCCATTCGATTCCACTCGCTTCGAACGATAGAAAGCAAACGCGAATCGTGGACCACTTGGCAATCGAGAGACAAACCATTTCTGATGTTCGTTGCAAAAGCCTAAGGGGAGAAAGGCAGGAAGGAGAGGAGATCGAAGAGGAGAAATCGGTGCGGCGGAGATACGAGGTTGAAACTTGATTTGTGGCATCTAAAGCGTGGTGTTGCGAGGATTACTCTCGCAGTTTCTCCCAACCATTGATTTGACATTTGTTAATGCGTTTCTGATGCCGGATTACACCGCATGTCGCCGCACGATAAGAGTGCTTGCTAATTTATGTGCATAATCGAATGACCCCGCGTCTCCTGTTTTCGAACGCTGTTATCTTCGTTGTAGATGCATATGTATACTTTGGGAAAATATCCGTGGTATTTGGGATATATCAAATCCTGTTGATTTAGAAATTTCGATGCAAAGAATGGTTTGGTACAAAGAGTTTTGTCGAAACTTGAATTTTGGATTCGTAAAATTTTATGAGTTTTATTTCGAAATATTTGAGACTTTGAGAAATATTGTATTTTTACTATTTCTTTTCTTTTCTTTTATATATGAAGATTTTGTTAATTTGGATTTAAAATTATTTCGAATTCATATTTAATAAGATTGCAAGTATGATTTTTTTGATTTATAAAAGATTAGGTTTTCATGTTTTATTTTGCGAGTAAAAAATTACTGATATTTTTAAAAAAATGTAAAGTTTATTATTAAACTCGTAATTATTTTGAATTTCGAAAATTATTTCTTAAGTTTAGAAGTACTCAAATTTTTAATTTACAATAAAAATACATTTATTTAAATGATATAAAATTTTCATTAATTTTTAATTAAATAAATTTTAGCTGAATATTATTTGAAATGTTACTTCGAATTATATAAACATTTGCTATGAATAACAAGAAAAATATAATACAATAGATGTATATGTAATGCATTATACTTATTTGTAATTTATAATTATTGAATTATTGATAAACTATCGTATATTCATATATATATTTTATTAATAAAATCTTGTAAGAGTGTTTTTAAATTTTGATAAATTTGATTCTCACGCAATCATATTGCAACTCAGAATACAAAACAGATAGTGAAAAATAACTTTCTTCCAATTTATTATTTGTTTCCCAAAATTGCATGTTTCGATTCTTCACTATAAATTACAATCATAATAATTTGAATTTACAATGGAACTTCCATTTGCATGAATCCATTGGGATACAAGCAATTCGTGTAACTAGGTCATTCATACAATACGAGTCCAATGATTTCCCTTACTACTTATAATTTTTCATTTAAATAATCAAAATTCAAAGAAGTGGATTTAATTATGCATCATATATATCTCTTATGCTTTGTTTATACAACGATACAATTTAAAAAGTATAATTTTAGAGAAAACGAAAAGACAATGCTTTCATAAATTATTTTTTTTTTTTTCTCAAGTTCATCATTTTCACTCATCAATTGATGTTGTGTAAATAAAATATAGTATATAAATAAATAGATTGAAGAGATATATGATATATTCTTCTTATACACCATACGTCAAACTTATAACTGATTAATTAGTGTTATAAATGATTAATGTTAAGACACCAACCTAACTTTTGAACTTGATATTAGAGGTTATGTTGACTTCTCAATTAATATATGATGGATTTATATTACATGGCATGATGTGGATATGATTCTAATTTTTATTATTCTTTTTATTATATATGATGTAATAAATGAAGCTCAGAATATTTTTATTCACAATATCTAACGATTATTAAAGAATATTGCTAGATATATATTTTCTCTAAGATCATTTTTTAAACAATGGATTATTTTTATAAATACAAAAATAAATATATTTTTTATTGCATTGTGTAAGTAATTATAAATTATATTCCTATAATCTTTGATTTGAAAAATTAATAAAATAAATATCTATTAGAATTTATTATAATTTATTAGGCAGTAAAACAATTATCCTTATATCATAATATTCGAATATATTTAAATTAATATATTTTAAAATATTTACATTTTGAGAAATTTTGAGAAGGATATTTAAAAATGATAAATTCATTTTTGTTATGAGATACGTATCCTTTTATATTTTTCTTTCAAAGAAATCATTTTTGAGGATTTTTTTTAATTAAATACAATATAAAATATCTTGAAATTTAAATGAATACTATTTTCTTTTCCTTCATTCTCCGTATTTTCGAAATAAATTCTGACATTTCGTTTCGGTGGGAATTAAGTTTGAAAATTTGATGAATGAGTGGCCGAAAGAGAGGAAGAACTCTTTCTCGTTAAATTAATATTGCGCGAACTAGGTGTGGATAACGAATACTAAGAAGCTTGGCCGAATGATTAAGTTATCAAGAGAAACGTGAGTCTAACTGAAACACAACTTGTGTGTAAAGTTAGCTTGGATTTTAGTTTCCAAGTTGGATAACTGTAGAAGAAGTGAACTGGGCCGACCGTTGTTGCGAAAACTGTCTAAAATTTTCTCTTCCAAAAAAAAAAAAAAATAAAGAAAAGAAAAGAAAACAAAAAAAAAAAATACGGTTGAAATGACTGCTAGTAAAAACACGAGGGAATGGACTGAAACATGCGGATTAGTTAATATGTAAAATGTTTTCGTTTGCGAAAAGGAAGCCGGTCGATGCACTCGTTCAGACGCACCCTACTTCGTTGCTTGAGAATTCAAGTTGATTGAGCAACCGTTCTTGGTAATCCTTGGGCGAGCGTGATCAGTGTTGGAAAGCTGCTGAATCTCACAAATATATACCGGGTGGACTACGTAATACAATCAATTAATTTTGTTACTGATCATTGTTATTAATGAAATGCAAATGTTTAATTTATTTATTTATTTTTTTTGATAAATTCAATGTTAACTTTTAATTTTTTTATGTAGAAACTTATAATTGAAGTATTTATAACAAAGATTATAATTTAATTTTAGTTATAATGTTCGTCGTTATTAAAAATTTTAAGATAATTTAAATTTATTTTAAATAATTGAAAAAAATTGAAAAAAGTTATTTGATCTGATATTTTATGTAATAAAATACAAAATATTTTAAATGTAGTATCTACTAAAGAAAAATATATGCAATTTATAAAAATTAATATATGTAATATATATAGTACATAATTAATATATATAATATATATAATATATAATTAATATATATAATAAAATATATAAATAAAAAAAATATTGTTCAAATTAAAAATAATTGATTATTGTGGAAAGGAATGTAAATTTTTTTAAATAAAATGATAAATAACATTTATATCGTGGATTAAATATTTAAAGAAAAATTATAGATTTCGAAATACTTTTTTATTCACTTGAAGATCACTACTAATATACAAAAATTGGAATTATTTTCTAGCTTTAACTAAATCAAATCTTTTTTAATTTTGCTATTAATTCGAAATTAATGTCTATAATTTTACTTACTTGATCTCTTTTTTTTATAAATATTTTTTTACTAAAATATTTTGAAAAATATTTTTCAAAGCAATTTTAAGTAAGTTTTTTAAAGATTATCAATAAATATTGAATCGATAATTTAAATACATTACAAAAAATTATGAAAAATTTATAACTTTGAAGTCTGCTTCAATACATTCATTTATGTGACAACATTAATTAATCCACCCTATATAAGATAATACTGAAAAATATAGTTTGTTAAGGCGCTTTTGTACAGGATTACAAACGAGCATTTAGTATTCCCACGCATAGTAGGAATAATCGTTTGCATACATTTAAAGTTATTTTTATATCATAATAAAGTGTTTGTCTTAATTTACAAGCTTTAAGGAATGTAAACGAATAACATGTAAGAATTACCTGATAAATTATGTTCAGGTATTTGAGCTCTTTAAAATATAAGTGTTAATAAAAGTTTTTTATTTATGCAAATATTGAAAAAAAAAATTAATTCGGATCTGAAAATTATTGGAACAACTTTAACTTTTATTTAAAAAAATATAAAGTACATGCATTCCATTTTAATATTAAAATTATTGACCTATAATAAATATAAATTATTATAATTGAATTTATTTTACTTAATAAAAATAAATAAATATATCTATATTTATTTATTATTAATTCTGGACAAAAAACATTTACACACTTTTAACAATTGCCAAAGTAAAATATACTTATTTTAATGGTTCTAGTATTAATAAATTAGTGTTAATAAAAATAATGTTAATATTAATATATTATTAAACAAAAATATTAATATATTATTTAAAAATATTAATATATTATTCATATTTATAAAAAATTTAAAAGTAAAAAAAATATAAAATATAATGTGTAAAAATATTTGAATTATTCATGAAATAAATTATTCAAATTTTAAATAATCAATAGTAAATATATTTGTTTCTGATAAAAACATTTTTCAAATGTTATCATTTTTTTTATTAAAAATATCAAAAAATTAATAATTCTATTAAGATTAACCGGATTATTTAATGTTATCTTTTGTTTATTAATTTTACAACCTTCTTTTAATCTTTTATTTCTTATAATTTTTAATTTTAATTTTTTCTATTTCGGAATTTTAATTTTAGGTTTATTTTTTCGTTAAATTTTTCTTCCTCAATTCTAAAGAGTTGATAATTGTTAAATAATACATTAAGATAATAAATTTAATTAATAAAAGACATTATATTCTTTATTTATCCAATTTAATTGAGATCCTACTTTAATATAAAAAAATCTTTTTTTCATCAGAACAAAAATTCAGTCCTAAAAGGGTTAAATTAGAAGAAAGATCTTCCTTCCCAATAGCGGGTTCAATTAAAACGGAATTTTTAACCATGAGGGCACGGGAGATCCAACAGCAAACTAGATTATTTGCTTCCTCTCCTGGGTGGCCGTTTTCCCCGTGTGCATAATGGAAACAAATTGTCCTTGCCTCGAGAATCACGTCTATATATTTCGTAATCTCCTCTCTTTTCGACTTTGTCCGCCTTTTCCTTCGCTTCTGCCCGCGTGTCGTGTTTGATTTCGCCTGAATTGACGAAATGCGGGGGATGCGGGTAATGAATGCTCTTAATGAGAAAGGAAGACGCGACAAAGAAAAAGGGGGAGACCAAGAAAGGGTTGCGCGTATGATTTTTCACGCATGACGACCGAGGGGTCGTTAAAAACTTGAAGGGAAGGGGATCACTGGAATAAAATTGGCGAAAACACTTTAACACGCCGAGATTTAACGCTGCTCGGTAAGGGGTTTATCTTTTGTGAAGTAGTGTGATGTGTTATCGAAGTATAAACGAAGTACAATGAAAGTTTATGTTGAGATGAGATTCGTTTGTATGAGTATTATACGTATTTATCATTATGGAGAGTATATAAAGTCTCTGGTCTAAAATCTTAGGATCACAATTTTTAATATTTTTCATGTTTTTAATATAAATATTTAATTTTTATTAATTAATATATCTTTTAATAATTTGTTGTTTCTTGCTTATCTTTTTTCAATATGTCACCGTTTTCATATTCTTTATTTTTGGATATAATTTTTTATGAAATATTGAAAATTTTTCTAAATATTTTATTTTATTATAAATACAGATAGTTAAACTTTAATTCAAATTTGTGAACTGGTAAATAATCAAGAATTGTACGTATTGTTTAATATAAAAGATTCGTACAACTTGGCGTGTATTGTATAGGTTAGAACGATATTGCGCGAAACGTACGAAATCAAAATAACGAAATCGTGGGGCAGAACAAAGCAAGATGGTTGCCAGTGACGAACCCCGAAGCGTTCTGCATTTGCTTCGTCTAGACAAACTTCGCAATGACGGATTAGATCTGCTGTCAAGGATGAAGATAGATATTTAAAAAGATCGTCTGGATGTCAACTTTATCTGTCATTACTACAGAAAATCTGAAATATTTTTTCTTTCCCCTTGTATCCACTGTCTGTTTTCAAAAATATGAACGTCATTCAACGTCTATCATATATGAATTATATAAAATTATATAAAATTATATGACTTATATAGAAAAATTACAATTCACAATAATATAAATAAATATAAAAAAATATTCATTTTTTTTTTTAAATAAAAATTATAATTTTGTAATATAATTAAGATAATAATTATAGTTTTTTGTTAATTGAATACATTGAATTTTATTTTAAATCATTCTCTCTTCCTGTGTTTGTAAATTTCTTATTATATGATTACACGCTTTGAAAATTACAATAATTATAATCTATAAAGCTAATAATAGATTGGTTGTGATTGATTATGTAGACAAATTATTTCAAATATTTAATATCAATTCACTATTGATCGTTCTAATTGATGGATTCTTTTGCATAAGTAATAATAAGTAATAAAATTATATTATTAAATCAGTCTTATTTATACAAGATATCCTATAATTGATAATATAATTAGATACTAAAAATTTCTACATGTAAAAATAAAGAACAAACATAGAATAAATTTTTTTCATATATAAAAGTTAATTTTCCAGAAAATGGAATTTGAGAGTTTCAATTGCATTCCTTGATTATACAAGAAAATAAAGGAATTCCTGTATATATATGCTTAATCTCGATTTCCTCAAAAATAAAAAGCGATAAAATTCTTTTTTTGTTATTTTTTAGTATAAATAATAATATCAAATAATAACGTAAAATGTAAAATATTCTTTAAATTAAGAACTTCATCAATTATTTTAGTTACTACATTGTAGTGTTTTCTACAAGAAATAATAACATGATTGTTTGTTAGACAACAAGAACGTTAATTCGAAGACGAAATAAAATTTATGCGATTCGAACGCCTTGTTATTCGGCCGAGCTTGGTAGAAAAATATTTCGTTAATTACAACGTCATGGCGGCAACACCGTCTTCTTTCCCGTAACGAAGTCAATTTGCGATGTAGTTACAGTAAGACGACAAATCCAATTATTCGTACTGGCTTTTTGCACGGTGGAAGGCACGGTGACTCGTTGCATCTCTTGCAGTTCACATTTCGTATTCAAATTGACTAAATAAATTTCCAATCGATAAGGACAATTCATTTGGTGAAATTGCATCGTCTGATTTGCATTTATGAAATAATATAACAATATATTGTATAACATGATATCTGTTGAAGAATTAATATTATTTATAAACATATAAAATTTGTAATATTGTATTTTATTTGTTGCTTTTTATTTATTACATATTGCTTTTTTTATTATTCTTAATTCTTTACATAGAGTGAAAGAAATGTGGCGACATAACTTTTAATAAATTTAATTAAAGATATTTTAATGAAATATATATAAGTAATATCTATATATTGATTAAAAAAAAATTTTAATTCATTATATGAAGCTCATAACAAAAACAATTTTAATTTAACTATTTAATTTTAATTATGAGATTCATGTATGTATATATATAAATTTACTTTCTATAATATATTTCATATATGCAAAATATTATTTAATAACTAAGTATAATAAATTATTATATAAAAAATATATTTCGTTAAAAATGTTAAATTTTATTTTTATAAGTACATTATATCTTTTCTTTATTTTTTACAAAAATAATATTTTTCCATTATTGATAATTAATATAACAAAATTTTTTCCATAAGCCTCTAAAAAATTTGGTTTTGAAAATAATGTATAATTATAAATAAAATTCACAATAACAATAATTTATAATTAATAATATAAATTAATTAATAATTTTAATTATAGAGTTAAAGAATTAAATTAATTATTTAATTTTAAAAAAACTAAAAATATCGAAATATTTTGCTTTTATTCTAGAAAAAAGACAAAAATCGTTAAATTTTAATATTTTTAATATTTTATATCTTTCTTTAATATCTAATCTCCTCTCTTGTCTATCAATTTTTCGATTATTCTCGTGTATGAGATTCTTCGAAATTCACTTTTTTTTTCAGATAAAAAGCCCAAAAAATTCCTTTCGATCTAGCAACACTTGGTAACACAGCCAGCATGCAATCGAATGCGAGAATATAGTCTGTGTTTGTATATACGTAAGTGACGAAGAGAAATGACCGGCCTGGCCAAACCATAAATCCGCACACGCCGGATTAATCGTGGTATGGAGGTGTTGGCGAAACTCGTTGCCAACTAAACTAAACTAATTTAAACTCGTTCAAAACTACCGCCAAGACTAACTGTGAGTCTAAGATGGCGTGCATATCAATAAGCTGCGTTTTCAAGTGCAATTGTCTCGCCATCTTAAGGCCACATATGACGAATAATATTTTCAATATTGATAAATATTGATCGTGTATAAGGGTGAATCCGTTTTCACATCCAATTCGTGGATTATTTTAAAGTCGAAATTGAATTTTCATTTATTCCTTCTTTTTTTAATTTTTTTGATATTTATATTTGTTCTATTTGTCATTGTGTTATTATTGAACAAAAATAAATAATGAAGTAAATATATTAAAATATTAAGCTTGTCTTTAATGTTTTAAATTTTATTTGAAAAAGATAGTTTCTATAAAATTAATACTTGAGAGAAGTTTTAATCTTTTATTTTTTTAAATATACTTTTTTTACTTTATAAAATATACTTAATAAATATACTTAATAAAATATACTTTTTTTCAATTCTTGCTTTTTATAAAAATATTATTAATTATAACATTTTTTTTCTTTAGATCTACATTATATATTTATTACTATTTCAGAATTATTAAGCAAAAAATGCAAAATACTAATCACAATATAATTGAACAAAATTAAGAATTCTTATTAATCAATTATAATCGTGATTTTCTTTAATCAATTCCAATTCGAGTTCGAATATATCTTAGAAACATTATTATCAACGATATACATGGTATACATTATTATAATATTATTTTTCGAGTTAAAAATAATGATTTTTAAATAAATTTAAAAATTTAAATTTCTGATATCTTGAAGAATTCTTCGATCAAATCCAAACGATAATAATTTAAATATCGCTGTGGAAGACAACTTTTGTTCCCTTTTAGAAACGGAAAATGGAAATGAATATAGAATTTTGTTTCTTCGCGATTCGTTTCACTCTATTGTACAAGGAGCGATAGAATTTCAAGTGATATTTAAGGGCTCGAGGTGAAAGGCGAAGATCAATTCATTTTTCATAAGATGCATCGTCATAGTGGCGTTTGCCCCGAAAGGAGCGACTATATTTCATCGTTGAAATAAGGTGATAACAGGAGATCGAAAATGACTGCAGCATGTATTTTTAATGGAGATATATACGCAGAAAAGGGAGATGTAATAGCGTCTACGACGTAGAGATGCCATAATTCAATAGTGCAGAAAAGTCATCCCCATTCTAATACAGGAAACGGTGCGTTTTCCTATGGGACTTTGTTACGTCTCCCCTACGCGAAGAATATTTTTTCCACGATAATACGATGGCATGGGATAGTACGTATATGTTATATATCACGGAGCAACCATGGTTCGTGCCGTGAATTCTCGAACATTTGATTATCTAAACTTGAAGAATATATAGCAATTTTTTGAATAATTTAACCGAGAATCAATTATTATTGATAAAAAATTAATTATCATTTGATTGAGGAATTGTAAATTTGAATATATAAAATTCATAAGTTTGTGATTTTATTATAGATATTATTATTATTATTTATATTAGATTATATAGATATTAAATATAATTTTCATCTGTAATGTAGATAGATAAATGTACTTAAATTAAGTTGTTAAATTGCTAACAATTGATAAGGTAGTTTTGTATCTAACTGATAATAAAATAAAGAGAAATTACTTGTATTTTATACAGAATACATTAAAATTGTTCAAATCTATAATTGAATTAAAAAAAAAAAAGCAAAATAAATTCAAAATAGAATATCTAACATGATTTATTAAGAAATATTAATTCTTTCAATCCTAAAGTAAAGTTATTTATATACGAATTTTTATTATTTATTATTATAAAAATGTTTTAAAAAATTTTTTAATTAAAATTATATTTATAATTATATAAATATTATATTTAAATTATATAAATTATATTTATATTTATTAATTAAATTTATGTGTTTTTTTAAATTTTAATAAAATATAGAAATAAATATATTTTTAAAATATTTTATTACATATTGGACAAATAAAATTTATTTTTTGAATTCTCCAATATATATGCTTAAATATATAATTAAAAAAAATAGATTATTAATTCAGTATGAAAATGAGAAATTTTAATGCTTACTTAATTCAATATTACAAGTAGTCATTACAATCATTGGTCATTTATTTATTTTAAGTAAAAATAACAAAATTTAAACTTAAATCTTTTGCTCGAAAATTAATACTATTTTGAAGTATTTTTTATTTTTATAAAACAGATTTTGAACTTTTTATGTTTTGCATATTTCCTTTGAGTGTCATATGATCTATTGCCATATATCCCTTGTATTTTCGTTAGTTAAAGTGCTTTGAAATTTCATAGTATGTTCATAAACTTTCATCGTATACCCATGTGAGTTATGTGTTGGAAACTGTTATTCTAGAAAATTAGAAAAATTAACAAAAGTTGTTTTATGAATCATTTAATTATTTATTAGTGTTTTTATTCTTGTAATAGAATTTTAACTCTTATTAATACAGATTATATCTTTAATTAAATTTTTATTATTATTACTTATGAAAACAGAACAAAAAAATCAAGTAAAATTTAATGTAAGCATTTTGAAAGTTAGAAGCATTTAGAGTAAGCATTTAGAAGTTAGTCGAAATTCATCAAGAATTTCAAACGATATGATTATGAATATCAATAGTATGCTAACAAATACTTTACAGGATTATATATAAAGTTTGAAAAGAAAATAAGAAATTGTGATTCTATGTAAGTTTTTGAATCTCTTGAATTCTGAAGTACAATGCTTACTCTTTCCAAAACAAACTTTATGATTTTTTTTTTGCAATTGTACAAAACTTTACTAATTTTAAATAATAACTATAAACATATATTGTTAAGAACTTTACTAATTTTAAATAATAACTATAAACATGTATTGTTAAAAAAATTAAAAAATTTTTTTTCAATTATTTTTGTCAACTGCATCGAATAATATTATTCTTATTTTGTAAAATGAAATTTCATTTCATTATCATTTAAAATTTTTTTTTGTTGAGATATTTTGCATTAAAAAATATTAATTTAAAGTTAAAATATTAATTTAAAAATTAAGTCAAATTTCTATTCTAAAAGTTTCGTCTTGATATTCTAAGAACTACATTTTTGTTGTATTAGTCTGTCATTCGATTAAAAACGATTATCGATTGACGCAATACTCGTTTTTCATGTGACTTTATTATTCTATTTTTTTTTTTCATTATGCATTTCTGATGCCATTCGATTACATATAGGAAAACGAGTATTATATCAAGATCGATAATCGAACATTCATTTTCAATCTAAGGATGAAAAAAAAGATAATGCCAAAAAGATTTACTCGCAGAAAATGAATCAGAATCTTATCAAAAACTCTCTTCGTCATGAGTGAATTAAAAGTGTTACTTCAAAATGATATATCTCACTAAAAAAAAACAAATCTTACGATGATAAATTAAATTTAAAAAAAAAGACAAAATAATATATTATATAATGCACATAATGACAAAGATATTAGAAAGAAATAATTATTTCAAATATAATTTCTTGATATAAAAAAACTCGATACTTTTCATGGTAAAACAATTTTTATCAAAAAAAAAAGTTCAAATTCAGAATACGAAAATATGTAAGAAATCTTTTCAAACAATAAATAAATAATAAAATCGTAATACTGCGCTATTTTTCACATTAAAAATAAAAATTTGTAAAGAAAGATGTCAAATTGCAATTGATCTTCTTCGATTTATTATTAAAGAAATTTTCGTAATATCGAAAAACATTGAAAACGTGCCTTTAACTGGAAATACAATTATTTTCAAATTTCGTATTCAGTCCAAGTTTTAAATTTCACGGAAAAGATTCATCGATGTAAAAAGAGCCGGGACGAAAAAAGCTATAAATTGAAGAATTTTCGGCTACGTATGGTCTTATTCGGGCGCTTTTTGGCACACTCAACTATCCATGGATTAAAAGCTTTTTGATGGAGTTACCGAGGCATAAGGGACTGCTGGCAACTTCGCTAGCGCCAAGTTTCGAGTGTTTTGAGCGAAAGGATTTCGGAGGATCGAGCTGTTACCCCCTTTTAATTTCGCAGGCTTCGACGCCTTCGCCTAAATCACGGGATAAAGGGGCTCGTGTCGCATTTCCTTCACGGCTCCTCTCATTTCACTCTGTTTATTTCGTTATTTTCGTTATAAGGGATATTCCATTTAACTGCAATCCATTAACCGAATTCCATCGTTTATTCTACGAACGATGATAATATTGATTAACGTGGATGGAAAGAGGGTGTTTTTAATTAATTTTGATAAAATTAGTGCAACGAAATCATATCGTGTCCCTATTATTTTTGATTTCGGATATTAGTAATTGGCTGTGATTTAAAATAATTGAATATAAAATTTGTTAATATTTATTGGATTAACATGGTTACAATTTAGATTAAGATTATATAAAATTTATATAGAATGAAATAATTCGATTAATGAATTATTTCGTTTTAAGAAAAAAATGGAAAAAGATCTCTAATAAAAATGAGATTGTGTGCATTTATCTTAAAGAAAATTGAAACGCAAAATATACGTAAAACAAATAAAAGTCAATTATTCAGAACAATTATTTTTTTAGACTTAATAATTTTAACTATATTTAGATAATTTTAAAAACAATTTGTTCTAACATATCATAAATTATCACTTAATTCAATTAAATCCAATAAATTAATTTTCTTTTATTTTTTTCTCGATGTAATTGGACTCTAAATTACTTTAAAATTATTAATTATAGGTCATAATAATAAATCGAATTAATTCTTAATTCAATTAATAAACAATCAAATTAATTTATTTCAATCAAATTCAAATCTATAGAAAAAAGATAATACATCGATATTTGATCTCTCGTTTCATTTTATATATATTACATATTGCAAATTTATAATACAATATTTCTTTAAGATCCAGAATATAGATACAAAATAAAATACACCTTTAAAACGTCTATGATCAAACTCAATAAAATTTTCATCATTAATTATTTCTATTAATATTAATTAATAATTAAATTCTCCCATAAATCCAATCTCATCTATACTATTCTTGAAATTAATCTCCCCTTAAAATCAAATTTTAACAATTCAAGAACAAATTTTTTTCAATTTCCAAAATTCAAATTAAAAACTTTCAAAACTGTCGTACTTTTCTTATCCTTCTCCCTTTCGAAAGGAAAAAAGAAGGAAGAAAAAAAAAGAGAGAGATAGAAAACATTTCCATCCAACAACGTTAAACTTTCCTTTGCTTTTCCAAAGTCTAAACGTATATACGTTGTAATACATTCTAATTTATTCCCCGTACGAACGGTTACGCCCAACCGGAAGCTTATCCGCGGAAACCTACAGAAAGTCGTTACGTACGTAAGCTCCTGTATCGTCGAACCTGTTTTAATCGTTTCATGGTCGCTGAATCAACCTTGGGAACAGCCGCAGCGTTTCTTATCCGAGGTTTCTGCGGCGTCCTCGGATGGTTAAGCGGCAAATAACTGTCGCTCGAAGCGGCCTCCCTCTCCCTGTAAGGAGCCAGGGATCGGATACCCTAGTGAAAATGGCTCAGTTGTGCCTGTGCACCGGGGTAAACGACTAACTTTATTCCCAACACGTAAGATTAACTCGACTCCGGGGCCTTGCCGCCTTGCACTTACACCTACACCGCCCTCTTCTCCCTCCCCCCTCCCTTAACCTTATTAAGCCTGAAGCCGAGCTAGTATCCTTTCGAGACCGTTCGAGAAATTGGGACGGTGGTGAGTCCGCTTCCGGAGGTTCGTTAAGCTGAAACCACTGCGAAACCACCCTGCAACCATCTCTACAGCTACTATAATCCTCTTCGACGCTCCTTTTTCCACCTTGCCTTGTCTATCTTTTTTCATCTATCTCTTTTTTTCTTTTCCTTTTCCAGGAAAGCTGTTATCCTCCTTTCTTTTTATCCTCTATTCTATCCATTGAAAAACGATTCGGATTGGAGGAGGGCAACGAAGACTTTTCGAACGACAATGCAAACAGTAGAGGTCTGGTTATTCGTGAAACGATCGGGTAAATTAGATCATCGGAATGTGGGGCACAGAGAGAGAAAGAGAGAGAGAGAGAGAGAGAGAGAGAGAGAGAGAGAGAGAGAGAGATAGTGAGAGACTGGCCGTATAAAATGGAAATTTTCTTATGGTCAAGAAATGAGAGGAGAAAAAATTTTTATTCGATGGATGAAGATGTATTTGAATATGGGAAAATTGGGAAAAGAAAGTGGATTATTGTTGGCTTTCTCCGGGAAGATATTATTTTCTTGTCCTTATGGAAATTCTTGGTACATAGAATCACTTGGCAGTGCGATATATGAAAAGCAATTTTGAGAATGTATGAAGTAAATGTTAAAATTAGATAGTGTACATATCGAAGAATATAAGATAAAGATATATTTTCTTGATATAATAAGTTATTTTTGAATTTTTGTAATATTTTTGTTTTTCTAAGAAAATCTCAAATTATTTATATATATTAGAAATTCTTGAGATTTAGACAAATTTCGAATAAATAATATATTTATTTGTTTAAAAATTTTTGAATAATAATTAAGAATTTTTTTAAATAAAACTTATACGTATTTATATTTATTAATAATTTTTTTTATTGTATAAAATAAATTTCTCTATATTTTTTATTTATTTTTTTCAAGATTTTTTGGACAAGAGTGTATTAGAAATTTTTCAATAATCTAAAAATGATCTTCATTGATTTAATAAATTTAATAAATTTTTTTAAGATTTTTATTATTTCTGTTTATTGAAGATTGTCTAAATAAAAAAAGATTTTTGAATATTATTTTGTATAAAAAAAAAAAAATACAAAGTTTATTTTTCTCTTACTTAAAGTTTTCTTAAAGTTTCTTTCTTAAAAGCTTTACAAAGTATCATAGCAACTTCAACAGCAGTTTTTTTTTCAAAAACAAATAAAATTTTACGAAGTTAGAAGTACAAATAAAAAAAGAAAATAAATAATTTTAACAATAAAGTTTTTGTCATATGGTAGAATGATTAGATAGATTTGAAATAGTGAATTCTGAATATATAGCAGCGTATTTATTATGTATAACTTATATTACAATATTATTTTTTGTACATATTGTTTTGAATATCATTCATTTATTTAAGAATTTAAAATTGTTAAATTTCAGAATCTTGTTAACAAAAAAGAATGAAATTCATTTGTTCTGTGCTCAAATAAAGATTATGGAAAAGAATAATATTTATTAATTATTAATTAAATACAATTGAAACTTTAAACATATTTTTTTATATTATATTCTTACAAAAAAATTGGATACTATTATATATCTGAGAAGAATTTTATCGATTTATAGATTGAAAGATAAAATATTATCCTAATACATTCTAAATATTAATTATATTATCCTTCGTTCATTTTCCTTTATACAGAATATTAATGGAATACTTTTGAAGGAACGTTTTTCAATTCTAAAGACCAAAACAAACACAAAAAATATACAAAAATATCAAATATCAAAACTTATTTGTTAAATTATAAACAATTCATATGTTTGTATCAAACAAATAATCCGGATGTTTGTATATCAGTCACTTTTGAATCAACTTTCCAAGTATACATTTTACGAATATAATATTAACATTCTGTAACATTCGTGAATTCGTTCTTATTATTTTACAATAAACAATAATCGTTCATCTCACAATTAACCAAATCATAACTTATTAACGATCATCCGTTAATCTTTCGAGCACGATTTCTTTTCGCCAATATTCGTGAATATCTTATGTCGCACCGTCGTTGTACATCGAAGTTCGTTCAACCGTGGACATACCGCACACGGATATCATACAACCGCCCGTGCCGCGGTTTTCCTTTCACTCGAGCCTTGCAACCCTCTCTCCCTATCCCCCTCCCCCTCCGTCAATAAAGTCTCGAACTCGAAAATCGATCGTTATCACGGAGAAGGAATCGCGATAACGCAATTAAGTTCGCAAGTCCGAAGGCGCCTTTCTGCTCTCATACTTGGCATTTAAATAAAATCAATTTGCAGGAGCGTAGGCAAATGTTGACTCAAGGCATTTCAATGTGGCTAACTGCGCGGGCAGGCAGGGGAGGGGGAGGGGGTTGGGAGAGGAGAAGAGAGAGGGGGGAGTGCTCTCCTGCCGCGAAATGGAGGGAAATTGTAGGTAGGAACGGCTCTGGCCGGCGTTTCGAGCCATTTGCAAACCAAATTGCCATTATTGATGGTAATAACCATACAGTCGAGACCAGCCTCTCCCCTGGTCTGGTTTTCTTCCCCTGGCGATCCCCCTTTGCGCTCTTCAGATCTATCGCCGGTTCAAATGTTAACAATATTCTTTTCTGTCAATACTATCTACCCTATACCTCCCTCCCCTCCCCCTTCCTCCTCCCTCCTCCCTCTCTTCCACCATTGTTAATTCATTTGTCCATTTACGTCCACTTCCACAATCCCGCGCGATTTTTCAGTTTCCACCCGAGTCTCAACCGGTTGTATCCGTTGCAACGACGAATCTCGTTTCAATTTTGCAGTAAATTCGAGGGATGGATTAATAACGATCATCCATCGTACGCCGGCCATTGATCGAGACGCGTGGACGCGGAGCGAGATGATATTCCGTATTTCTTCCTTTGAATCATATCAAGAGAAGAATTATATAATTTTATTTAGTGTTTTGCAATTTATGCGGCACAGAGTGCCAAACATATCGAACGGATGGGAGAAGAAGAAACAGGAAAGAAGAAAAAGAATGAAATGGAGAGTATAATTTTTTCGTTCGATGCTTCGTTCTTCTCGAGAAAATTAGGTTAAGAGAAAACTTTTTAAGCACGAATTAATTTTCGATTGGATATGAATAAGAGAATAAGATTGTTTAAGCCTTTGTTTTTTGAGAAAATTGAAAGATTTAAGATGAAGTTATAATCGACGATTTTTACGATTAATTAAAATTAACTCTATATATATATATATATATATATATATATATATATATATATTTTTCAACTACATTTCTGATACGTTTTTCTTTAACATATTTCAATTCTATAAAATGGTTAATTAATAAAATGGTTGTATATTAGGTTGAAATCGTATTGAGTGAAAGCTAGAACTAATATAAATTGGAAAAATATATATATATAAAAAAAAAAAGAGTGATAGAAATATTCATGCTATATGAGAGTTTTATAAGTTTATTAAATTTAAAAGAATTATCGTAAATTTTACGTATTCTCAAAGTACATGTTATTAATTTATTATGTAAATATGAATCGATGATCAAAATATGACCAATCTGAACTATTGATCCCTGTTTGCGTTATTAAATAAATGTGATTTATGCCATCAGAAATATAGGTCAAAGAGATATTTTGGTTAAATGAATTGAAAATTGAACATTGAAAAGATATATCATGTAAAATTTTTTTTTTCTTAATATTGGAATTATTTATAGTAATTAAAAGTATTTATTTTATAACATAAATGATTGGAATTAAAGTAATATGAAAACAAATAAATATGTATAATTATATTTTTATCTTGATAAAATATAATATTAATTCTGTCCAAAATATTTTCATCTTTTCAATAACGATAAAATAAAAAATATGAAATTATCATTTGTTCTTGAAATATCTTTTTAATTAATAAGGTATTAAAAATATTATTAAAAATATAGAAAGACAAAAAATAGACAATTTCACATATATATTATCAGAAATTTTTTTTTAATCAAACAATCATATGAAATATTTTAAAAATGAAGGACTTAAAAAGACATTAAAGAAGTAGAGAAATATTCTTTGATTAAAATTAAAATTTTATTTTGACGAAAAAATTATTATTCTTTTAAATTTCTACAAAATATGTAAGGTTGTTAAATTTTACTTGGAAAGATATTCAAAGTTATAAAATTTCGAATAATGATTCGATATAATAATAATTCATATAAATGGGATCAAGAAGATTTTAGTTCGAAATAAAATAATTGAATCTTCATTTTTAAGAAAAATATATTCGAAAATCACTAGAATACATGTACGCTAATAACTTATATTAAAAATTACATTACAAATTATTCTTATGGCATTATTTTATTTTTTTATTGAATAAAATTCTTTTCCTGTAAACAATTCTAATCTTACTTAAACAAAATGTAATATCAGATATATCTCGTTTACTGTCAAGACACAAATATACGACAAACAAGAATAATTGAATTATTCACAAAGAAAAACGAAACAGAATACTATCTTTATAATAAATAATAGCATTACATCAAATGCAAAAACAGCCAGAAGCATGTTTTGTATCTTATTTCAAACCACATAGTTTCTTTGATTCCATTTATATCACGACGTAATTATAGAGCATCGTGTATTTCAATATAGTATCTTGAAAAATGAAAAAATTATAGAGAAAATATTTTAATTAAGAAAAATAAGATGATTCAAATAAAATCAATATTTATATTGAGAAATAAGTTTTTTTTTCTATTCTATTTTTATTTCTATTTTAACCATTCTTTTCTGTTATTAGAACAATAGTAAGTTTTCTATTCTATTTTTAATTTTCAAAACTCACGAAATCGTCTTGTTATTACACTGACAATGAGAATTCCCTAAGTGATGCATCGAAGCTGCATTAAGTTGTTATATAGTAACTTGAAATGCTGAAGCTAATGACATATGTATAACTATACATGCAAGCAGTTAATAGTTTAAAAGCTACTTAACATCGAAGTTTCAGAAAGCATTATACACACGTATACTATAATGGATATGTGTATGTTTTTGGTATAAATGGAAATGTTTCAAACATTTGCTTTTCACAATTTGATACAAAATAATGAGAAATTTAGAATCGTAGTTTTTAATCATCATTATAAGTTTTTATAAAAATTTTTGGCATTTCTAATGTTGACAAATATAAAAAGTTAAAAGTTATTAGAAAAATAAATAAAGTTTATATATGTGTGTAATTGTCTTTGAAAATTTTAAAAATATTAAAATTTTTAGATTAATTTTTCTGTAGCAAAAATTGAAAAATGATAGAATAAATTTTTAAACTATCATATCTTGTTTCTCAAGTAATATTGTATCATTAATATTGCTTATTTTCTTGATAATATTCAATAAAATATTTTACAATCATTAATTTAAAAAATTAAAATATTTGAACATATTTTTTTTTAAATAAATTTCGGTCAATTTTTTTGAAAATTAACACGTAAAATTATGTATAATATTACAAATGTAAATTTATAAAGTTTCTTTCCCGAATTTATATGCAAAATCAAAATTTTCTGAATATAATTAAAAAAATGGAATAAAAATTTGAATAGAAATTTATTCTGTTCCTCAAATATCATAATGCTATATTTTGAATATTTTTGTGTCTTTTTGCATATCAGGTTTTGTAACTTTCTATACGTTCAAATTTTGCATTCAAAAATATAAAAAAAATTATTATTAATTTAAAATTTTATATTAATATAATATATAGTCTAATCGTTATCATAAATAATCTACAATTAAGTAAAAAATAGAAGATTACAAATAAATAAAATAGAATATGAAAAATTTCGTCGCAAAAATTAAATTATATTATATCTATCTCTATTTCAAGCAAAGATAGAAAAAAATTGTAAAAAAATTTTCGCACGATTTAAATGCGTTCACAATTCTGTGACAGGACTTTTTTCGCAAGTACACTTGCAATCTATAGTTCTACTCTTTTTTTCTTTCTTTTTCAGGTAGCACTATACCATTTTTTTCGAATCGATTTCTGGAATTGTTCTGTCTATAACAGTGCTTCCCAACCTTTTTTATGGCAGAATCTCTTTCATAATTGTCAAAAAATCTGTAATCTTCTTTTTTTTTTATATCTCTAAATAATTATGGATAATTTTGATATAATATCAAAATGAATTTTCAACAGGATAAAATAAATATAAAATTTAATTTTTATGAATAAATCATAAAATTACAAAATGAAAAAGAAAAATTAATTAACTTGACATAATTTATAGTTTATGATGATTGAATATAAATAAAAATTCTAATGATTATTTAAAAACAACTTTGTGATTTCCTTAAAATTGCAAATGGTAGGTTGAAAATTTACATATAATGTATAGAATATATATTTTAAAAATTATTATTATTACTTTAATGCTAATTTTTAAATTAATAAATTATCTTTTACATATAAAAAAAGTTAATTATTAAATAGTATTATAAAAAAAAAATCATTTTTTATCAGAATTTTATTTAACATTTCATACAATAATACTTATATTATATATTATTTATTATTTGTTATATTTAAATAATAGATTAATCCTTATTTACAAGTTAGATTATATATTTACATTTATGATATATAAATAATTTTCAATTATTAGTTTATTTTTCATTAGAAAAGTATTTAAAATAAATATTTCATAATATATTTGTCATAAATACAATCTTATCCCTTCAATAAAATAATTATTAAAAACTCTTTTAACTAATTTTTTCTTCTCAAAAAATAATTTTTTATCAAACAAATTTAATTCATAATTTCAGAGAAATTATTTTAATCACATTTAAATAACAATTTTTATTACGTGTTTATAACGTAATTTTTAAAGGTAGACAATGTGGGAACAAAAGATTTCCACGATCATAAGCTATAACGTGAAATTTTTGACAATTTGACATTTGCATTAATCATGAGCATCGTTAACGAGCTCGAACGTCATTGTGCCCGTCAATAAAACATTTATCGTTCCCATCCGACTACGATCATAGGTTATTAATTGGCGATTTATTATTAACGATGAATTTATTTCCTAGTAACTCTCTATGCATTAATGCTAATTATACGTAATTGATCGACGCAGGTGTATTAGTTTTAACGTCTGTGCCCCTTTCCTCCCCCTTCCCCCATGGTCGTCAATTCGAACGACAACCTCGTGTTTGTTATTTAATCGATAAATCGGCGAATCCATGATCAAAACAGAGTAACAAGAATTTGTTGGATTGTACTATCTCGATGAATACGCTCAGTTTACACTGTTACACGAATCAAAATTGAATTTCTAAATGTCACCACTGTAAAATGGAGTTACAATTTCAAATATATAAACCACGATTTTTGATCGTTGTTCTAGTGGCCACATTAAAACTACAATTGCAACATTGAATTGTAACGTGTAGTTTGAAATTCTACGATAAATGGAAACGTGCAAATGTAATTTAGAATTTATATATATATATATTTTTTAATATTCAGAAATTTTTATTAAACATTGGAATATTTTATAGAATATATTAAAACTTAAAAAAATAATAATATGTATTTTTCCAAAATGTTAAATTGTTCCAAAAAATAAGATGCTATTTAATAAAGGAATAAATAAATAATATTTATTAAATTCTTAATTGGATTCTCATATTTTACTAAAATACGAATATTCTTCAATAAGAAGCGAGAAAATGATATAAAATTCATCATATCAAAAACATAACTCGATTGAAATGGAAATAAAACAGACATGAGATATGTACTAACTCTCTCTTAATTTTGTCTCATTGTCATGTTGTAACATAATATATAATATATTAAATATATAAAAATATCAAAAATAAATTTGTTATAAATTATACATCGAATATTAACAAAATTTAATTAAAAAAAAATATTAAAAATCATAATAATAATTTATTCTAAATATTGAAAAAAGATATTAAAAAAATAATTACAAAAGTATTGCGACAAAAAGCAAATAAATAAAATGCTCCAAGTAGAAAAAGTTCCATAATAAAAAAAACTATTTTATTGGTCCAGTGAAAACGAGTCTTAAAGTGTTTTCTCTTCGACAGATCGGAAACGTGCACGCTCTCTTCGGCATATCCGGTTACCGGTTAAAGAAAGGTTGACACGTGGATACAAAGAAAATGGTTAAAAGCGAGAGGAAGAGAGAGAGAGAGAGAGAGAGAGAGAATTGTCCCTCCCGTTCGTATATCGGCGCGATTTCCAAGCGCAAAAAGCTGAAATGGAGTTTGCGTGAAAAAGTAGAAGGGGGATAGGACTGTCGATGATCCATATTTTACGAGAGCAAATAGGAAACGCTTGAGCGAGAGACGTGGAGAACAGCGCGAGGAAAATAAAGGCGGTCTCTCTTTCTCTTGATCTCGCAGCAATATGCTGCGATTTTTCGCTTTGCTCTCTCTCTCTCTCTCTCTCTCTCTCTCTCTCTCTCTCTCTCTTACTCATCTCATATCAATATCTTCTCCATGCTCTCAGGGCCCGATTCTCCTCTGATCCTCGCATTCGTGCTTTTACAACTTTGCCTATCGTGAGTAGTAAACTCGCCGCAAACTCCATATCTTGTTGACTCGAAGATTGAATGAACGAAAAGAGCGACAAAAGACTATATCACTATAATGCATTTTCTGTAAGGCTCGAGAAGCTACCTATTGTTATTTGCTAATTGTACGTTTCTCATTTTCTACAATGATATTTAGTACAAGGTGTTGTATTTATTTATTGCAATTGATAGTGATTTGATTCTCAAAAAGAAAAGATTAGTGTACAAAAATGTCGATTTTAAAGTTTATTTATCAAGCAATTGAAATTTGAGTTAGATAAAGATACAGTAGTATAACGAAGACAGAACATATTTTTATATATCAATTTTTTTGTTTGTTTTGGACTCTAAAATCAATCAATAGATATATCAATTTATTAATACTGCATATCTATTTTTCATAACTTCTTAATTATATGCAATAAAAAAAATGTTTCAGATAAATGTTACTCAGTTTAGTAAAAATAATTTAAATAACAAGAATTAATACTATATTTTATTTAAAAGAGGAAGGAAAATTTTTTCTTTATCATCTTTTTAAAAATTCTCTAAAAAAATTTATTATAATGAAAAATTAATTTCATTTAATTTAAAAAAAAAAAAAGATCCTATCCTTATTCAAATTCTAAAAAAAGAAAAAAATAGTATTTTATATTGCTTATGCTGTAAAAGATAAATTTAACTTCATTTTTCTTAAATTATTGAAATTGTTCTGTCTCAATTAAAACGATTCATTTCAATTTGAAAATTTATGTTTACATAACAATTTACATATATGCATATAATTTTAAATTTATAAAATGACAAAATTGAAAATGAAATTATATACGTATTGTATATGTTATTGCATATGTATAATTGTTTGTGTATACATGTATTATTATATTATAGTTGAAGAGAGTAAATAAATAAATATAATTGAAGAAGATAAATAATTCAGTAATACGAATGAAGTCACATTTAGTATTCTGTCAAAGAGAATACTTCTGTAGATAGGTTAACCTGCCTGCGAGTTAATTAGTGAAAAGCGTGTGTTTACGGAGCAGAGCAAAATAAAATTAGAAATATTGACTGTAAAATAAATAAAGTGTAAACAACTCAAATTAAATTTAAATAATGAACGTTCTAAATTTGCTGGTACTTTTAAATCAATTAAACGACTATTCAAAAAATTAAGCAAAATGAAATCGTGTAAAAAATATATATATTATACAAAATTTTCTAAATTTTTTCTATTAATAACAACTAAACAAATTTCGGTTGTTAATAATCCATAGATGATAAATTCAAAATGTTTTTCTCTCAAATTAATACAGAAATGACATATATATTTATTTATAAAGTAAACTTGATAATTTGAAAATTGAGAATTGACAAATTTTATTTTTTTCTCTGATTTAAAATCACTTTCTAAAAAAAAAAAAAAATTAACAAATTAATTACAATTTAATCAGATTTGTATTATTTATACTATCTTATATTATTTTTAAGAAAAGTTCTACTTATTATTATTTAATTTTATACATTCTTCTCAAATATTTATATTTTTAATAAACAACAATTTAACACGATAAAATAAATTTTGTAAATAAAATAATAATAAAATGTAAATAAAATAAATAAAATAAATAAAATTTTCCATTTATGTAATTTACATATCATTTGAAATTATTTTCTTTATTACATTTTCTATGAAAATAAAATTTCCTTTAATATGTTCTCTACATATAAATATAAAATATAATATTTTCACATCATGTATTAACAATTTTACATGATATTATTAATATAATACAATATTAATATATTTGCAAAAAAGTTTTAGTAGCTCGATGAAATATCTATTGATGCTTATTAATTAACCTACAAACAAAATAAAATTAAACAAACTATCTCTATCTTCGAACTTAAATAATGCTTGTAACAAATGATTAATTTTTGTACACAAACTTATTTCGAATTTTAGAATCGATCTTTCAAATATATATATATATATTCACGAATATATTAATAATTACCAAAACCTTAACCTCAAATAATTATCAATATATCTTAATATATCTACAAACGTTAAAAGTTCACGATCAAGAATTCGTTTTCATCTGCAATACTCTAATCATACCTCTTATTAATCCAATCTCACAATGGCGAACGAAAGAAGCTTATTCTCTAAAAATATCTTTTCTATCCGACCATAAGATACCGAGCATGGTCGATACAATAGTATCTCTAACTCTAGCTTTTCAAGAAATCCAGTTAAAAAATAAAAAAAAAAAAAACATCCGATTTCCTCGTGGAACGAAATAAGCTAAAGTCTATTATAACGATGGCGGCCCATCGATGCAAAGACAAATTGATCCTTCCAACTTGTCGATTTTCGAGTTCGACATGACGACACAGGGGAGGAGAAGGAGGAGGAGGATGGAATGATCGATCAACTCGGCTATTCATAAAGAGGGACGCAGAGACGTCAGAAGAATTAACAATCAGAATGCGAAACCACCTGTACCCGACGCTAATCTAGATCCAAGGGCTAAATTGGTGGCCACCGATATATCCTGCCACGCAATCGGCTAGCTCGAGGCAAGAGAGAGAGAGAGAGAAAGAGAGAGAGAAAGTAAGAGAGAGAGAGAGAGAGAATATTTTGCGCCATCCCTGAGCCATCTAAACGTAATCTAAACCCGGGCATTCGAGTACAGCCGTTAAATCCGCGGTAATCAAACGCGCCTCTGGCTGTGTCGGCCAGCATGGGTGAAACGAATCAGTGACTTGAGTTTCCACGGTACCAATACTATCATCGACGATTCGAATATAACCTGGCTGATCGTCCTGGTAAAAGGGGAAAGAGGCAGAGAGAGAGAGACTGGACCTGGAAATCGAATCGGTGGTCTATCTCTCTCTTCCTTATTCCTCCCTCCTTTTCGCCCTCTACCACCACCTCTGATAGCTTTACTCAGCAGGAGATTTTAGATTCGGGAGGAGCGAGAAGGGAGGAGGGAGGGAGGGAGGAATTTGAATGGATTCCAATTCCAAAATTGTCGGAAATTAAGAACAGAGGGAATATCTTAACCGTGGCTCTCCGTTGGAATAATTAGATTTTGTTTTTTTTAATTGATGGACGTTTGGGATCACTTTTTCCCTTTTATTTTAACCCACAAAGAGTTTTATTTTCGTGTCTCTTCTGGATAGAATTGATGAATAATTTGTTTATTAATAGTGGAGGAAACTTTTAGAAAAGGATATTGAAATTGGATATTTTCTAATCTTGATGTGTAATTATTGAAATTTGATATTATTGAAAAGTATTTTTCATCTATATTAAACTAATTTCAAAATAAAAATTAAAGAAAAAAAAAATCTGATAGATTTTCTGAAATAATCTGAAATAATATACATTGTGATAATGAGACTCTTTATGCGAATTCATAGTTTTAAAGATAATTACAAAAGTAAAATCCAATTTAAAATTTATTTCAGTCACAATATTGTAATAAACTAAACGAAACAAATTCTAAACAAATTCTAATTCTACTTTCTCGATTATTTTGATTAAGAAAAAGAAAAAATATATTTTTTAATACAATTATCTTTTCAAAAACTATCTTCGATTTTCACCAAAAGAAAAAATGTTTAATTTTCTATTTGTTGATTTAATCAAGAAATCATTTTTTCTTACATACAAATATTATAAGATATAATATTGAATTTATATTCATTGATGTAAAAAATTACAATTGGCAAATATAATCATAAAAATTAAAAAGAAAGAAATTATTAATATCAATTAATTAAAAAAAAATTACTTTTTAATTGTCGATTACAAAAAATTTTGATTAATATTATTTTTAACAAAGTTAGAAATATCAAAATTCTTAAACGTTAAAAACTCAATCATCAATTTAACACAATCACAACGTTATTTAATAAGAGAAAAACGTAAAACTATATGTCCGACCCGATAATTCCTCCGAGTCACGTTCATCGGATCCGATATCTAAAATTTAACAGTCTTGTATGGCAAACCGGATTTCTATGAGTAACGAAAATAAAGAAAAAAAGTAAATCGCGTCATCTATTGATGATCGTGCTCCACCGATCATATCGTATATCACAAACTGTCCTCGAAGATCGGCCAACCCCTTTGTCATGCCAAGTAGTTCGTCCCTTCTTGGGAGTCTCTCATATCACCGCTGCAATGTTGCGAACGATAACCATGAATAATCTCTGCCTCGTAGGCGACAGAGATATCACGTTTCGCCTCGATTCATCTCCTGTTCCTGTTTGAACTCTAGGAGGGATCAGTCGAGTGACACTGAAGAACTGTTTCACTCTCCAATGCGCTTCGACCGACGATTGCCTGGAAAATTACCTTACCCCTTCCCCTATCTTTCTTTTTACCATCGCTTCTTCCTTTTATGGAAGGATGGAAAACTTTGGCAGAGTCATTGATTGATGGGGAGGATACCAACGGTGGATGTTATTTTTTTTCCTCTCATTCTACTTTGTCCAACTTAAATTATAGTAGATTAAGATGAACTACTAAGAGAAATTTTCTGTTTTAATTACTCGAGCTTGGTAATTTTTTTTTTTTTTTTGAAGGAGAAGTTATTGATCACGTGGTGCTATTCTTCTGTTTATTATTTTTCTTAATTTAACTTAAATTGATGAGTGAATGAGAAATTTTATTTTTACTCGATGTGCAATACGAGTAAATTTCTCATAAGAAATTGGAATTATTGTTTTAAAACGTATCGCATAATTTTAGAATTTAAATTTAATTGAAATTAAAACTATTCGTTGAAAAATACAAAAACATAAACAATTGACGAAATGGAAAACAATATTATATCAGTTATTAATGAAATAGATTTATCGATTATGTGGAAATGTAAGAGAAAAGTGAGTAAAAATAATTTATAAAAAAAAATCAAGAAAATTATTTAAATGGTAATTCCATAATAAAGAAAACTTTATATTGAAATATAGAAAATTAAAATATTTCAAGTTTATATTTTATTTTAAGTGTGACATTTAATTTTTGATAATATTCCATGGCATGAATAATTATTCTTTATTTTGTTTCAAATTCAGCAAATATATCTTTTATTCTTAATATATTAACTGATCAAAGAAATTCTAGAAATTTTTTTTATAAATGAAAAATATTGTATATAATAAAATAAAGAAATTAATAAAATCTGTGTAATATCATTTCAGAGGTAACTGGAAATAATTGTTGAAATTTAAAATTGAATATACAGTAGATTATACTTACAAATATGCATTAATGTAAATATCCATAGATAAAATAAAAATCTCTATAATCATGATTTCCTATGTTTTCCATGGATATGAAGATTTTACATACTTGTACTATGTTTACTAAGAAAAGGTAAGACTAAAAGGCAAGAGAGAATTAAGTGAAGTGAATGATCTTTCACTTTGTTCCTGTGGTGTTTAGTTTGTTGATACTTGCCAAGTTTATGATCTCTGCATAGTAGGAACAGAAGGAATAGACGAGAAAGCGCCTTGATAGTAAGCTTAGAATATTGCCTAACTATCAAGGAAGATTTTGTATTAACATACAAAAAAATGTAAAACGTAATTATAACGTAACGTAATTATAACAAAACGTAGTAAATAAAAATAAAAAGAGCAATAAGTTTTATTATTTTTTAAAATCATCTGAAATTATCAAAATCAAATTGAATAATATGAATAGATTCTTTAGTACTTATTTATATTTTATTCCATAATTGTGAATTGCTTAAGATTTATATTTGTTTTATGCAACAAGCCATAAGAAATTTTATCATTAAGAAATTTTTATAGAAAAATTTTTGTATAAAAGATAGATTTACAGATAGAAAAAAAAAAAAGAAAAAAGTATTATACAGTTCAAATATAATATTTGTTTATCACATAGAACAATAATTAAAAATAGAAAAACAGAAAATTAATATATATATATATATATATATATATATTAATTTTCTGTTTTTATATATATATATATATATATATATATATATATATATATATATATATATATTCTTATATTAATATAATACTTACAAATAATATAATTAATAAAAAAAATTATTTTTAACTAAAATTTAGTTATTTTCAGCGTTCAAGGGTTAAAAGGTTTCTTTTAGAAAAACGGTGTGTGGTTAGCATGGCTTTTATAATCGTTTAATTTTTCGCTATCTGACCGAGACCGAGTCGAAATGCATGAATTTTAAAGAAGTAATAGGATAAAATGGAATTCTCTTTCTAGAAAAAAAAAAAAAAAAAACAAAAAAGAAAGAATTATCAAATGTAAAATTTAACATTTTTATTATTAAACCATTTATACACGATAAATTATCCAAATGTATAAATTAAATCATACACACAAATATATTTACCCTATAAAATTTTGAAAAAGCGACATATCAAATTTTATCATTACCAATAATAGCCATAGAATTAATATAGCCATAAAAGAAAAAGGATGAAAAAACGAGAAGTAGTTCGATTTCCGAGCATAGGTAATAAATTTGAAGGTATATCTCGTCAGATATCCCTGATCATTGACAAGTATAGAGCAGTGATACGAGCGGTGGTGCAAAAGCAAAGCGTAGTTGCCCATTTCGACGATTTAGCCCGCTGATTGCAAAATCGGAATCGGCCACCGGCTTCTCTCTTCGATTGGCCCTTTCGTTGTAACGTACGATGGAAATCGGTTCGAAATTGCCGCTTGCCAATCTTCGTCCTCCTACAGCCGGAACGAACCAGAGAAATTGAACGTGTTCGCGTTGACGAATGACTTCTCTGCGTTTGGAAAATTAGTTGCCTCGCTCTTACTTGCGTCACCGGTCTCGCTTTGATGGCCGTACGTGAAATTGGAATACAGTTCAGCGGATAAATCATTTCGAAAATATTGTTATAAAATAGCAAGATTGTATTTTTAGTAAATGGAGAGCTATGAATATGCGTTTATTTCTTTAAATCTAAGATGAATAGTATTGTTGATTGTAAAATTGTAGAATTAATATCGATTCCTGTGAATGCTATGAGAGTGCTATGAATGCGCGTTTATTTTTCATCTTTTAAATCTAAGAGAGATGGTTGTAGAATTGTATCTATCTTTGTAAGTAGAGATGTGCTATATGCTTTATCTTTTTTTAATCTAAAAATAGTCATAGTAGTAATATACAAGTTCTTTTTTGATATATAAATTTATAACTTTTAATAGTTAATTAATAGAAGTTGGATAGAATGTAATCAAGGTATAAAAATTTGAACAATTAATTTTTTGAAATGGTCCAAATCATTTAAATATTGTTATTTTTATTGATTTTATAAATTTTTTTGTTTAATAATTTACAATAATGTTAATTTTTTATTTTTAAGAAATTTTTTATATTTTTTTCTGTATATAAATAATTTTGGATGAAGAAATTTGGGCTAAATTTCTGATAAAATCTAAAGATTAAATACAATTTTTTTTTAATTTTTATTGAAAAACACAAAATGTTTCATTGAAAAATTTATATTAAATAACAATCCATCCTTTAGATGGATCATTATTTCATCTTTTTTGAAAAAAGATGAAGGATAGCATAAAGAATATTCTAATTATATTTTTGCGAAATTAATCCTTTTTATTTTCATTTTGCGTAAAATTTTTAAAATTACGATATTAAAAAAAATATAAGAAAGAAAATATGAGAAATAAACTAAATTTAAATCAGATGAAATAAATTCTAGAAATTAAAATAATTTAATTTATAAAATATCTAAAATAATAATAAGATATAAATTAATTTAAAAAAATAATTGCATAAATAATACATTTTGATAAACAAATTAAACAAATTGTTAGATATCAAATAGAAACTGCGAAGAATAATAAATGGTGGAAATATTTCTTTCTTATCGTTAGTTGAAATGTTCGAGCAAAGACTTATATTCTTAGAAACCTTCTATAGCAACGTAACGGAAGTAGGGAGAACTAAATCTCCGATTTATTTCGCCACCTGCTACTCACACGATTCATTTCCGTGTTTACTTTGGATTATTCGTAATAGAATTTTTCGTCTTTCTTCTTTCCTTCATATATAATTCATTATAATTTTGAACAAAAAATTACAAAATCATTTTATTTAATAAAAGAATTAAAAATTCTCTATAACATTTTTATTTTGCTCTATATTTTATTCATTCCAAAATATTGTACATTTTCAAGAAAAATTTAATTTCATTTATCAATATCTTTATCATGTATGATTTATCCAAATATAATAATAAATAAAATATAATAATTTAATCGCATTCACTCATATATTCTTGTCAAAGGAAAAATTGAAGATCGATACGTATTTGTATCGCATAAATATTTATTCTTTTAATTTCCTCGAAAAACAAATCTCTGCAAAAACAATTTCGAACACGAACATTTCCGCAAAGGATTAACGATAAGTCGAGAATGAACAGGTTGCACGAGATGTGGTAACTTGAATGTTGCGCTCTTACAGCGTGACTCTACCAAACCAGAGGAACAAAACTCGGTGACAATCATGAACGGCCCACTGAATTCGTACACTTATCCAATGCGACCGCTTATGTCCGCTGCGCTTGTTCCGTGTACCATTATCGTATATTCGAACCGGTATCGAACTTCCTCGACAAGTGACCGCGCGCAATATCTACGATACTCGACCCATTGTTTCTGTGAAATCTTCATCCCGTTCCAGTTTCTCGAAACACACGTACTTACTGACGAAGTTATCTTTATGCGTGAAGCGTTTTTTCGGTGAATACTTTAGATATAACATCTATAACATCTTTTAACTTTAAAGAGAGAAAAAAATTAATAATAATTTATCTTCTTCCTTCTTCGAATTTTTACGTAGATTTTCAGAGTTTAGAATTATAAGAATCAATATTGCGAGACAATATTGATTGGGATAAAATTTAATGGCATTCAAATTAAAGCTGTGGAATAAACGACTGGTGTCATATATTACAACCTGATATTTATATTGCATATTCATTATAGAAAATGTATTCATTCATTCAACATTTCTTTTCGTGAAAATACGAAAAAGAAATAAAAATTCTCGTCGTTGTTACGTATCTATCCGTCTACGAATAGGTCTTTAGAAAAAGAGAAGAAGAATGATTTCTCTGGAAACGTTAACGCAGATAAGCGGGTGCTCGAGACGAATGTTAAACGTTGGATGAATCGAAATCGATAGAAAACGATAGAAAACGTTGGGTGCCAAAACAGAAGTCTATATACTCATGTCGATCGAGCCATGAGTTTCCATACGTTTACGTATGTAGACATCGTGCATATCTTCTCCCCTGGCCTCGTGTTATCGTAACCGCACAGCTTGCTCTATTCCACGTCTACGAATACCTAGTATCTGTTATGCAAATTTATCGGCGGGCCCGCATAAGTTTAGCATACATTTCTTATTTTCGGGTGAAAGACAAAGAAATATGGTGGAAAGAAGAATGTACCATTAAATAATAAGATTAACGATAGTATTCAAATGATTCGGAATCAAAATATTCGACAGGAAGTATCGATAGATTATCAGAATTGTATTTTTTGTATTTGGTCAATCATTTTTCGATATTCTCGAAGCGTCATGTCAAATCAATATTTTATCAATATGTCGAAAACTATTTGATATCTCGCGAAAATATCGATACTTTGATATCTATTTCTATAATGTTTACTTTTTTTTAGTAATATTATGTTAAACATAATATTGCATCTATTTCGTTTTATTTAATTGTATAGGTATTTATCTTTTCACTTTGTTGTGCTATGCTTAAATCAATAAAGATTGGTGGAAAAATTGCAAAATTGTTTTTGATTCAATGCAATATCACTCACGACGTTTTAAAAAGTATATCGAGAAATGATATCAAATAAGTGAAACTTTAATTATCTATTATTAAGTACTTTAATATTGATTCATTTGAATATCGTTAATAAGTATCGATATCTATTTGTTAAGAAGACTTAGATAGTTATTCGATACTTCATTTTTAAATATTGCAATCAAAAACCAGATATTAGTAGCTTGATGCTATAAAGCGAGATAATATATATAATTACAGGAAACGAGATAAATGCAGTGTAATAATAGTTTAATTGTCACATCTAGAACGAGAGTATCGAATAAATATTGGAATCCTTGTAAATTATCAAACAGAGATCGATATTTGAATACCTATCGGAATTCTTAATTCAATAATACAATTTTAATTTAAAAAATATTAAAAAGTATTAAGAGATATTGGTATCGAAAAATGATACCAATATTTAAAACTTTGAATATTTTGACACTTAAATTAATATACTAGTATTGATCTTACATTGATTATTCCAATTTTATAATTTGTAATGTATGCAAAGTAATAAGTATAATCAAGATATGCCTTTATTATATAATTATAAATAATTTAAACTTGAGGTTAGCTAAAATGAATATTTCTGTTATATCGCTATCATATTCTATTTTTGTCTTGCTTCATCTAACGCAAATTTAAATTTCTTATAACTCAATAAATAAGCCTTAATCGATAATTTCATTAATTTTTGTTTGTTTTGGCCTCTAAATTAACTTTTCAAAAATATTATACGAATATATTAACATTCTGAAGATTATCAATATGAGAATTTATTTTGCATAAAAAAAAAGTATAAAATAAAAAAAAAAAAGAAATAAAATATATATTTGATATTTTTCTAAAGTAGAGGATTTGTCTTAAAGCTTCTTAATTATCCTTACACAGAAATCTTTCATTATCTAAGTAGGGTATATATTTTTGTTAATGTATCATAAAATAATTGGACATATTAGATTAATTGAAAAATTTTTATCGATAATTAACATTAATTATCACTTGTTTTATATATTTTATAACGAATGTACAGAATTTAAAAAATCATATTTCAACACGTGTGAAACAATGTTGAAATTTTAAAATTAATAAGGGTTTATCATCTATTACTGAGGATTAAAAATGGAAAATGAAAAAATATATTTCCGCTACATTATGTTATATTATCATGGAGATATGGACTCTGTATAAAACTGAAAAATGTACGTGCGGTATATGATGAAAATATTATAAATCATTACATGTGCCAATTATTTATAAAAATTTTACAGGAGAATTTTTTTGTTAAAAATAATTCATATTCTGTTACATCGAGCATAATGAATGATTATCAGATAATAGTTTTGGTCAAAAATAATTCACACCAACTCAAATAATTTATATAAATTAAACTATAAATTTTTTTGAAAAAGCTTTTCATTATATTCAAATCAATTCTATATAAAATTTATATTAACTTTTGTTATAAATATTTATTATAATGTAAATATATTGATATAGCGTAAAAATAAATATTTTGAATGAATCTCACAATTTTTTACATAATATAAATATGTAAAAATTTGTAATACATTTGAATGGCTTCATTTCTTATTATATTATTATATTACATTAATATTTTTTACATTATTATTATTATGTTATATTTCATTATTCAATGTAAATTGATTTTTTATTTGTTACAGGTAAGTCTCAACATTTTTATGTTCTTTTATGTGAAAACCTACAAATAGTAAGTAAATATGAATTTATTTATTTATAATTTATTATTTATAATTATTATTTATTATTTATAATTATAATTTATGTATAATCAATTTTTTATTTCTATAAAATCTAATTATAATAACTAATATTGCATTTATAAAAAATTGCATGTAAAAAAAATAATTATTTATAAATATTTATTTATATATATTATAATATCATTTAATATTATCATTATATATTTAAAAACATATATTTAAAAAATTTTCATTTATTTATTTATAATTAAATAAATTATTATAATGAGGAAGAAGCTGTTGTCTAATGATAAGAAAACTTGCAACTATAAATCTTGAATAAATACTCAGAATCTAAATGAAGCATTATGAAATATATAGTAGAATTGAAAAGGACAATGAATGGAAAAAGAGTGATTAAAAATCAAAATAAACATTACACATATTGATGATTATATATACATATGTATACATATATCAAGAAAAATGTTCTTATTGATGATAATGACTACTATTAAAAAAAAATATTAAAACCATTTAATCTAACTTAACTTAATATTAATTTTGTAGACAAATAATCACATATTTTTACAATAATGAACATATTATATTAAAATATAATATTGTCGATATAACAAATGTTAAGAATTATCAATGCTTTGACAGCAAATGTATTGAAAAGAAATATCTATATTTCTTTTATACTTGAATGGTACAATGGTAATTTGTCGATCCTCGTCAATTTATCATTAAAGTATTATCGACAGATGGTACATGTATAAATTGATATAATGGTTCAACAGTGTCATCCAATTATAACTAAAACGATATCTTTTTTGAATGCCAGTCATCTCAGGTCGTTCCTCTCAGAACAAAAATACATGGAATGAAGCAAATTTGGCATGCATGTAATTCCAACGAAACATTGTGTACGCATGTAAGTACGAGTTCATTAAAACTGGTGCACTTAATTTACATGGCGACAAAGAAGAAGGAACAAACGTAGGTCGTATCAAATGGTACACGAATCCTCGAGTTCTTCTCTCTTTTCTTTTTTTTTTCCTTCATTTTTCTTTGCCTTTGCCTATCTCCTCTCCCTGTCACTCACTTCATAAGAGAGGACGAGGAAACATCGCGAGAAGAAAAAAGGGCCGAGTTGAGAGTCTCATTTGCAGTTTTGTTTATTATGCGGTCTCCACGAGAGAGTGGTTTGTAACGGGTCAACGATGCGTTCAAACACAAAGTCAGGGGGGGGGGGGATGGAGGGCGGAACGGAGAGGGGTCCGAATGGAAAATACAAACTCGCATCTCTTTCTACTATTTTCACGGGCCTTTGTTCACAGATAATTTTGAGAGTGGACATTTGAAAAGAGCATACACGAAACCAAGCTATTAGCTAGGTATGTTTGTTCTAGACATTTTCATCGTAACCGGGGAAACAATGGACAATGGGGGGGAGGAAAAAATTTTGTTCCCGGGTTAACGATGTTTCACGTTCGTTTAGTTCAAAACAAAGTAAATAATGCGTGCAAAAATAACGCAAAATATATGGTTACATAAATATTCGCCATCGTTCAATTTATGGTTGATATAGTATCGTTTAAATTGTTTGTTTTGCAATGGAAAAGGGTTATTTAAATATCGTTATATCGTATATATGGAAATGTAAACAGTTTATTGAATTTATAAATATATAAATAATTTTATTGCGGAAATAGTGTTCATTCGGTGAAAGAGGATTTTAATGAATCCATGTAACTTGTTAATATTCGAATATGACAAATGTAAATATTTGTTTATAAAATATAATAAAAAAATGTATAAGTTTAATCTTTTTTGTTTGATAATTATACCTAGTGTTTTTTCTATATTTTAAGAAAGAATTTTTGTATATTATTATATGTAACAAAACAATTTTAAACAATTATTTCCTATAAAAAATAAAAAAAATTCAGAAATAGAATATTTGAATATGCGAATAACTTGAATGATTGTATTTTTCTCGTTATATTTCTTATATTTGATATGAAAAAATTTATTACAAAATAAAAAAAAATTTCAATTAGCTATAATACTTTTTTTATTTCTTGAATTTCATTTAGAATTTCATTAATTTATTTGATGTTTATGATTTGTATTATTATCTTAAAGATTCCATATATTGTTGTACTTTCATTTTTTTATTATTAAATTAAAAAAAAAATCCTCAAATATTTAATAATTTTTTAATAATTTAATATTTAATGATTCTTTATAAATACTTTTTTTTATGAGTGTAAAAATAATTTATAGCTTGCAATTATTTGTTAGTTTTAAAATAAAAGAAAATTGTTATAGATACATATGTATATTTTTGATTACATAATTTTTATAATTTTTAATTATTCTAAAATTTATTTTTAAATGTCAAATAATTGAGAAATATTTATAAATTTACTTTCATAATGAAGAAATATATCAATGTTCTATATATCATTGTTCTATAGTATAAAAAACATCTATTATAATTATTTAAAAGATTTTCTTCTAACAATTTTTAAATTTCACCGACCTACAAAATTTAAAAATAATATTTTTTTTATTCTCAGATTTTTTTTTCCTAATGTTTAAATTTTCTTTAATTATAAAACTTAAATATTTGTTTTCCTTAACAAAAAGAAATTCAAATTGAAAAAATGCAATTCATATATAAATATCAGGTTGCTTATGATACAATATAAAATATGAATCGTTTGCAAATATTTGCAAATACATAAATAATTTTTCCATAATAAATGATAGATACTTATTTATGTAAAATATTTGTTTAAAGTAGAAATCTCCATTATTCGAACTAATAGGA
The DNA here is from genome assembly GCF_003254395.2 of Apis mellifera. Lineage (NCBI taxonomy): Eukaryota > Metazoa > Arthropoda > Insecta > Hymenoptera > Apidae > Apis > Apis mellifera. The sequence goes on from NC_037646.1 coordinate 2,296,231, forward strand.
AGACAATATCGTTTAAATAAAAAATATTTGATATTGAAAAACAGATTCTTTTTAAATGAATTATTTTATATTTTGAGCAAATTCGGATAATGATGTAAAAAATAATTTTTAAATTAATTTTAAATTTTAATAATATAATAATTTTAAAAATTAAAGATTCTATGTTTTTTTTAATTGTACAAATTGCACAAATATTTTAGTGTGCAAAGGAATCTCTATATCTTGCAAATAATTTTCAATTTCATCCTTTTGTTTTTTAATGTTAATGATTAAAGATTTTCAATATTATTTTATATCATAACTTTTTAATTTCTTATTTCCGATTTCATCAGTAATTAACACTAAACATACATATTTACGTTTCAATATTATTGTATTTATACCATGTGAATATGTTCAACATGCTCAATTTTAAATTAAATTTTATTTCCATTAATGTGATAAGGAAAGACATTTGTTCGCATTATTACAAATATACGATAGATAATACATACTTAATTTAAATAATAGAATATTCGATTAGAACATTCGATCACTAGGATATTCGGGTAATGGAGGATCCTGTATTCATAAATTTCTCATTCATCGTAAATTTGAAGAGATTCCATTTCTAAATGTACAATTTCAATTTCTCGTGCAATTGGACAACGAAAATAAAAACGAATAATGAGATCTTTGGATCTATGAAAAATCTTCATTGAAAAATCTCATTTGCAAGATATACGTACGGAGAAAACATATCGTGCATTTACTATCGCATGACCGCGACTCATAAATCGGTCCAATGATTAAAGCATGCCGGTACGTACGCAAATCTACTGATAATCGATCGATCGAAACGACACGAAAAGTTTCTGATGAATAACCAAATTTATCGTGATGCATTTTGGCGTGCATGTTTCTTTCAATTGAATTTCCCTAATAAAGTAAGGAAAAGAGGATGAACGAGGAGAAAAATTGTATGCAAAGTAACATGTTTGATTTATTTATTTATTTATTTATTTTTGTAGTAATTCGATATAATAGAGAGTAAATTAAATATTATCCATATTGATTGATTTTATTTATATTAATTGTAATTCGTTTATTCTAAATTTTTATTTCTATTCTTATTATGAATATACATATAATTTTAATCTTTTGTGAATGAATATTACTTGAACGAATATTTTACAAATATAGGACATTTCCTATAATATTTTCCAAATATGAATTAAAAATGAATTCATAGGAATAAAGAAAAATATATATTCTTTAATTTTATTTTATTTAAATGTAACTTTGGTAATGTTTGTAACCAATTGTCTAAATTGAAATGTATGTTTATTTCATATAATAAACTATATGGCTTTAACTTTTTTAATTTAGAATATTTTATTCTAACATTTTGGAATATTTGAGGAATGTAAAATTCTAACATTTTTTTGGTGTTTCTATTTAAGTTAAATTAATTACTCATTTTGAATCTCTGTTCGTACATATTTTTTAACTTTTTATAAAAGATAAGAGATGTAAAATTTCAAATGGTTTTATGAAGTTTTAATTGTTTGATTTTTTAATCAGATTTAAAGTTGATTCTTTTTTTTGATAAAAAATTGTTTTTCTTTAATTTGCTGCCATTGCTACAATTATTTAAATTTTATTTATTATTATATAAATATATATATCTACATATTCATGTTTATGAATTAATGAGTTTTTATGAGTTTTTAAACATATTTTTATTAAGATTATATTTAAAAACTATGTTTTTATTATAACAAACATAAAAATAATCACATTTTAAAAATATTTTATTTGTTAAATCATTCAAATTATATTAGGAACACTAAAAAAAATGAATGAATCAATTAAACTATTCAAACACATTATTAATGAAATATTTTTCATAGATGTATACAAAATTATCATTTTTTAATACATTATTATACTTATAATTAATAAAATTCACCCAAAATTATTGATTACATAATATTATATTAACAGAATTTTTAAGCTTGCTTCAAATATAAAATTATTACATTCCAATAAATTTTTACACTTATTTAAAATACACTGAAATTTTCTATATATGTCCAATACGATAAAAAAGTAATGAATATTTATTTCACACAGTATAACAAGTGATCATATGGCGAAACATGGAGATCAAATACCTTTCCCTATACATCTTTAATATTTACCTAGATTACAGGAAATTAAATTATTAGTATGTTTAATATATAATAAATTATACAATAAATTATATAATAAATTTAGGGAATATCTCTTGGAACCTTCGTAACCAATTTCAGTCTTTACAACTCTCGTCCACTATAAGGTACTTACATGAGAGTGACATCCGCCACAGGGAGGGTCACAAGGAGTCAAAAGGGCCCCAGGTGCTTTCGTGGTTAATGGGTCCGTTAATTGCTGTGACACGACCTCAGGTTTATGATGTGCCAATAGCTAAGGGAGACTGGGTGTTGGAGGCGCACGTGCTTGCCAAATGTTCGGTAATCCGTGACTTCCAAGATCCTAATTACAGAGATAATGACTCTTCGTTAATGTTCCTGGAAAGAAATCAGTTGTTAATGTGAAACCGAATTTTTATCATTTTTTCGAAAATTAAACGACTTAATTTAATTTAATCCTCATACATTCCTCTTTTCATATCTAAAAATCTCGAATAAGAAAGAAAATGCTTAATTAGGAAATTTCGTTTTTATTTTTGAAAACGAATGATATGGACGAGATATATATTATAGATTATATTATATTATATATATTATATATATTAGAGATTATAAAATTATACAATATTATTTTTACACGTAACGCATAAAATAATAATGTGAAATATATAAATATATAAATGTGTTTAAGAAATAAAAAAAAAACAACATATTTATTCAAATTGACAATTAAGTTTCATTATTTTCATATGCATACATGTATTCATAAACAATTAAAAAATTTCATAAAATTTCTTATTATAATAAACAAATATATCATTAAAATAATCTTAAAAACATCGTAACAAATTTCTAAAATGGAAAAAATAAAAAAAAATTGATATATAGAAAATTAGAAAAAAAACTTTTTGATTTACAAAAGATATTTATACCGTTATAAGTAAAAATTTGAAAATTCGTATCATTTTTTTTTCTTTTTGTTGTTACAAACGTATCTTTGTATAAAATCATAGATGTCATTTCAATATTGATTTTATTGGAGATTACAATTTATCACCTTTTCCTCTATTCATCTGTACAAACTGATCATTTAAACATTTCAATAATTATAATCTTTAAAATTGCGATTAATATATCGATTGTTATCTCAACAATACATCATAGAATCAGTGAATATACAAAATCATGTAATATTAAAGTATATGTATCGTGACAGGTAACACAAAATCGATCGTGCTGTGAAGCTAATTGGAGTAATGCTATTCGATTATGGGTATTTAAATAAATTTTAATGAAGATATTTAGTGGAGCATGTTAAGTAATTACAATTTGAAATTTAATACGAACAGTACGTGTATATATTATATGTATTGTACAAAACGTTGTGAACGCGTATAATTTTATTTATCATTGAAATAAAATTACAAGGAATGTAACGATATAAATGAAATTGAAGAAATAAAATTCACTATATTTTATTTCGTGAGATGCGTTCGTTTTTCTGACATTTATTATATTTGTGACTGACTTCTTCGTTGTTCGTTTATTCTTTTGTACGTATAATCGGTCCTAGAAATATAAGGCTACATTGAATATTCGGTATCTTTAACGAAGCATGTCTTCTGGTATAATGCATAAAAATGAAATAAGATATGAAATATGTGTATGAGAAAAATCTATTTCTTCATTCCAATTATATGTGGAAAATTTGATCGAGGCATTATAAAATAACATATTTAAAAATTTGTATGAAAAATGTAGTGATATTTTATAGATTATAATGTTGTAATGAATTATGCATGAAACAATTTTTTTATTAATGAAATATCCAAACAGATGAAATCAAAATTTATTAAAATTTCATTAATTTCTTTTATTAAAATAATTTTGTAAAGATACAAGATAGATTAATTAAATTTTTAAACTATAAAATATTCAAATTTTAATATTTTACTATTCTGTTGTTAAAAAAATATTTTCAAACAGAATTATATGAATGAAATATGAAAGAATGATAAAAGTTTGAAAATTTTATGATTCTAAAAAATGATTGAAAATCAGATTATTCAAAATGAATGAATTTTTTTTGTGATTGATTGTACTTTTGAATTTTTTTAATTACACAGAATATATAGAACAAATTTCCAAATTTTGAAGGTTAGTAAAAAAAGCGTAGTGTGAATTTTTAAAAAAATATTATTAGAACAAAAAATACGTGGAATATTATTATGAGAAATAATTTTAAAAAACGTACAAAACAGTGGTAGATGTTCGACAAAATAGGGAAAAGTTGAGCGGATTCACTGTAGCACGTCTGCACGTCACCCAGTGCTTCCTGTCTCGAGGAGCAATCTTTTCGAGATAGCGGCGCAAACGCGTGGAGTCACGTGCGTGCGTGCAAAACCGGGTTCATTAAAATTTACGACACTTAATTTTAAAGTTGCTACCTCTGTGTGCTAATTATTGTTGCCCGCATACCGTCAGGAATTTTCGTTACTGATAACATTTTGTTGTGAAAAGATTATGTATGAAAGTTGTTCCGCATTGCTTCGGTTATTTAAATTATTCCTTTTTATATATATATGTTTTTTTTTTTTACTTCATGATTGAAGTATATTTAAATCGAAAAAAAAAATAAAGATATATACGAATTCTTTAATTTTTTCTAAAGATTATAATTAAAATTGTAAATTTGGATTTTAATTGCTAAAATTGAAGATTTCTTTTGAATTTTTTCTTTGAAAATTGAATTTTCAGTAGAAATAATAATATATAATTCTTGTTACTGTATTTTATAAAATTTGAAAAAAAAAACATTACATTTTTGTATCTTAATCTAATTTTGATTATCATAAAATTTATAAAAAAGAATAAGAATTTTAATATTTATAATATGTTTTTTTATTTGATAATTTTATTCAAATGTTTTTTTGATATTTTTAAAATAATTTTTTCTATATATTTGTTCTTTTTGAAATATAATAAATAAATATTAATATAAAGAATTATGTATACAGATTTATTGATTAAAACATTGCATATATTATTTATGTAATTGTATATGTAATAACAAACTTTCTTTACACTAAAATAGACAAACGAAATTTTGTTGCATATATTTATTTTCAATTAGAAAAACAAGAAAAAACAACTCAACAATATTATACGTATAGCACATTTGAGAGAATTCTTTTTTGAATTTGAACATTTATTCGATTATTTGATAGATTAAATTTTTACTATATTTTATCATATTTTTATATTTCATATATCTTTAAAAAAACATTATTTCATTTCTAAATTACTATAAGTGTCAAGAAAAAAACAAAATACAAAAATCGTTAAATAATACATATATATAAGTGCATGCAATAATATCTCCTTTTTCAGATGTTAATGTTATCTCAATGTTATCTTTCCATTTTATTCCACGTAACTTTCCTCTCTTTCTCTCCCTCCTCTTTCTGTTTGTCTAGCTATTTCTTTTTTTCTGTCTTACTCATTTTCCTATTATCGCTCTATTTTTTCCGGACTAACTAGATATTATACTTATTTTCCACGATTCTTCTTTTTCTCTTCCTTTTCCAACGTCTTTGTCCATCAAATTGGCACACGTGCACCTTCCAAGTTGAAAGTTAGCACGTTCTGAAAGAGAGTCGCGAATATCAGGAAGCGCAATTGTTCTAACGCGAGCTCGTTGCGAAGTTTCATTTATGATTCGAAGAAATATAGAGGAAGCAAGCATTTGTTCTTCGACTAAAATGTCACGTAGACTGACTACGTATATAGTTCTTTAACTATATTTGTATAGTTAACTTTCCTTGAAGTGAGACAGATAAATTTGAACTTATTAAGACCTTATATTGTGTTGACGTAATAATTCATCAATTCACAATAAAATTCACAATGGAGCGCAGATTCTGAAATGTTTAATCGTATTAAAAAAATCTATTAAATGTATTTTTTAAAATTTTAATTATAAAATAAAATGTTTATAATCGATGGAATTTGATATTGATCATAATGAAAGACAAATTTTATTTTGTTACAATAAATAAGCATTATTATCTCTATCATATAATTATTATTTTTTACATTGTATATAAAATAAAAAATAAATAAGAAATTTCACAAGATCCAGTTTTTCGGATAAATTCACACGATTGAAACGATTGTTTTCTTTGAGAAAGAGAGAGAGAGAGGAAAAAAAAGAAAGAAATTCACGAAATTGTGCACAAAGAAGAAAAAGAGAAAGAAGAGATAAAGAAGAAAAACAGCACGACGATATAGTTTCAACTGAATGCACCAGACATATAACACGACGCGTCGATGACACTTGGTCTAGGTGCGATGCACATCTCTGACACGTGGAGTGCAGCATACTATATGCAGCATGAAAGCTCACTCACGTCTGAGATTTTAATTCAGGGAAGGACCAGCCTGTACGTGATAGTGGTACGTTGAAAAAACTTTCATGTCAGTGACGTGTGCTATCGTCCCATCAAGATTTAATATCATGCAACTATATCCGGATATTTTTAGTTCTTCTTTTACGCCTAGAAAAATAATCGTGTAAAAAGAGAAAAAGAAAAAAAACGCGGATACTTATTTGCATACCTAACGAGCATCCTTTTCCTTTCATAATCAATTTTTTCGAAAATTTTTTCACTCGAATGCTAAGAATAGATATAAAAGATAGATATAAAAATATAAAATTTCGATATTGACAAACAGAGGAAATATCATACACACACAAACATTCTGTATATATACACGATAGTAATCGACTTTGCGAAAACATAACCTGCCACACGAAATATTTCATACGATCAAGGTGCAGCTAGTTAGAAAGGGTGGTCGACTGTGGGTGGCTGGAAGGAAGGAAATCGGATTCAACCGTTATTGCTCCTTTGAATCGAAATACGACCGGTGTGATCGTTCTCTCTTTCTCTCTCTCTCTCTCTCTCTCTCTCTCTCCATACATTCTGCTTTTCTATTTTTCTGACTTTTCGCCCCCTTTTCTCGCCCGTATCTTCTCCTCTTACTTCCAACCTTCGTCTGTAAATCTAGGAACGAATGCGTCTCTGTCCGGATTACAAATCGAAAGCGGTTTAGCTACTCGCCTTTCATAAAGAGCAACCAACATATATACGCACCAGGACGCACTCTCGCGTCGATCTCTGTATTCCTAGCTTTCCTCTCTTTCCACTTTGTTTTCCTTCCACCTGTATTTTCCTCCTCACTCTCTTTTCTCTCTCTCTCTCTTTCTCTCTCTCTCTTGTTCGGTGCACTTTTACATGCTGGAAGCAACCACGGCTCGATTATATGAGAGAAATAAATCGAGTTCTACGTGAAAGGACTTGACGATTCAGGAGGAATTCCACGGCTAACCACGCGACTCGTGAAGAGAAGTTGGAGGAATGTTAAGTGGGTCCTTGCTAGTGACGAATATTTTTCCTCTTATTTATATTCTCGCGTTCGTTTCTGGTTGTTGCACCGGTGTTCGACGCGAGAAGTGATGATTTCTTTGCGGGAAATGGAAAAAGTGGTTTGTTTCGAAGTACAATCTCATTCATAAGTCTGTAAACGTTTTGCTTTATTAATGAATAAATATTTTTCTTAAATTTGTTTTTCTTAATATTGCGATTCTTTCTGCCGTAAACTTTCGTGGATTCTTTTTTCTTTTTACGTAATTGGAAAAAATAAAATTTATAGTGTGATAAATTAATTTTTTTTTAATGCATGTAGAACTAAAATTGTATAATGGAACATTTATCAGTTATATAACGTGTTGTTGTTTGGAATTTATATATTAAAGGATTGAAATAGATTTATATTGATTTAAAACATAATACTTATTTGCAATACAGTTAATTAGTATCAAAGTATATTGTTAAGAGACAAATTTATGAATGAAAATATATTTGATATATTTATCTTTGGATATAATTATCTATGGAATTACATTATTTAAAAAAAATATTTTAAATACAGGTGTAACCAATAAATGATATCATGTTATATTTTAAGTTATAATCTAAAGTAATATAATATCAGAAAATATAATACAAATGATGTTCCTTTCTTTTTAAATATTAAATTATAAATGTAAATTTCTCCAAATATTTCATATATGATTACATTACCATGATTTTTAATTTATTCGAAGTAAAAATATTATAAAACATATGAAAATTAATTTTACATTTTTAAATAAATTTATATATTTTTGGGATATCAATCGATATGTATGGTTTAATATTCTTATAGGATATTTGTTATGTAAAAATTGAAAATATTAATATGATGAAAATATAATGTAAAAGTTTACATTACGTTAATTTATTTATTATTTCATTTATATTAATTGATAAATAATATAAAATATAATTTATAATAAATTTAAATGTAGAAAAATCTGAAAAACGTATAATGTACAAAAATGTATAAAATATCTCATAAGATACTATATAATATTTATCATATAATCATAATTATAGTTATATATCATAACGACATATGAAATAATGTATGTTATATGAAATGTATTACCATTGTAATATTTGAAAAGTAAATCAAATCAGTGCTCCATTATTATAATTGTAGTGATGAGAACGTATGTTCTCGATAATTGCAATATGAAAATTTTTATATAATTTATATAATATAAAAAATTTTAAATCACGATGAAAAAGGGATTGGAAATAATGTAAAAACAGTATTTCCTTTTTTTTCTAAACAAAAGAAAATATCGGAGATTCGATGAAATAAATAGTTGAAAGTGTATAATTCAAGGAAGCGGTGAAACAAAGCTCTCCGTGATTCCTCAAGTACCGCGTAACGTGACTCGGGTGATTCAACGAGCTCATAACATTATTCAACACTCATCGTCTTCTCGTTTTGAGAAGTGAACGTTGCCGGATAATAATCCTTGTACGAAACGAAAACGTGTGCCGGTATGAACGGTAACGAAGAGCTGGATCTCCCGAGATAAGTGGAAAGATAAGCGAACAAATTATGGTATAGAATAACTAGAGACGTGGAACGTATGCTGCAATTTATATTATTTTATTAGATGAAACTTGTTAAATTTGATACAGATAAATGCAATTTGTTGAAATTTTATGCGAAAACAGACTGGCCAATAAAATAAAAATTAGTCATTTTTATACTTCACATAATGTTTAGTTTAGTTAGTTATTACATATCTGAATAGTAAAATATAATTTCTTTTTTTGGTAAAATAAATCTGAAACTTGAATACATTATATTTATGTATTTTTTAAAAAACACATTGCAAAGGATTATGTATTCTATCAATGAATTATAATTAAGAAGATATGTTTTTATCATCTAAAATAATTAATAAAAAAAGATTTTATTATCTCTAAAAAAAATGTGGACTTAAAAAGGTTGATTTTATTAATTCATGATTTTCAAAAAATTATATGTTTATTTTATGTTTGATAGAATATGATAAAAATATCATTTGTATTTTCTTAAGACAAATACATTTCAAAATGATAGAATTTAATAAAAATTTTTGATTCAAATATAGTTCAATATACCAAACATGTTATATTAATCTAGAGGCAAAATTATATCACATAGATTTAGTTCAAATATTGAATGTTTTCTCGTGTATTTAATAATATATATATTTGACTTCATGTATATTTAATCACATTTGAATCATATCTTTATTATCAAAGTGAAAAATTAATTAAATAAATTTTATTAAGAGAAATATTATTTTAATTTATTGTTTTATCTGTAATCTTGAAATTTGTAAATTATGTGTATTAAAATAGGGATACATTTAACGTATATTAAATGTAACGTATATTAATTTAACGTTGTTAAATGCACGTGAAATAATATATATGCATTTAAATACATTTGAAATAATTCACAAATATTTAAAATATTTAAAAATTATACTTAATTTGGAATACAGACACTTGCAACGCATATAAAGTAGGATGGAATGAAAAAATTAGTCGTACAATTATCTTTTAATTCTTCTAATTAAAAATTTTTTTCTTTAATTTTGCAAATATAATATAAGTAAAAGATAATTTCTGTAAAATTAATTTTTTAAGTATCGCTTTAATTTTTTTTTTTTTTAATACGCTTTTAAATGTGTGCAAACAAAAGGAAAAAAATTAAAAATGTAGAGAAATTATACACGAACACGTTCAATTTTTCTCATTCGTTTAATTTTTTTCATCCAAAATCATATATACCTAGAAAAATTACATTATAACAAATTACCGAATAGAATATAAAATCAATAAAGATAATAATTTTTAAAACAATCCGTTACATTTTAAAAACATTTGTCGACCCAAATTCATATTTATCTCAAATATTATTTTTTATATTGAAAAATAACTATTGGAAAATAAAATTTACAATAGCATTTATGATTTTTTGTTCCGCTCTGGCATACACGCGTTCTCGTAATGCACGTTCTAAATCTCGATCCCTACCTTACCTACAGGCCATACATTTCAATGATAAAGTTAAAAGTCAAGCGATCGCTTGACAGAAGTGCTTACGTATAAATCGCGAAACAGGAAAAAGGGGGGTCGGCACAGTTGCGTGTTACAGAGGGCGCGACGGTATCAAGTAGCGAGTGTATCTGAAATAAAGATCCTCGGGAGTGCAATCCAGACAAATGGTGGAACAAAGCAGCCGTGCGAGCAGCCGGCTTGGTACCGGTATAACGTGACTCAGGTGCTCCAATGAAACTATAATATTATCCCACGCTCTTCATCTTCACGCTCGAGGGCGAACATAGGTTACGTGGATGCTACTCGTGTGTTACGTGGAGTAGCACGGTTGCATCGTGTGTGCATCGCAAGAAAAGAGTGAAGTGGAGTGAGAGTGAGAGAGTGAAAGATCTACATCGGCATCGGGCGACGCATTAAACGTTACCGATCTAAGAAGACGGAGGATTGCCCTCAGTGTTCTACTGTGCAGCCTGCAATATTGCCGGTGACTTAAGCCTTGGAAAATTGGCTCATTTATCTCGCTCTTGGAGACACCCACCGATGCGGGATCACGCTTGGAAAAACATTTCCGGAAAGGCGGTCTCTTCTCTATCTCTTTCTACGTTTCTTTTACTTTCTCTCTTTCTCTCTTATGCAACGTAGGCTGACTGCGGACGACTACGACAATTAGATTTCTTACTGCACTTGCTGATTTCTTTCACCTTTACTTCCGGTTAGATAAATCACTGGTTTAAGGTTGGAAATCCTAGATACAATTTTTTATTCTGATTGTTTTGATATTCTTAGTGAAGCTAATACTTGAAAGTATTCAATTGATGATGATGATAAGTTTTTTCTTTTTTATATTTTAAAAATATATATGTTATAAAATATATATTATGAAAGTATTAATTAAAAATGATATTAAAAACTGGTGCAATCTTGAGGAAATAAAGAGATGAAATAAAACAAATGAGAAAGAAAAGTAAAAAAAGAATGAGAAATTTTCTGTTCAAAATTAATTATTTTTATTAAAAAAATAAATGATATATGTGTTATATAATTATTATAAATATTTATAATTACAATTCGTAATAAATAATAATTTTTATTTTTCAGTATTTAATATTTTTAATTTATATTTTCACGATTTTTTACACGGTTTAATACACTTAACAAATATACTTAAAATATTACAATTTGTTTTTTTAGAAATTAATGAGAATATTTGAAAACTTGATTTCTTACTTAAGAATACTTAAAATTTGAATTTATTAATTTTTTTTCTCTTATTACATAATAAGTGATTGATCTTTTGATGTACAAATTTTTTTTAGAAAAACTAATAAGAGAAAAAGAAAATTCTTTTTGATTTTTTTAAATAAATAGTATTAATTTCTTGTTATACTATTCGAGTTCTTATTATTAATATTATACTATTCGAAAAAATACTTGTAAAAGATTTAATGAATATTTGAAAATCTAAAGACATCTAATCTTTTTTATTTTATTTTATTTTTTTTTAATTTTGAAAGAAAAAAAATGATGGTTTTCTAAAAAAAAATATTTTCTAGTGAAATAAGTTGATTATTTAATGATAAATAAAATTCATTTTAAATATATACAATAAATATATTTTATATATTTATAATAATTTAATAATTTAACAATATTTTTAATTAAAATAATTGTTATAATATTTCATTTATTATATTTTATTTTTATTTTTTATTTTTCTAATATTTCTCATGCATTTTAAAATAATTTTCATCAGAATTTAATTTTATAGAATATTTTCTTCTTATCGTAAATGTTCTTTTAAATGAAAAATCTTAATTTCCTATATTAAGAAAATCGAAGATCATAATTATTAAAATACCAAGGGAATTGTAGCTTATTAATATAAGTATATACCGATCATAAAACTATATCCTTATTAAGAAATAGCTACGTTTCGTGATCGTACCTTTAAGCTATAGACTTCGGGAAATTGGGTAAATGTATTATAAATTACAGAGCAAGTTTAATCTTTTCACTCGAATCGAATATTAATAACGATTTTAAATTGCATTAAAGCAAAATTTTATTAATATTCACTTGCACTTTATTAGAACTATATGTATACGTTTTCAATTCCTGGATTACGAATTAATAGAAAATCGAAATTTGACTATCGAATAGATATAAGATAATAGATAAGTTCATCATTAGATTTATGATTATTATTAAATAAATATATTAATAATATTCCGATCGTTTATTCCAAAACAATTTAATCCAAATACATGTTTTTATTAAACACTCCTATATTTTTTGAAATAATATAAATACTTTACGAAGTATTTAACATAAAATGTAAATTAATTACTTTTATTTATTAAACGATTTATTGTCATTTTATAAAATAAATTATTTCTTTACGATTATTTGTTGTACTTTTATTATTTGATTGTACAACTTTACAATAAAATTTACAATTTAACGTTTACTCTGAATATTATTCGAGAATTAAATATTATTTTTTCTAATAATCACTTGCTTAATATTATTATAAAGAATAAAACATTAATAAAAATACATAATATCGATAAACATCATTTGATATATTTTTAATGAAATAAATTTCTTTTAATTTCCAACATATTTTTCTTACTTCTCAATTATTTTCATGTCTCGTGCAAAATCCGAATTTCGAATAGCTAAAAAAAAAAAAAAAAAGTAAATATCCGTCATTACTTTTACGGTTGTTGCTAAATAAATCGAGATGCTCGTTTAATGCGAGATGCGAGAAGCAGGAGTTTTAATCCGGAAATCAACGTTCCTCCCTTTTCTTTCTTTCTCCCTTTTTTTCTTTTTCTTTTCCTTCTTTTTTTTTTCTCTCGTTTCTCGAGCGAGTTCTTTCTCTGACCGCAAATTCTGGAAGCGGTTAACGGTATAAATGAAAGGCAAGGCAAGTCCAGAGAGAGAGAGAGGAATAGAGGGAGACGGAGAGGGCTCTTTTTTCTCCTCCCCTCCTTTTCCACGGAGGGATGGAAAAGCCTCCAGTCAAGTACGTAACGCGACGAAATATCGGATTCGAGAGTTCGCGAGCTCATTCTCGAGTTCGAGAATGCGTGGCGAGTTTGACGAAGCGAAAAGGATGGTTAAGGACGAGCGAGTGAGCGGAAACGCGAAACGGGATGAGTTACCCTCTCTGGGAGCTTTCAGCTTTCATCTTGTCTCTTCCTCCTCGTCCCAACCATCGTCATGCAATTTTCGTCCCGCGATGTAAAAGTTTTTACAAGGTTTTCATCCCGATCCTTTTTCCGAACTTACGTGGAAATCGTATCTTTTTTTCTTTCTCCCCTCCCCCCTTTCCTTTCTCTCTCTCTTACAAATATCTTCGACTTTGACAAATTTTTCAACTGTTCGATGTCTACCAAGTTTTAAAAGATATTCATTCTTCAATTGTTGAATTGAATCGACTTGGGGATGGGGATAGGAACGGAATCGAATCGAATTGTGTTAGGCAATGGTGTGTAACATTCTTTAAAATGATGATTTTTGGTTTTTTTGAGTTAGTAATGTAATTAGATTAGGTTAGGTTTATAGAGAAAATTTTCTTTCTTGTTAATTTTTGGATGGAGATAGAATTGAATTGAATTACGTGATGTGTATTATCCTCTAAAATGATGATTTTTCTAAATAATGTATTTTAGAAATAAATTTTTGAAATGTATAATTTGTATTTCTCTTAATATATTATTTATATTTATATTAATATATGTTTATTTAAATTTTATTTATATTAATATTTGTTTATTTAAAAAGGAGAGTATTTAAATAAATAATATAAAAAAAAAAATAAATTATAAAATAATTGTAACATTTTAATTAATATAGATTTTAAAGATTTTTTACTGTTAAATATTAAATTATATATTTTTCGTTCAGTTTAGTTTAAAAATTTAATCAAATATACGCATCTAAGACATCTTCGATATATTATGTATCATGAGTTGGTTAAGAAATATTGTTAAAAATATTAAAATAATATAAATATTTTTTCTTAGTAAATAAATATTTAACATCAAAATTTTTTTCGAAATATTTATATTTATATTTAATTAAACTAATTTTCATGTTTTAATTCTGTTTATTATTATTAGAAATTTATAAAAATTCAAAGAATCTTTAATATTAGATTAATATATATGTAAAATATCATATTTTCATATCTTACCATTCATATATAGCTTAATAATATACATTTTTCATTTTAAATCGATAATATAGATCAAAATTAAAAAAAAAAAGAAATTGGTATAATATATTGAATATTAATTAAATTTATGATAAACATACAAAACTTGTAATAAAATAACATTTATGATTTTCTTATAGGAAAATGGAAAATATTTTTTTTTATTATTTCAACATGCGTATATGTATCACATGTATATATTTCTCAATATATTTTATCAATTCAAATAAAAATTTAAAAAATAAAAATATATGAATTTATCTTTTTCCAATATCGAAATAATTCTCTGTATCGATTTATCTCTTCGTATCAGTTTATTCCAAACTTTTTCTGAAGAGTTTAAATATGAAAAAAATTGCTGCAAAGCTTATTAAAATTTATCCTTCATTTTATCTTGTCGTTGAGAAAAATGGAGTTTCATGTTAAAATTGTTTTGACTAAATATGTTATTATTTAATGCCTAATTTATTCAATAATTTGTATCAATTACATTTATTATACTACAACTATAATTAAGATACATTTTTATGTTTCCACATAATCGCATTGGAAAATAACCGGAAAAATTGCAAGCCCAAAGAGAGTGCAAAGTATTGTTAAGAACATCTACAAACGTAATTGTATCATTGTTCGAAACTTTCTTCGTCACGTTATTATAAAGTTTACGAGTTTTGGTTGTTCAGGATCATCTCTTGAGCAGCAGGAGGAAAAATTTCCATCTTCTAAACCAGCTGCTTGACTGTTTGCCGTGTAAAATTGAAGAATTCCCGAAGGGCATGATAAACTAAATGAAATGCTTCTCCACTAGATATGTATACCAAGTTGAAAAAAAAGAATAATGAAATAGACTAGTTGCAATGGTGATTGCTCTTCAATTGCTCTGATTAGTCAAAATTCACAAACATTGCTGCTATGATTTAATTAATTTTACTGAAAAATGTTTTATCAATTTTTGTTTTAAACAAATTTATATATTATTGATTTAATCTTTTTGATAATTAAAGATGAAATTAAAAAAATTTAGTTATAATTTCTTTTAAGAAATTATTTTAAATACAATTTCATTTTATCAATTTTTTTTAAGTAAGTATATTGATTGAAATTTTTTTATTACATAGAAAAAAAGGAAATTAGAAAAATTTTAGTCTATTTTAATAAATTACTTTAAATGCAATTTTATTTGGTAATTTTTTTTTTTTAAACATCCTTGTACATTGATCGAACTTTTTTGCTTATATAGAATGATATATAGAATGCAAATTTTAATCTATTTGATTACAAGATACAATAGGATAAGATATTATATTGTGAATGATTATATTTGAATAAGAAATACAATATTAATATTTGTTTTTTCTTGTTTTTTTCCTTAAAATTTTCCTAACTAACTATTAAAATATCTTAATCTTAAATATGTAAGTATATATATTTTAAAATATGCTACAATAAATAAATGATATGAAGGAAAATTTTAGAACGAATTAATTCGTTATAATATATTTCATTATACATATACATAGTTACTATACATAATATTAATAAAGATAAATAAGAGAAAATTCAAATATAGTGTCCACAATATATTTATCACAACATAATAAATGCAATGGTTCTTAAATTATATGCATTATTAATGATATAAGAAATAGTTTATTGGTTTGTAATGTATTGTATACAAATTTTACCATTCAAATTTTATTTTCAATATATATAGTTACTTTAATACTAAAAAACTAAACAATAATAAAAAATATTACAAATTAGCAAAGATAATTTTAAATTTTAGAAACGAATAATTTTTAATAATATTAAATAATAATTTTTTAATATTAAATAATAATTTTTTAGATATAGTAAATAATAGTAGAACGAAATTAAAATTTTAATATGCAAATTTAAATTTAAACTTTTTTAGTACGATCGTACGATTAGTACGATTAAAAAAAAATATATCTCAAATTTCTATATAATAATTTTTATACAATTTGTGTAATAATAAAATTTTTTAAAATTTTATTTTAGCAATATATACTTATAAAGATTGAGAATCACTATTATGAAATATACGAATAATTCAATAAATGCAAACATTAAAACTTTTGTTCCAACTGCGTCCTATATCGAATGATTAATTGATAATTTCTTGGATTTCCTTATCTGAATTGGATTCAAAAATCTCAATCGTCAAATGACCCATTTTAATTGAATTCTCATGAAAAATGGATAATTTAAGTCTACCAACGAGTTCGATGGCGCGTCGATTAACTTTCTCGTTTTAGACTCTCGTACCCGGAACCACCAATAAAGTTATTCCGGTCGAAGGCAATCGCATTAAAGGCGTTTCTCTTGCTAGTTTTCTAGCAGTTCCATTAGATAAAAATTGATCTTTCAAAGATGTTTACAATTTTAAATTACATTATTACACATCTTTTAATCTTTTTATTATATTTATAAAATGTATATTTAATTTTATAATAATTATAATTATATATCTTTTTAATAAAACTACATAAAAAAAACTGTACACATTTTTTAAGTATTATGTTTTAATTAAAAAATTTATTTAAATTTTTATCACATTAAATAATATTTATCATATTAAATAGTAAAAGGACAATGAAATTTAAAAATTTGTTCTATTAATTTGAACTTTTAAATTTCTTTATTTTCTTAATTCACTATCATTGTTTCTACTTCATTTATTTTGAATTACATAATATTATTAATAGTCAACTAAAATTATATCAAAAAAATTTCTAGAATTATTTTTTAGAATTATTTCTAAAATTATTTATAATAAAAAGAAAATAGTATTGAATAGTATTATATAAATCTGAAAATAGAAATATATTATAAGATTAAATTATAATAATATCAAATATATATTTTATAAACATAAAATATAAATTTAAGGTTTAGAATGGAAGAGAAAACTCTCCAATATTTTTCCAAATATTGAACCATTACTATTCGTCACATGTCGTTCGAATCTTCGAACCCTGTGTCATCTTACTGTTTGTCTTCGTATCCTTTGCCAAAGCATTTCAATTTTATTTTTATCGTCTCTTCCTGTTTCCACTCGAACAAATTTAGCGATATTAGATCATAAGTAACGTAATTTTGAAGCCCAAAATTATTTGTATTAAAATTTTAAAATAAAATTTTAAATATGCATCAATTATGGTTACAATTATAATAAATAATTAAAATGATAATAATTAAAATAATTAAAATGATATAAAATTCTAACAAGAGATTAACATTGATAAATTTTAAATAAATTATTTTATACAATAGTATTTTTATTTTTATTATAATAATATTTAATTATACAAAATGCAAAAATGACAATAGAAATATAAACAATTTAATTGGTTTAATAATACATTGTACACTTAATAATACATTTACTCTATTATTTTTCATTATCATCTCTTTGCGAAACTTTTTAAATAATAAAATATTTGAAAATAGAGATTATGTAAACTAATGTCAGAAAATATTCTTTCTCTCATATTTATAATTATCATAAAGAAATTTTTTAAAAATTTCTATAGTGAATTAAAATTATTACTTTAATATATTTTTCATTTATATAATAATACGTGAATTTTCATTTTTCAATATCATTACGTTTCGTATTATCATTGAGTGTTTGAATTAAATTAACATTAAGAACGTAAAAACATATATCGTAATATTTAATTATCCTTAACATATATACATTGTCAAGTATCCAATGACTTATAAAATATCAGATTGCACTTGTTCATATGCCGAGTTGATTATAAAAAAAAATTCATCGAGTAATTGATAAAAAAAATCTATCCGTATAAAGATTACAACTAAAGATCCGCTTTGACAGTTTGAGAACAGGGGTTTATCGTTGAATCATTAAAGCTGGTGCAAGAGTAACCCCATAGATACTTGGTAGCGATAACTTTGCGTCGTCCTCCATGCAAACAAGTATACGGTATTGCGAGCGTAAAATTTTAATTAACAGAAATGCCTTAATTAACAGATAAGGAACTATATCTATGGTCGAATAACTTCTTGTCGTAGCCTGCGCCCGCAAGCCACCTAAAGTATTTTAAGACTTCCTTCTCTTGCGCTCGTGAATCGGAGATAGTAGTTCTTTGATGTTAAATCATCCACGGTCCATTAAAACTGAACACCGTGTAGGCACGAGGGTTATAAATAAAACGAAGAAAGTTTTGACTAAATGTTGCACTTGATCTCTTGAGCTTTAAATTCATCGCAGCATAATAATATTCGAAATTTAATAATTGGGTTGGATTTCAATTTTTAATTTGGAAGCGAGGAGAGAAAGTAAAAATTTTTTCTTTATTCGAAAAAATTTGAGCCAATGAATTATAATGAATTTTAATATTAAATTATTTTTAGAAATTTATGAAATATATTATGAATATAATAATATTTTTTGGAATAGTAAAGAAAATTCATATTAATTCATATTAAAAGAAATTTAAAGTAAGATATATATTGATAAAAATAAATAATGAAAATATGAAGATGAAAATATAATTTAACAATAAATTCAAAATTCTTTTATCATTACATTCCAAAAAATGTTAGGTAAATGATTTCAATTTTAATTTTTTCAATTCAAATAATTTGGTCAAATTTTTTTTTTAGAAATATCCTTCATAAGTAAAATTGTTTGTAATAAGTAGAATTTTACTCTTATATATATATATATATATATATATATATATATATATATATATATATATATATATATTAATTATCTGATAAGACAAATTGATCAATTTCATATTTCTAAAAATTTCTTAATTTTAATATCAGAATATACAATTAGGTTTTGAAAAATTCAGAAATTAATTTAAATGGAATTGATGGAATCAATTTATCTTCTATGTGGCTCAATTATTAGTAGATAATATCGATAAAAATTGACGATGATCAAAAAATAATCAAAAAGAATTTTCGTTATCGATAATGGTTGCTGATAACTGAAGAATCTTATCATTATCAATATTAGTTATCGATAACCATAAAAATTTTAATCATTTATTATGATTTATAATGATTGATTATTCATGAATAGAATTTAAAATCAAGTAATTTTATGAAAAATTTTATTAATATTTAGCAATGATTACTTTTATGATATTTTTCATAAAAATTTAAATAATTATTATTTCGCTTCTTCTCTTTCATCATTTTCATCGTAAGAATTTCAGTAATCCAATTAATTAATCTTGTAATGATAAGATGAAAAATATTAAATTCAAACTTTCGTAATTAAATGATTCGTGTATAGATAACGTCAAGGGTTGCCTAAACTCATTAATACTGAAAAAAGATGGAAATAACTTATAACTATATAAATAAGTAAATTCATACACGTATATTTATAAAAATTTTCGATATTATCGTATATTATATTTAAATTATAGAATAATAAAATTACATTATATTATATATTTATTTCATAACCAAAAAATATTTTATTATTAAGAATTTATTCTTCAAAAAAATTCATAGTTTACTTAAGACTTTTAAGATCTATATATCGCTAAAAAAGAGAACTAAAAATTTATTTCTAATAAATATTTCGTTACACAATAATATTGAAAATATTACAAAATACAAAATATAAAAACAGGAACACGAAACAATCATGTCATAAAAATTATCAAAAGATGATTAGAAATTTTGATATCTTATGAAACCTCTTTCAATAATAAGAAATTCAACAAAATTATAACATTTTATCGCTCATTATCGAATTTCCAGAATTCGTACATCTAATTCCATCTACGTTCATGCGTTATTTTCATTCAAGAACAAAATTGCACGAATTTAGTATGACGAGGAAATTACAGAGATTGTAAAGGCTGAGAACGGTAATGGCCTTAGAAATTTCTTTGATCGCTTAACCATAAAAGTCTAGACGCGCGAGACGTAAGAGAGAAAAGATCGAGGGAATACGACTAAAAAGGAATGTCATAATCTCGGGCGAGCAGGAAGAATGTAATATAGGGGCGAGAAATAGACAGGCTTAAGAAAGAGATAGAGAGAAAAAAAAAGGACACGATCTCATTGCCAGTGGCATCAATTAACGTCGATTGCGATCGACATTATAAATGCGTTTATAATATGCCTCTCACGCCCATATGGGATATTTTACATGGAAATTACGCGGAAAATTATATACAGGTGGTTGCCTCCTCGTCTCCCTTTTCTCCCCGACATTTTTCTTTTCCAGTTTCCTCTTTGTCTCTCGTAATTTCTCGGTGTCGCGTGTGCGTTGCCGATAAATCAGTGATTGCCAACTTGTAGGCCATGACCTATAAACAGAGATTGCAAAAGTGTTTTCAAAAGTTATTTAATAAAAAAAAAATATGGATAACTGATCATTGATATCTATCTTTTATTTATGCGTATCTCTTTTATTTATTTTAATTTGCGTTCAGTAAATTACAAATTACAAATTTAATGTAAATTTCAAATTTTAGTTGAATCATATTAAGATTAAATTTCAATGTAACAAACTTTGGATAAATATTTCGAATCGAAATCCGAACGTGAGTCGAGAACGTTTCTTTTGTGTTTCATAGAAATGTATAAAAAGATAATGAGGTCCTTTCTATGAGAGAAAGAAGATTGAGAATTAAAATAATGATCTGTTTAGAGAGAATATTATATTCTATTTATTGCTGCATCCATGCCATCACCAGATCATTTTGAATTTATTCTACATTGTTCACTATATTTTAATATAATTACATTATACTATAATATACATATATGTATATTAAATTATATCGAATGCTGATTGCTATTTAACTCACAAGGTGATAAAATCGTTTAATTTTAATTTAATTCTCTTTTTTCTTATTTATATTGTTATTATTATTATGAAATAAAAATTGTAATTTGTATGAATATTAGAAAAAGAAATCGCAATCCAAAAGGATTACTCATCCCAAAGCGTATTAATCTTTTTCAATTTTCTTATTATCATTATTATTATTATGGAATAAGAATCATAAATTATTCGAATATCACAAAGAATCGCGACTCAAAAGCTTGCGAAAACACCCCTATTGAAAAATAAAGAAAGATGGATTGAATGCAAAATAAAGATAGAGAATAACCATTCTACTACGCGATAAAATCGCGTTAATTCTTTTTAATTTTTCTTCCCTTATTATTACTATTATTATAGGGGTAAAAATTGCGAATATCGTAAAAGGAAATCGCAAATTTAAAAAGCTTGGAAAATACTGTTACAAAGGAATTGAGTGTGAAAGAACAATACATAGACTTCGTCGTCCGAAAGCGATGAAAATTATATTAATCTGTTTAATTTTCCTTACGTTATTGTCATTATTGTTAATAATCGTGGGAACAATAAGAATCATAAATTACTCGAGTGTTACGAAAGACCGTTAACTCAAAAGCTTGGAAAACGGTGCTATAGAAAAACACAGAAAAATGGAAATGGTTGGGAGGCGAAAGAGCGACAGAGACGAAAATGGGGGAAAAATAAGGTTGGAGTAGGCGAGAACGAGTAGAGGAGAAGAATAAAGCATGAGAGGGATGGTCACTGGCTCACAATCTACATTTTACATAATTTCACGTGAGCGTATGTGCACTTGTGTATGTGTGTAATGAAACAGTGAAACGCCTGTTTCGAGTAACGCGCCAGTCCATAATGTATCGTCGATTTGCTTGATCGTTTTTTTCCCATTGTTGGAGGTCTAATGTTAAACTTAAACGAAATTCGGGTCATGCATTTATTAATACGAAATAAGATATTTTTACACAAGCACGGTAAATATGATTCTACGTGTAATTTTGTATGTAAGTCGAAAATGCAATAATACGTATGAAAAGCAATTGAAATTCGAATATGAATTTTAACTCATTTTCCTTTGTTCTTTGTTGTCAATAATATGATCAATTTATATTTGAATTAGGAAATGTTTTAATCGAATGATAATTGTATAAATAATATTTGTTGTTGTCCAATTAAACTTAATAAAACTTTGCGTATTGATTATTGTCATAGATTTTGGATGATTATTGATGATGGTTAAAATTAAAGAGGGATATCAAATTGTTTTTCTTTTTCAAATTAGAATTTAAACTCTTTTCTCTTATTAATTGATTGGATAATAAATTTTTTTGGAGAATGAATTTATTTCTAATTTATTGGACTTCGATTGAATTTTTCTCTTAAAAATTTTCTTCAAAAAGAAAATCTTATACGAAGAATAATTAATTCAAAATGATATAAAAAAAATATTAAAATATTATATATTATATTAAATAATAAAATAATAAAACATGATTTATTACATTAATAAAAAGTATTAATAAAAAAGGAAATTCTATCATATTATAAATTCAATCATATTATATTACATTTTCTTGCGATTTTATCTTCTTCTTCTTTTCTTTTTTTTTTTCTTTTTTTCTTAACAATTTATTTTATATTTAACTTCTTCTATTTAATCTCATCTTCTATTTAACGATTGCTGATTAAATATCGATGTCTCTTATTCATGGAAACAATAAAAATTCTCTTTGAAGGTTGCTCGATATATAAGAGTTGTCTGATTTCCCAACAGGCGCAGGAGTGCAATCGCTCGTAAAACTGTTAGCCTGACAGTGGAAATGGAATTCAGAAAAAGCTTTTCTATTATAAGATTGCACGGATTTCTCGTAGTAAGTAAAGGGAAAAATATTCATCGAGGTAGTAGATATATAAAATCAAATATTCTTTCTTTATGATTGACAATTTCTTTATCCACTGTTATACAATAGAATTTTTTTATAGCCTGTATATTTACTGATTAAAATAAACTTTTTCCATCGAAAATTTTATTTTCACACGTAAAGCAATCTAATCCTATCGATACAATTCGTTTTTTATCCAATTGAAAATTAATCGATTTCATTTTATACTTTAAAAATTTATTTTTATTCCTTTTTAGAAATTTTTATTTCTTTATTTGTATCAGTTCTTCGTTGAATTTATCTTAATAGTTATTTTCCTTGTAAAATGAGAATAATAAATCTAATGATATGCAAAAAGACAAATAATTTTCGAAATCTTCGAAATACCTTGTTTACTTAATCTTCTCTCTAATAAAAATTTTTCCTATTTTAAAGTATTAACTTCTCTCCATTAAATATATATTATACTTTAATCACAGTTATTCAAAATTATCGACACCTATTTCGATTAATAATTACTTTTCTCCATAAATTTCTTCATAAATATATTTATTTATCGCCGTTTTAAACTTTCAACCTATTAATATAAAACTCATAGAAAATACATCTTGCCTTTAATCCTTTCACAAAGTTCTCCCGACCGGGATTTATCAATTTGTCCATTTTTATACATCCGCCCGCCTATCCGCTTAGTCTCCTCTCCATGTGTTCCCCGTATTTTTTCCTCGTGCGTATATTTTCCAGCCGCGGAAAGTCTTCTATCACCGAGATTAATTCTTCACTGGCTGTCCTCATCGTTGACGCGTTGCATCAGACAACAATGCGCGACGCGTTTCCAGAATCTATATGTATATATATATATATATATATATATATATATATATCTATATGTATATACACACACACACATACACACACATATATATGTACCAGTACCTACGCGCATAGACACGGTTAGACACGCACACGAGCAAACGTTCGATCGATATTCATATACAGCCATTCAATTTTTATTTTATTTTTCCTATTTTCTTTCTTTTTTTTTTTTTTTCTTTTTCTCCCTTCGCAAACACGCGTTCGTTTCTCAAACAATATTGCTTTCTTCCCCTGGACTGGAATCAAACCGGTATAACACGTATGTACAATCGCCATTAGATCGATTCCATCGAAACTACGAATGCGTGTAACGTGCAATCGCGCGTAAATATCTAACACAGATATCCGGTTGTCGCTATTGGGAAATTTACTTAACGGTTTGCACGGTTTTTTCGGCCTCATTGTCGCGAACAATCGAGATTACCGGGCTGAACAATTAGCAGTTAACGGGAGTATGCCGTTAGCTATTAATGGTGCCGGTTAATCGATAGCCTATCTGCGATTCATGGCTCACCGAAGGCGCGGTTCTCACACCGTGCCTCGTATTTTACCCTCTGAGCGTGGCGATAACCGGTTGCCGAAACTGAATTTTTCATTCGTTAGAAACGGGGGAAATAAATACGAATTTCGAAACAATTTGGATAATTTTTGAACGAGCATCTTTTCGTTTATTTTTTTTTTTGTTTTCGAAAATCAGGTGATTTTGACAATGCACCGTTTTTAATTGGCTACTTTTGTTTTTATTTATTTTCGAAAATTGAATTGTATAGGTAATTGCAAAAGTGACGAAATATTTTCTTTTGGATTTATTAAATGTACAGTTTGCTCAGTTCACTCGTGTTCTCTGTTTATAAATATTTATAGGATCTACAATTCAGATTATTATAGATTAAAAGTGATTTGAGATTTTGAAAAGTTGAAACACTTTTTGATAGATATACGTAATATATGTATAAATGTATATGGGTCTACGATTTTTATTTATATTTTAACTCGAATCGTAGAAAAGCAATTGATATTCTAAAAGAAATAATATAATAATAAGTCATATATATAAATGTTAACGTAATATTGAATATTCTCAATGAATTTACAATGCTCGTTATAGCAAAAATTGTAACAATTTTTTAAAAGATTTTTTTCATATGAAAATTGAAATCGATCAAACTAATCCATATATTATGGTTTAATTGAATTGAATATTAATACATAAAATAATACATAAGATAAACGGATCTGTGTAAAAAAATCAATACTGGATAAATCATGTTAAGTATTAAAATTTATATTCTCCAAAATTATTATATAAAGATGAATGATTCAATGATTTAAATTTAAATATAAATTTAAATTTATTTTATATTTTCGTTTTATTTATTCCACATTTTTATATATTACGCAGTTCTCGTGTAAGATATATTAGAGACAGAAACATATGTTTCCTTCATTCCTTCATTATACTCCAATCATTCGTACATTTACATACCTGTTTTTTTTTCAATTTTTTTTTCGTTCTGGATCGATTCTTTGATTAAAATAGTGGTTCAACTAACTCCCTCTTATCTTTAACTATTCTATTTTTAAGGATCGAGTAGACCGGTCTGAACTGAGATACGTAAGATAATAAGTAGCCAACGAGTTTTAGATCATAAATCATTAGAAATATTTTAAATACATTATGCGCAAAAATTTAATAAAATATCCATCTACTTTTATAAATTTCACAAAGATGAAATTTTAAATAAGAAATTTTTATATTCAAGTCAAATTATATAGAAATTTTATTATTTATATATTTTAATGCATATTATTAATTGTAATTGTACGAAATTAAAGTAAGTTAATAATTATAACACTAAATAAGAATAATAAGTTTATCATTTTTATCTTATTTTTAATATATATATATATATATATATATACACGTTTTGATATGAAATAATATAAAATTTTGTTGCAAATTAAAGAATGTATCGTTGAATATATTATAAATATAAAATGAATTATATCTCTATATATAAATCAAAAGTTTGAAATATCTAATATATTTTATAGAATTTAGAAATATCAATAAAATTTAGATATTTTCGTCAAAGATAATAAATAAAAACATTATTGACATCTGTAATGATAATTTTAAATAATTAACAAAACTAATAAAATATTGAATATATTACAAAAGAAAGAAGAATGATTCTAAATTGTCAATATGTATCTTGCATTATTTTCTGTTTTTTTTTTTTAATCTATTCGTTATCATTGATCGGCGATATTAACAATTATAAGTCATACATATATATTGCAGCATAATTGGAGTCATAGATTAGAGCGATAGAAATCTTGTTTTCTTTCCACGCGTAATTGAACGACTCTAAGATTTTTTATCTTTTAATTTCTAATATGAAATAACTATTTCGCAAAAAAAAAAAAAATTTAATCACATACTATTTCGTTCGTTAAACATTGAAATTTCTGCGTTTTAAATAAATAAGATAGAAAATAAATTATGTTTTATTTTTAGAAAAATTTCAGAATTGTATTGATAAAAACAAAATCGAAAATAAAAATTTCATCATTAATAAAAAATTGCATAGATGTGAGAAAATAAGGAATATTTTTAAAATTCGTTCGCAAATTTTAAATTTTATCTCTACATCATCTCATTGTTTATTGATACTGTCAATCTCCAAAAGAATTGAAAGAAAAAAAAATTGAAAGAAAAAAAAATTTTCAAAAGAATTAAATGAATATATTATTAATAGAAATTATTAATCTTTAAAAGAAAAAAGTATAAAAAACGGAATAAAAAAAAAATTCAGTTCGAAACAGTTGAATAAATATAAATGTAACTTATCGTTGATTGTAACTCATCCAATTTCTAAAAACATAAAAAGATTAAATAAATATAAAATGAAAATAATTCGAGAAATTCGTTGGAATTAACACGTTATCGCAGAGGCAACAACTGTCAAAACCAGCTTCTTGATTCAGAACCACTTATTTCGTATTCGTTTTCTAGTGAAATTGCCAAGATTATTGCTTCGTGGGTCCGATTTCATTTAAATTGTCGTCGATTTCTCGAAGAAGAGGGATGGGAGACGAGTGGTTCAACTTTATTTTCACAAATTCAATAAGATGATGTCTCAAAATATATTGGGATGAGGGATATCGTTTTATCCGTTGAGAGGATGAATCTCTCTTTCTCGTCTGGATGACGCATCTTCTGATGTGGTTGGCATTGTAGTTGAAATTGATTTGGGAATAGGTTGTCGCCAACCTTTACGCTGATACGTTCAGGAATCAAGCCACGCGTGGATGGAAAATATAACCTCTACTTATTCATCCTCGCGTCTATTTCGTTCAATCAACAACGTATTTTTATATCTTATCAATTTTTAAAGGTTTATAGAGCTTTGGAGTACAGATATTTAATTATATGCAGAAGTTATATTTGTGAAATTGATAAGTTCATTGTTTTCGTTTATTCCATGCAAACTCTGATTTCTTATTTTTATTACATTAGAGATGTAAAACTTATAGAAAACTTGAAGGAAAAAAAATATTGGAATTTATAGAAATATAATAGTATTAAAATTTATTTTTTTGACTGAAAAATAAAAACTGAAATATTTCTATATTAAAATAATTATTAGCATTGAAACAATATTTATATAAATCATTTTGTGAAATTCTATACATAAATATTAAAATAGACATGAAATTAAATTCTAAGTCTGTAGTCTATTACTTTTGCATCACGACAACAATTCATTGCATAATCGTGTGGTTCATAAACGAATGTTTGATTTATAATTTATTATAAATATATATCTATAATATATATATTTATTATAAATATATATAAATATATATTTTTATAAAAAAAAAAAACAGAAGAAGAAACTAAAAATCCAAACAAGAAATAGAAATAATCATTCATATCAATAGCATAAAATTTTTTTGTTTCATTTCAATATTTCAATTATTTATCGAGAAAGATGACTCAAATTATCCATTGTTTAATATAATGCATATTTTTCTTGAAAATGCATTCTTTCAAAAATAGTAAAAACACTATCTGTCATTTGCTTGGAACTTGAGATAGGTTTGTAATAATGAGTGAGAGGTTCAAATGTGTGCCAAGGATGAAAATAGTAAATGATTAAAAATTGTATTTTTCTTTATACGATATCTTGAGTAACCGAAAAAACCGGATTTTTAGAATTACAATGATTTGAAAACTTCAACCAAGTTTTCAGATAAATTTAATTATGTACTTAATTTAATGTGATATTAATATTTATTTATATATATATAAAATATTGCTTATAAGAAGATTATATATTGATTTAAAAATTATTTTACGTCCTTTATATTT
This sequence comes from Apis mellifera, assembly GCF_003254395.2. Taxonomy (NCBI): domain Eukaryota; kingdom Metazoa; phylum Arthropoda; class Insecta; order Hymenoptera; family Apidae; genus Apis; species Apis mellifera. The sequence continues at coordinate 2,325,130 of NC_037646.1, forward strand.
TTTTAAAATGAATTTTTATTTTAATCAATCTTATTGATCTTTTTGATCGTTAACTAATTAAAAAAATGAGATATAAAATCTTTCTATTTTTATTTTTTGCTTGAAGAATTATCTTTTCTTATATATCCTTCTATATATATTCATATGAGATTTATTTGAATTTGATCCAAATTAAATATTTAAAAAAAATAATTGGATAAAATTATGAAAAATGTAATTAAAAATATTAATAATAGAATTATTAAATATTAATTTTTTTATTTGTTTCAGGTAAGTTTCCTTTAAAATAATATATGAATATTATCAATTCTTTGGAAGATAAATACTGGTAAGTTTTTGAAAACACTTAATATACATATATTTTTTTTTAATTTTGCATTTTATCTATTACGTTTATATTAAGTTGATAATATAAGATGAAATTATTAAACCTATATTAAGAAGAAGAATATCATAATTTCATTGTGATGCAAATATATATCTACGATATTAATTATACTTATATTATATATTAATTTATTACTGACATTCCTATATTTTACATCATCAATAATAACAAAGATAAAAAAATCAATAATAATAATTTATAATTTATAATATTTTTTATAAAGCATTTTTGTCTTTAAAACATTAAATATTAAAAATATATTTTTGTTTTAGTAAATTATATATGTTTTGTTTCATATATATATAATTATAATAGATAAAATTTTTTCAACAATAAAATATTTCTAATGATTGAAGTTAAAAAATTCTTCTAAAATAAAAGATATCGTAATATCGTTATTGTAATTTAAATATAACTTTGTTCAAAAGTGGCATAAACTTTCCAACATTTTCCGCATATCTTAACATAATTGTACTCCTTACTTTAAATACAGATCATAAATTTAAAATTTTAATTGTTCTTTATAATTGTTACAAGTTTTTTTTTTAAACAGGCATATTTCGAACTAAATGGCAATTAGCATTGTCTAAGACTCGTAATAAATGCGTTTAAAACGGTCCTGTTAATTGAAATATTTTACATAGAACATTACGAAGAACTTCTCTTCACAATAGCTCCACTGGAATTCTCCTCTGCTGGTAGTTCTACGTAGTTCACCATTATATAATGTACTTACCATATTTTATTCAACATTCATTAAGTTATGCTCGCCAGACCATAAGACAGGTGTGCGTATATTGTGTGTGTGTATGCGTGTAAGATATAATACAATTTCGTGCTGCAATTAATTGTAGTGGTCTGTAATGTGTACTGTGCGTCAACATTTGTTGCATTTAGGACAAAAAGTGAATGAAAGACAAAAAAAGAACAGAGGGAAAGAGCAAACCATGAAAAGAATGCTATGTATTGTATATAATCTACAATGCTTTTTTTTTATTATTAAAACAGTTATGTATTGTATTCTACTCAAAGAATACACAAATTTTATAAATTCGTGGAAGGAAGAAAATATTCGTCTTATAAAAGATGCTTTTAAAAAATGAGAATTTGTCCTTAAAAATACCGTATTAAGGAACCTAATATAATCTTATAATATGTACTAAAATTTATAAGATTTTTTTTGTTTAAAAGTTATATTTAAAAGTGGAATTAACGTTTCAGTTTTACTAGAATGAATAAAATTTTACTTTAGCTCTTGACTATAGGTGTCATTTTTCTTTTAATAAATGCATAATCTAAAAACTTATATTTCAAAATATTACACAAGAAATTAAGTAATATTTTCCTTAGTTTTAGTATTTTAGTTTTAGTTATGTTATATAACTATATGTTACATAACCCAAAAACTTAGATTATAACGTATTATATAAGAAATACTATTAAAATTAATTATCTTTATTTCTGTTATAAAAAATTAAAAATAAAAATAGAAAGATACATTATTATATCATCATGTTTCATTATTATCATTATTATTATCAAAAAAATTCTATGCAAATTTGATATGATATGTACAATGAACATAATTATATTAATTATCACATGGATCAATTTTATAAAGTTTCTCTGTGAAAAATGATTCATATTTTCTTAGACTTATTTATAATTAATAGGGATCAAGTAATTGATGTAATTATTTGTCATATAATTCGAATCTAATTATATAATGACATGAATCAATTGCAAAAATCACTTTGAAAAATTATATTAAAAATCTTTTTAAACAAATAATTAAAAATTTTTTTAATCAAGTATATTATTTTAACCAATAGAAACAATAGAAGATTAATTTATTCTTAGATCTTATGATATTAATCTTATTAAGACAATATTGTCAATCAAATCTTCAAATTTTGAACAATATTTTTCTTTTGTATTGAAATTAAGAATCTAAAAATATACAATAAATTGTTAAATATATTGTAATAATTGAAAGTTATTAGTAATAATAAATTTTATTTTATAATAATAATGAATTTGATAATAAAATTAAATTTTGCAAATAAATTTTACAAATTATAACTCATCTGAAGTCATTTTATTTCATATAAAATTATAAAAAAGAGAATTTTTTAATTCCTTAATAACATTAGTCGGTAAATTATTATGCAAAACGTTCCAAACACAATTTCCGCTTCCGAAATACATCATTATTATGGGGAAAAAAAAAATTACAAAAACATTGTAATCAGACATCATAAATAATCTCAATAACGAGCAACCTGTTTATTAGATGCAATTGAAATCATCGTCAACAACGAGGGTATATACGCGTATAGCGGTATTAATTTGCAATTTAAACGACGCATTTCTCTACCATTTTTTAACCGAAAGCAAATTCCCTCTGCGCCACGATAAATCTGCTCGTTATTCAAATTTCACCCGAATGTTACTAGAATCGACAAAAGCCTCGGTCGCGCGCGCGCCATTGCGTGATTTAATTCTAGATCGGGGTCAAGGTGCATAATAAAAATTGATAACTATTCATGCTCGTTACAAATTCCCAGGCTGTGAATATAAATGAAAATGGCGCACAATCTCGTTTCGAAACCGCATAGGAAAAAAAAATTCAAACATCCCCCCCCTCCTCCTCTCCCCTCCCTCGTATTCCGCGCAATTCTGAAAATTAGCCTACGGTATAAGTGCCATAGTGTCGGCCGTTTAATCCGTTTCGTAATGCCGTGAAAAATCTTTGGCGGAATATTTTTGCTGATTGGACGATCGACGCGAGGCAATGGAGCCCAAAGTATTTAGCACCCAGCGCCACGAGTTTAAACGAGAGTAGAGACACCTATGCGTGTTCCGCGACCATTAATGCCGGGCCAGTCGCCCTCTCTCTCGCCTTCGTGTATCGATACGTGTACAGACACGTATATATACACCAGGGCCAGGATCAGCCCGCGAGCGATGGTAATTCTAGGATAATTCCAATTTCGAGTGGTGATTTTGTTGCGCAATTCGTGTTGAGGAAGGAATACGATATCACGGGTTACAATGGTGGATCGTCATGCAACCCGTTCACTGTTCTTCCGCCTCGTTAACCACGTAAACTGAATTTTTATCCTTCATTTTTGAACGACCATTCTGTTTCCTGTGCTTGTGAAGAGAGGATGCCAAGAAAATATACAGGGTGAAATATTTAAATGGAACGGATAACTTGGTTATTTACGATTTATAAGAGAAATATTTGGCATTGTATGTTCGGAATATATCAAGAGATAATGAATTTAATTCTTATTCATATTATTAATAGCATCTAATTATGTGTATGAGTATATGTGTAATGTATGTAATGTAAATACAACATTGAATAATATTTGTTGCATATCGATTTAAAATTTGCAGCTAAGTGAATATTTAGTTTACACTAGTTTAAAATTTAACATAATATGTAAAAAAAAGTAACGTTAAAGGAATGAAATATAATCTTAAAAATAAACGAAGGAATTATTAATAACTTATTAATTGATGAAATTAATCAAATCAATTAATTATAATATAATCTTAACTTTAACTGTTTTTCGATAGACGAATTTGTTGAATCAAATTTTGATTAATATTATTTTTATTATATTGAAAATTCAATTTATTTCATAATTTATGTCATTTGTTAGATCTATTTCAAAAATTCATTATATTTAAAAGCAATGAAAAAGTTTATATAAACATATAGATTCTATTTGCTTTTTTTTGTGGAATATAATAAATCATTTTAGAAAAAAATGTTCAAAATGACTGCTTTATCATTGATTTGATTACCTCCTTAATAATTTCATCAAAATTTTCTTGAAAATTTATTGTATCTTATATTTATATATTACTATATATAAATATATATTATACACTATATTATATATATATTTATATTTTCATAGATGTTGTATATATAGCTGATTTAAGTGTTCTTACAAATAAAAATCCGGTAAATTTATCTCTAGAGAAAGAGAACACGTCCAATCCATTTATTTGAAGATATTACAGTATAGAATGCAATAAGATTTTCAACAAGTGCGAAGTGCTAAAAGAGCCATTGAGAGAATAATAGATCAATGATAAGAATGATCTTTCTGAGCATTTTCTGTAAAGATAATCGATAACACAAAATTTGTCATATTTCATAAAAAATAAATAGAATACATATTTAAAAATTAAACTTTTTTCATTTTTTAAAAATATTCTCTTAAAATGGATTTTATAAATTATGAAATATCCTGTAACCAGAAAAACGCTATTTTCATTGTTGAAACTTTCACTTTTTTATGTGCACTATATTTTTTATATTTATATTTTATTTTATATTTAACACACAACTGAGTTTAATAATGTAATTATATATAATTATATATCATGCAGCAATTTTCTTACGTAAGATACAATAAAGAAGAGAAATTTAATTAACAAAAGAAAAAGTTTAAAATATAAAAAAAATTTTCTACGTATGTAATAATAAATTTTTTATTTAATTTTATTTAAAATTTTTATTATTTATTTATTGGTTATTGCTACTATTTTATACATTGAAAATTAAAAAAACAAACGATAATTCCAAAAAGACAATTCCAAAGAATTTGAAATTATAATATGTTATATTGAATATTGAAAAATGCGATTCTACACAGTTAATCCAAAAACACATCGTGCTTGAGCAAATATAAAAGTAGATGATCAGAATCGATGTGAGACAATATCGAAAAATCTCCAATATTCGTAGATCTATCGCGAGACTTATTTGTAGGAAAGCGGCGCGGATTCGACAACTTCCTGTCCCACCGGAAAAGAGCTGCTTCCCATTCTGAGATATCCTGACAGTTTTATAGTCGACACTTTCCACGTACGAAATAGCGTTTTGTTGGAAGAACGTGCACGGAACTCGGCATCGTGATATCGAACGGAATTCAAGTGTCCAACGAAGGACCTGTGTCCTCCACAATTGTAACCTATTTTAGTCTAACGCTATGGCCTTCTCCTCTACGACAGGAATTCAGAGAAGCTATTCCACCACGGCACAGTTTCCCGTCTAAGCGTCTATCCTTTTGTACCAAGGAGATTCATAGCATTTTGATGAAAAAAATCTCTTTTTATCGTTTCACTGGGACTTTGAATAACTTTTAAATAAATTTTATTTGACCTAATTTTGGAGAAAATATTCTGCAACGAATTTTTTATTCGAATTATTTGTTTCATATTTCATAATTTTTAATTTTAAAAATTGAAATTGAAAATATTCGATATATAACTTCTTTTTTTTAAGTAAAAACAAAAATTTGAAAGCAAGGAATGAAATTTGAGTGATGCTCTCAATGAAACAGGTATATACATAGGGAGAATGTATACATAGTTAATTCAAGATATATATTTTATGAATCGAAAAACTCATAACAAAAATTATCGTGTTAGATATACGAATAGTAAGAATAATTTTGTTATAACAAAATGCATACAATATATTATAATGCTGTAAACATTCGCATTTTTTTTTAAATATTATAAAATTTACGATTAAAAATCATTATTGAACAAATATATAGAAGTTTACATCTTATTAAAAGAAATAAATTCACAATTAATATGAATTATCGATTAATAGTAAGCTCATTAACAAATTAACAAATATACGATAATTTATAAACAAGGGGCGTACATTATTTATAAATTGTGAAATGATTCGTACAGACAGACCTACAAATTGTCAATACGATACATCTATTGGAGAATGTACGTATATCAAGAACAACCCTCGATGTCGACTCGATATTAGGCCATATTTCCTCGATCCAGGTGGCGGTTGCCCAAAGTCAATTTAATCGAGGAATCGTATACAGGTATGGGTAGCAACGCTCGATGTCCTGAGTAAGCCAGTTTGCAGTATCCACCTATCCACTCTCTCTCATCCTGCTCTTACGGAAGAAAGAAAGAGAAAAAGAGAGAGAAAGAATATACGTATACCGGAAGTTGGAACCGAAACCGTTCTCCTACGACGCTGTTCGTATATCTTTACTATAATTGAAAAACACGTCAGGATATTTTATTTATCCATTGTTGCGGAAAGAAGATTAAAAAAAAGAGAGACGAATTGAATTTAAGCGAGGATGATGTTTTTGCGATATCTCGCAGACCGGGATTTCATTTAAATACAGATCATAATTTTTTTCTTCTTTTCTTTTCACGATTAACCAGATATATAGGATGAAAAGAAAAAAAATTAAGTCTTTAAGAGTTTGTAATGTTCGCTCATTAAGAGAAATAAAAAATGTTCAAATATTAAATATCGGTTATCTGTATTTCTATAGGATTGAAAACAATAATTCTATCACATTGAATAAAAAATATTATATATATAAATATAAATTTTATTGATATTTTTATATGCAATACATATTGCCAATACAATGAAATATTCTTATTATTATTTTCAATTTTTCATCTTATGTTGAACAAATATTCACATATTTCTTACACGATCTATAATCCATTTAAATTTCCTATAATTCATTTATATTTAATTATAATCGATTATATAATTAATTGATATTAATAAAGTTTGTCCATGCTAATATTAGGTCTATCGGAAAGTTCTATTCGAATCTATGACATCATTTTCACCACATAAGCACATGTTTATTTATTACATATTCGGCTCTATATTTTTATCGCTTAATATATACATACTGACGTAGCAAATAAACTATAATAAAGTTGATTCACATTAGTTTTAAGTGTGAAACGATAGTATACCCATGGCGACTGATAAAGTTCATTTACGCCACTGTATTTTATACGAATTTCAACAAGGAAGAAATACTACAGAAGCATGTAGAAATTTATTGAAAGTATTTGGTGAAGATACAGTTTCTGATAGGACATGCAGAAGATGGTACGAAAAATTTGAAACAGGTGATTTCGACCTTTCTGATAAGCCACGTTCTGGGCGACCATCTTTGATCGACGACGATGTTGTTAAGGCAATGTTGGAGCAAGATCCTTTTCTGACAACGTCGGAGATCGCAGAAAGGCTTAATTCAACATTTCTGACCATATTCGGAAGATAGGATTGGTGTGGAAGTATTCAAGATGGGTGCCACATGAATTAAGTCAGAAAAATTTGGATGATCGAGTTGTCATATGCACATCTCTGCTTATTCGGAACAAAATTGAGCCCTTTTTGAACCGGATGATAACTGGGGATGAAAAGTGGATTACATACAACAACATTGTAAGGAAAAGAGCATATTGTGAACCCGGAAAAGCCCTTTCACCTCTAAACCAAATTTGACTGAATAAGAGAATGTTGTATATATGGTGGGACATTCGAGGACCAATACATTATGAGCTTTTAAAACCGAATGAAAAGCTCAATTCGGAGAAGTATTGTCAGCAACTGGATAATTTAAAGACAGCGGTCCAAAAAAAGAGGCAATGTTCAATAGGAAGGACATCATACTGCACCACGATAACACCAGACCACACGCTGCTTTAGGGACTCGTCAAAAAATTGCAGAAGTAGGCTAGGAAATTCTGTCGCACGCACCATATTCCCCGGACATAGCACCCTTTGATTATCACTTGTTTTTATCCTTACAAAATTTTTTAACGAGCAAAAAATTCAAAAATGAAGAAGATGTCAAACAAGCACTGGTTCAATTTTTCGCATCAAAAGATGAAACATTTTTCAAAAATGGGATATACAAATTGCCCTCACGTTGACAAAAGATCATTAATAATAATGGCAATTATATTATTCAATAAAGTTAATTGGCGGTAAGAAAAAATTTGTATTTTGTTTTATTCCAAAAACGGACAGAACTTTCCGGTAGACCTAATATTTTATTATATTATTTTTCCATTAATAATGATTGTATAATTATACATTAATATCAAGATTGAAATTTTAATACATTACGAAAAAAGAATCTTTGATTCTATATCGGGATGATAGAAAGTATAATCGTGATGAAGAAGAAAAGAAAAAAAAAGTCACTTTAAAACCAACGACTGACTCGCGGATTTCCTTAATTACAAAAGAAAGCAGATAAAAAAGTCGACTAGGTTGAGAAAAAAAAACAAAAAAAAGCGTAAAACTTTCGTTCAAACGCGAGAAGTGTCGATACTTGTCCGGTGGAAAAAGATTCTGTAAGAACTTTTCAATTTTCATTCCGTTGATAGAGCTTATTGTTCCACTTTCATTATTACTCTCCTTCTTTCTTCTTTGTTTACTTACTGTCCACAATCACTCGAACAGCAAGAAGAAATAACGAAAAATGAATTTTGTTCACTCTTGGTTAATCTATTTGAATCAAGCATTCTCAATTTTTTCCAGTATAAAAGAGATAAGAGTCTCGCGTTTTTTTAAATTTTTTGATCTTTACATTTCTTTTATTTCTTTTTTTTTTTTTATATCAAAAATTTATTTATCAATCGATTTTAAATTTATAATGATATTTGGATTTTCTTGTGCATCATGGAAGTAATATTATTAAATAAATTTTAAAAATATATCTTGGATAATAATATTTTCAAAACAATTATTTTTATTAATATTTTTAATTTGCTAATATTAATAATTGATTTTTCTTGAGATGAAACATAATATACTTATATACTTATATACTTAATATACTTATTGATAATATAATTAATCGTTGATTTCTTTATAAATTAGAAGTTCTATGAGTACTCGTATCATACATATCCAATTTTAAAAAATATTTTTAATAAAAGTTAAATAGTAAAAGTGATTTGAAACATGCAATATTATTTCTTCTGAGAGAAAATTCTATAATATATAATTTGTTAAATCTCTAATTTTATTAATTAAATAAAGTTTAAAAATAAAAATTAATTTTATTAATTAAAATAAAATTTTATTAATTAAAATAAAATTATTTAAATTTTTTAATTTCTGCAAAATAAATCTATCGATTATTTTAAAAGAATTTTCAAATTGCCTATAAAATATCGAAATATTTTAAAAAATTATAAAAAATCACATAATCATTTTCAGTATTATATATATTTTAAAATAACTTGTTTAAAAAATATAAATTGAACTGTTAAGGAATAAATAAGAAACATTATAAATTTTTTATTATTAAAGTATAAGTAATAACTGTATTCATGTAATTTATATTGCATACTGCTTATAGTAATTATCCAAGATTTTATATAACAGAGGTATTCGAGCAATCAACGTAAAGACTATTTCCAGGAATGTCGATTTCACAAATTATCAGTAATCTTACAACAGTACAATTTCTTCTCCCATATCAATTGTTAAATTCTTTTATTTTTATATTATGCCATCCATTTGCTGAGAAAACAAAAATTTTTTTTATTTTATAAAAATTAATTTATTTCAGAGTTTTTTTTTTCGAAAATTAATACTTAATTTTTAAATATTCCTTAAAAAATTAGTTAAATATATTCTTTCAATATTCAGCTCTATTATACGTTTATAAATAATAAAATAATTCGATATATATAATAAATTGCTAAAAATATTTCTCGATTCTTATTATTTTTCACATATACCTATCATTTTCTTTATGAAACTTCATAATTGAAGTTCGAAAACGAAGTTTCGTATTAAAAATTTTTATTCTACATTTCCAATTCATTAGATATTAAAATATTTATAACATTAACAAATTAGTAATCAATATCATAATATGGTAACTGGTAACAATTTTTTTTAATTTTAAAATTAATCGCATTAATCGACTTACCATTATTTAAAAATTTTTATAATAAATATAAAATAATTAAATCTGTTAAAAATTATTTTTTATAATATTAAATACCTTAATCTCTCAATAAAATAAACGAATAAAATCTTTATCACACATATTTCGAATGCAAAATATCTTCAATATAATACCACTCAATATAAAAATTTGATGAAATTCCATCATTTTTAAATTACAATTTGACTTAAATATCTAGAACATTATCCTCTGTACAATTTCGAATGTACATGTATCTATGTACGAAGATCTTGCTAAAACTATCGAAAGGGAGAGTTTCTTCGAATCTGAAATTCGATCGTTTCTTGAAAAAAACCATACGAACCTCTGATTATAAACGAATAAACGATGTATACGAGAGAAGAGAGACTTCGGGTGGAACCATGATGCATTGCTTACCCTATGCTGTTGCAGATAATCGCGGCTCATTAGGTTGGGTATTAGCTCATTAAGCAATAAACCTACCTAGCCGGTTAATTGGCGACAACCCCACTCGCTTCCGGTTCGGTCGCTAGCGATCAGAGAGGAGCCCAATCGCCGTCGATCTCGCCAATCCCCAAACTGTATCGTCCGTCGTAAACGGGTTCCTCATTAACTTCTCCTCCCGTCACTGTTATCCCTCGCCTTCCTTTTCTTCGCTTTCTCCCCCTTCTTCGATATCGCTCCGTCATTTTTGCCCCTTTTTCATCCATTTATTACGTTTACAGCCGTCTGTTCCTTTTCTTTTTTCCTCTTTTTATTTTTTTTTAGAATTTGTAAGAGAGGAAAAGAATATTTGAGTAGTTTTATTACTTCCTTTAGAAAGTAAAATTTTTCGTCGTTTTCTTTGTTATGTCCTTTTTATCCTTATTCTTTATGAAAGATTTTATTGTCTATTAAGAGGGTATTAAAATACTTATAGAAAAAAATTGATTGGTTTAAATATATAAATGTAAGAATACTTGTTTGTTTCTTTTTATTGTTTCTTAAAGGCTTTTTAATTAATTTTCGATATAAGTATTTAATATATTTCTATAGTTTCATTTAAGAAAGAGGAAATGATTGCATTTGCAATCATAAAATATGAAAATTATAAGATGCATTATTTAATTTTCTTGATAAAATTTTGTTTTATTTTTTTATTGCTTAAGAATTGTGGCTAAGTCTAGTTAAGTGAGATACTCTGTACTATTTTATACATTTTCAAAGGATTTTATATAGTAGAATAAATATAATTTAATTAAATAGTTATTAATTATACTATTAAATAATTGTACATAATTATTAATATGTACATACTTATAAATTGTACATACTTATATATATATATATATATATATATATATATATATATATATATACATATATAACTTATAAAGTAATATATAACTTAATCAAATACTTAAATAATTATATCACATAAATGAGAAAAGAAAAATTTGAATACATAAAAAATATTTTCACATCAGTAGTTTTCTTTTGAACTTCTTTTTAGAATAATATGTAAAATTTCATCTGAAAATAAAATTCTATTCGAAATTATAACATAATTATTTTAAATACTTTAATAATTACTTTAATTAAAAAAATTTTATCATGTTTTATCATGATTATTAAAACTGTTAGACTGATTAAATTTATAGTATTTTTAGTTATAGAAATATATCATATATTTTTAATGATATAAAATAATAAATTATTGAAGTCAGGTAAACTTTTAATTAAATATTAAATATAGGAATTAAAGAGAACTCAAGATTAATCAATAACAAAAATACTATTTCTCAATAATGTTAAATTTGTAAATTATTATATAAAATATTTATTATATAGTATATTTTCTTATCTTTTTCAATAATGAATACTTAAATATAATAGGAATAAAATTTTTTAAAAGTTCTGATATGAAATTCATAGCCAATAAATTTTAATGCATAATATTTAAAGTATAAAATTTATGCAACTATTCTTGACAGCTTACCTAAATATTCTCTCAGATAAAAGGATTATGTAATATAAAAGTATGAAAAGATTAACATAATCTTTTCGAAAGTTATATTGATGTCATCAATAATTTTTATCCATTATATTGAATTTTGAACTTATATACACAATATAATATTATATATACACAATGTTCAAGCGTTATGTCAATATATATATAATAAATTGTTGTGAATTTTTAAGTATATTTTTATATACTTAAGTATATTTTTCATATTATAACGAAATAAATAAATATATCATATGTTTTTTTTCTGATATTAATTTTATTCATATAACAACTGAATATTATAAACAAATTTAATTATACTCCGATTATAACTTTGTTTTGTTATATTAAAAATTTTAAATAGTTTATCCGTAAAAAGAGCAAATTATATATATTACATGACATTTTGCAAAATAATTATTTCTCAATGAAATAAAATTTCACAACAACAAAACGAAAATTTCTCCAATTTCTTCATATAAACAATAACAATTTATCAAAAAAGAACTTTTATATATTTATATATTTATACTTTACAACAATATTATAATATTACGAATTAAACGTAAAAAAATTTATACAATAAAATTATTGATATTTTGGAAAAGCTATATACTTTGATATATATTGAATAATATGATATATTTTTTATAAATTAGACAATTAAATAAAATATTTGAATTCATTTCAGAAAATAAATCTTTATAAAAATTAGTAATTCTACTCAGGTATTATTTGTTAAATAACAAAGATAATTTTCAAAAAGAATTGATAAAACTTTTACAGTCTCTAAACGAGACATTAACAAATAAGAAGAATAAGTGACTACATTATAAAATGTTACGATTGAAGTCGTTGAAGTTTATGTCGATTTGCATGAATGGGTGCTTCAAGTAAGTATACAGTATACTTCTTTCAGTTGGCCAAAATTGATGAAACGCTATTTACATTACGTACAGTTAAGTTCAAGCTTTATTCACTGCCATTTAACGGTACATTTAGTCGCTAAATTCTGAACAGTTTGACACATTTGTGAAATCGGCTATTTCACACGCAATATCTAATAATAATAATAATAATAATGACAGATCCGCGGCATTGTGTCACGCGGTTTAAACCGTGGTTCCATAATGCGCCGTATATTTCTGGTAAGGAGGGGCCGAGAAAACGGATTCAACGGGGAAAATAGAAAGTCAAATATGCAGCGGTGATGCAATTGTTTTTCCAATATCTCGCGAAGGGAAAGACAAATGTTCCTTTTCCTTTTCGTATATACGCCGCAGGCCGGAATATTCCGGCGTATATCCTAAAAGAAACTTGTTTCTTTGACTTGGTTGTGCACGCATCGGTAAACAGGGTGGGAGGGTTGCAAAAGGAAAAGTGTACACGAACAAATCGTGTACGGTGGGATTCGATCGGTTTCCAGTGTAAATATTCCAACGATAAAGTCAAATTCGAGGCGAGTTTTTTCTTTTTAACGATTGAAAAAATATTCTTAAAATAGATAGATAGATAGAAATAAGAACTATTTACTATTTAAAATTGTTGAACTATTTAATTATTTAAAAATTGTTACATGAATAAATGATTTTAAAATTTGATAATTAATAATAGAGAACATTGCTGTATTGTATCTATTATTAATAAAATGAATTAAATAAGTTTGTTAATAATAAGTATTTCATGAATAATATTTTTTTTATTTAGTGTATATACATATTCGTAAAATATTTTTGAAAAAAACAAATACAAAAATTGGTATATGCTCATAAAATATCGATTAAATATTTATTAATAAACAATTTAAGTTTGCATTAGAAAAGCAAATTGAAGATTCCTTTTTTTTTTTTTGAAGTTGAATTCGCAGAAATGTTATAGCTGATACAATACAATGCATAATATAATTTTCTAAATACAAAATAAAAAAATCATTGAATCATTTAAATTTATTTTTTGAATTATAATTTTCTGAGAAAAAATATTGTATAACAGTCCATATATCTAGGCTTGTTTTAAGGAATAAAACCTCTGTTTGCACTGTTATCTAAATTTTCCTGAATATATTGGATGGAAAACAGAGAGAAGAATTAAACGTTATTTCATGTACGAACTTTAATAAATTTTGCGCGCAATTTGTATTATAATGAAGTCTCTTTTTTTACAACGAGCTTTTAAAATCTTAAATACGATTTTTTAATGTAACACGTTTAATATGTATTTAAGAACGCCCTCATTGCCTTATCGTTTCTTGGCATCGTTCTTATTTGTTGCGTTATTGCATTGCAGCATACTAATCATATAATAAACATTGCATTAAACACCTATTTAACATACATTAAGCACAAGTTGTACGTAAACATATGTGGTAATGGTCGAACCACGCAACTCTCGTGATATATATCTTGCGTTATTATGCCGGTGGTTTCATTTTTGAAAATATCAGAAACTGGTGGCAAAATATTTTATGTTTGTTGCAATCTTTACAGGATTGTCGTAAAAAAAAACTTTTTCATGAAAAATGTAAAACGAATTAAGAAAAAGATTTATTAAAATAAAATAGAATTGTTTTAATTTTAAGAAGAAACATTCGAGCATATAAAAGTAGAATCTTTTTAAAATAAGATCAGATAATTCTTATATTTTTTTGAGAAATTAATTTTGTGAAAGTATTGTACATTATATATATATATATAATCAAATGCGATTCCATTAATATTTTTTTACTAATTAATTTCATTATATCAGATTATCAGTACTTCTACAAATATTTAATTATATTTATATATAATTTTATGCAAAATAATTTTTGATTAGATCAATCACTCAATAAATTTATAATACTTTTGTGGCTCTTTTTTCAAAATTAATTTATAACAAATATTTTTTTTAATATAGAAAATAAAAGTCTGTACTAACACAAAATTTAAGAAACAATATTAGCCCGTCGACGAAATTCGAAAAGAGACGAAATTTCATATGCATGAACTTAATAAAAGTTTAATAAAGAATAATAAGAAGTTTAACGATAATAGCAAAAGGATAAGACAAAATTTTCCATAATTGTTAGTTGAAGCAATCGTGAAAAAGTTTCAGTGTATTTTGCTCGAAAGAACTTTGAAGTGGAATTTTAATTAACAATATGTAAATGAGGTAAAAGCGTTAATGCCTATGATGTAACTCCATGCTTGTATCCAATTATAAAAAAAAGCGTCTAAATATACATATACATAAAATGTACATAATATATATATATAGATACATATTAATGTAAAAGAAGAAATTAGTATTCAGTAATTATAGAACTATCTTCTACAGCATTGTTTACTTAATTTGCTTACTTATTTAAAGATATAAGCGTATACCAGCGAATTCCGTTCTCCATGAGAAATAAATTAACAAAAACAACAGTTTACCAGTCTAGTGCACAGCGATACAAGTAAACACCGCACTGCAGCTGTCTTTAGCAGCCTTGCATTTCATTTATAGTTCCTACGATATGCTCGTTTTTTCTTTCTCAAAAGTTGGTACTATAGCACACACGCGCTATCTATATATTACTATAGCGTAAAATATTTTGTAAAATTTCTTGATGAAATAAACTATTTAAAAAGTATCGTAAATATTTAAAAAGAATAACGTATTTTACTTTTAATAGTATACTTTTAATACTTTTAATAGAATTTAATAAAATTTTATAATTAGATAGAATTTATATTTTAATAACTATATGTTTTATATTAATAAAGAAAATTTAATATTGAAAAATTGTATACAATATTAAAAATAATAAAGATATCGAGTAATTTTTTATAATTTTAATTATCTCATTTTTGTTTTTTTTAACAAATTTTATTTTATCATTTTTTTTTACTTTACGAAATGCATATAATTTGAGAAAATATTCAAAATATTCAAAATATCCAAAATATATTTAATAATTTTTAAGAATTTTTTCAAAGAGTGAAACCGTATTTCTATTTATCTCATTCATTTACTTTTATTAATAGAAATAGATATATCATTTAATAACTTTTCTCAATTTTTATTACTTGATTTTTCTCTATTGTTTTTTCTTTCTTTTTTTTGAAATTTTATTTGATCAAATTTTTACAATTTTACCTTGTTTACCTTCGATAAGATAAATAAAATATATTTTTTTAAACTTTCTCGATTCATTTCTTTATTTAATGATAAAATAAACTTTTTTAAAAAAATATTGGGATCAAATAATCGAAGAAAAATAATTAGAAAATTTTAAAAATTATTTTAATTGTTTTATAGATTAATAAAGTGGAATCTGAATAGAAATTTATTTCATTCTTGAAATTTGCAATTATTATATTCTGAATATTTTAAATATTTTGTCGAATATTACATATTTATATTACCTAAATTTTTTACACTTTTGGAGTTTTAAATTTTCCATAAATGCACAAATATTTGCAATCTAATTAAAACGATTACTATAAAATAAACTATCAATCAAAACATAAACCGTGCTAATATAGATGATACAATTTAGAAATATTTTTAAAATTCTAACACGTTATTTCTAAAAAAAGAATAGTGACAAAATATTGCTTCGGTGTCAAAATTGTTTCCCAACTTCGACATTTCTGTCAATCATCTATACTTGCAACGTCATGCTTTCATTTTCGATAGCTTAGTGATGTATTATAAATTCACTGCACGATACATGCAGTCAACATCCTTAACCTACAATATCCTAGTTTTTTTGTCATTCTTTCAAATTATATTCTAAATTTAAAAAGTTTAATATAAAATTACAATTTACAAAAATAATTCAATATTTCATTTGTCATTGACTCAATAACATATATTGCACTTTTGTGATTGATTTTATACAAAGACAATATACAAAATTTGAAATTTTTAAAAAATTCTTTTACACAATTATAAATAAATATTATTAGTAAAATTTTACTAATCGCATGCTATTATATACAAATAAATTTCCTTAATTATGATATATATATTCCTTTTCATTATATTCTAAACGTATTTCAAATTTTTATGGAATACTTGTATTAGAACAAACTAATAAAATTTTATTTTATATTTTACATTAATTCTTCTATGTCTCGTTTAAAATTGTGGAATATTTTGGAATAAATAAATAAATATAGAAAAGATTTTTTTAAAAAGATAATTAACAAAATACTACGAAAAGATCAATTATGGACATTGTACTGATTATTGACTGATTTTTATAAACGAGCATTATCATAGCATCTATTTATGAACACTTTAGTTTGAAAATCAAATAAAATGTCAAGCATATGTCTCTGTATGCCTAACCTGTTTTACTAGATAGCATTAGATAGTATATTTACATAATGATAAATCTATATATGAACTATAGATAAATTAATAGATTGTTATTTCAAAGATAACATATTATGATAGATATAATCTTTATTTAAATATACTGTTTGAAAATTTGAAAGCATCCATATTTTTAATTGAAGTAAAAAATATTTTATAAATAATTATGAAAGTAAACTTATAATAAATGTTTTGATATCGATAATTATTTATTATTTATTTAAGAAAAATTAATAGATAAAATGTTAAAAAAAAATAATAATTATTTTACCGAATAAAATATTTCTTTTTCTCGAAAAATCAATAATGAAAATCACATCATATTCCGAAATATTCATATTTAGATGATGTATCTTTTATAAATTGCATGTTTTTATATAAAATATTGTAATTTTTTTAATTTAAAGAAATGTGTATTTGAATATTTTTATTTCACATAATAGAAATTCACTTTTAAATTAAATTATAACAGATACATTGATATAAAAACGGGATTTTTAATTTTTCACTTCCATTTAACAAGAATTTATCATCCGTGCCAAGTGCCGATTTCAAACGAATTCTTGGAATGGAAAAAGCGTAGCTAAAGAAAGCACAGTCAAGTCTGCCATAAAAAGAACCGGATTAATTAACGTGGAAGTTTGTAGTCTTTGTTCTTTGTTCGCTTACCTAGCATGACCCTCATCTTGTTTCCTGCTGTGATGTTCACACGGGCGACCGCTTTTTAGAGAAAGGAAAGAATTCTATCTTCGGAAAGGTAACTTCGATCTTCTCAACTGAGATCCTTGTTTTTATTAATCTTAACGATTAATTATGCAATTAGCGTTGCGATTAATTAGTGCTTTTTCTAGCAATAAATAAAAGCAGTTTAAGAGCAGTTATTGCTAATCTCTTTATTCAGAGATTCAGATATTTTAGGCTTTACCACTTATAAATTAATTTGAGTATTGTTTCTAAATTCTAAATTAATTTTTTATATTTTAATTATTTGTTATTCTACCATTTCATGAAATGCCAAAGGAGATATATTGTTAGATTAAATTGTAACGTGATAGTAATTAATTCGTAAAAATGATGGATTTAAAAAAAATTATATTCTGTATATTTTTTAGAATTTCTTTTCAACGTTCTTCACATATTATTTATATTTCAATGTTATATAATAGATATATGTCACATAATGTCATATTTAATAGATATATATTTTCAAAAAATACACATAATCTTATTATATTAAAATTGATAAGTTTTATTAATTCAAGAATTGTCAACATTGAAATTAATGCCAAATAAATCTCAAAAAAAAAAAAAATTTTTTTTTTTCTTCTAATATTTCTAAATTTTATTTTTATATACATTACAAAACAATATAACTTGTCATGAAACTAAATAAATATATAATTACATTTCAACAAATTATAATATTTTGTCAAAGATATTTTCTTCTTTTCAATAATCGTAAAAAAAAAAAAAAAATGAAATTCGTTATTTCGAGAATACACTTGTTGTATTATATTATACACATTAATATTTTATTCGGTAAACAAATTTACTAACACAGTCTATTCTTCGCTGAACGAATATACTCAACCACAAAGTTCTAAAATTCTCCAAGCAAGAAAACTCCATTGTCCGCCATGCTTTTATCATTTATTGCGTCACTATTTATCACCTATTTTAAAAGCTTGAAACTACCTCCGCGAAAGAAATTTCGTCGAGCCGGCAAACTCGAGTTTAGAAACTGCTTGACCATATATATATATGTATATATATATATACATATATACACACATATACGTAGCTCCTTCTGAAAGGGATGAAAAAAAGGTTATGGAACAGGATGGAAAGATTTTCTAGCGGGAATACAAATTGCACTTTTACGAGAGTTAATCCCAGTACGCGGCGCCGGGACGAAATCAAAAAGTTTGCTGATATCTCTTCAGGCTGAATATACGTTTCGCGAACTATGGAAATACTTTCACCAAGGCGGCGAACAACAGTGCGCGTTGGCAATGTTGGAAGACCTCTCGAGAGGTCGAGAGGTCGAGAGCTGGCAGAGACGTCGCCTTCCGGACTTTTTCCCCAAGGCTGTAAACGTCGCTGACAGAATCCTCGTTTGTTTCCACTTCTCGCTTACCTACGCGTCATCGTTTCGCGAAATTCTTTCGATAGTGTGTATGTATGCTCTACGTATGCAAATTTCGGCTGGGTTTTTATGCGGATCCGTGGATCTGTGCTCGTGAATATTGCAATCCTTGTGAAAAATAAGATAGTAAAATTGAAGGATTTGGAAACGATCGATGTGAACTTTTCACTTTTTGTCTTTTTTTTTTTTTTTGATGAAACATTCATTATTTGAAAAATTAATTGGAGGAGAACAAACAATTTATAAAATGTAACATTGTATTTAAAATAAATAATACTGTCGATTAAAAAAATATTATTAATTAAGTTTATTAAGTGATAAAGTAATTGAATTTTTTAGAACTATTATTATGTAGTTTGAAAATTTGGATTCTAAATAATTTATAAATAACACATTATAATACAAATGTTATAAATTATATATAATAAAATTAAATCCTGTTTTTATTTTATATTTCTTTATATTTTCTATAATCATTATTTAATTTGTATTATTAGATTTATTATTATAAGGATTTTATATAAGGATAAATTTTCTATATTGCTGAATTATGAAGTAGAGTATACATATATATTTTTATTAATTAACTTTCAAATTAAATTGCTCAATTCCAGTTATTTATTTTACCCGATTGAAACTCAGTTTACACGGGTGATTTTGAATAATTTGAGGTCGATCAATCTACTTGACCGAACAAGAGTTGCTTAATATAAACGAACTGACTTTAACGAACCATATTGCACCTAGGCAACACAAGTTAGATTGACTTAATATCGGTAATTTTAACTTCGATATAACGAAATAAAATATTGAGAAATAGATGTTTTTGTACACCATATTATAAGAAATTTAGTTAATTCAAAGATGATTATATATTATATATATTATTTTATTATTTTATTATAATAAAATAATTATATAAAATTATTATATTATTTTATTATATTATTTATATATTATTGATTATAATATATAAGGTGTGAAATTAATTTCCAGTTTCGATATTTTTTCAATTTTTATTAAAAAATAAAATTTTTAAAATAAATTTTTTTCAAAGATTAATATACAAAAATTTTTGTTCCTTATTATTATTTTATATTAATTTTATATAGTTTTAATTGACGATTTCAGAGTTTGAAACTCCTTTCAAACAGAGTTTGAAAAGAAAAAGATATTTAAAAATACATTTAAAGATATAATTTTAATTGTATTTATTATCATTATATAAAAAAATTATTTCCTTCAAAATCGAAATAAAATAAAATAAAATTTCATATCCCTATTACAAGTTTTTAACAAATCTTTTGAACAATTTATTTACGTTTAAATACTATATCTTTTTCTCACATTTAAATTATTATATAACAGAATATACATACAGAATTACAATATATATATATGCTGTATGAAAATATTTAAATACGCTTATTACGAACCAATAATTCTAATGTTAGCAAATAAAAAAGTTTCGAAAGAAAATAACTCGATACTTCTTCCACAGGAATATACTCAATCGTTTTCGAGATATCATTATTAGATTTCACTCGCACGCCCAGATCTCGAAATCTGCGAATTCGAGGCATTTATATCCTGATCGATCGAACAGTTGCGAATATTTCCGTATTTGTTATCGAGCACATATGTATGCATGTACCTATCCATGTTCAACCATTGCTGCAGCGAGAACCGGCTGTTAGTACGCTCGGTACGAAAGTGAGAAAGAGCAAGGACTAGGGTGCAACAAGGGAGGCGAGCGTGCAAGAAAGGGATAGAAGCAGAGAGAAAGAGGAGGTTAGGCGCACCTGCGCATTTTTCAGCACCGCTATGGCAATTAATTAGCCCTTTCTCTTTCCTACCGGTATTTTCACGCGCTCGCTTTTTACTCCTCTCCTTCTTTCTCGGCTCTTTCCACTCCATTCGACGCTAGCCTGACCCATAAATCAGCACGTGTTTGCACGCTCCCTGTTTGTCGCATAGACGACTGACCCGAAATTCCAGTTTAACCTATTCCAGCGCCACCTTTCCGCTTCCCTCATTCACTCTTCACTTCAATCGTATATGCATGTTGTTTCTTTTTCTGTCTTTCTCCTTATTTCTCTATTTCTCTCTCTTTTTCTCTCTCTTTTTTTCTCTTTCTCCCTATATTTCTCTCTTTCTTCTTCAACCAATTTCCTTATTTTCCTTGACTTTTTCTCGTCTCGATTTCTCTTTGATAGACCCCTCGAAATGGAAATGGCGAAGGAGACGATCGAATCACACGGTTTTCTAAAGCTTCGAGCGTGTATTGCGCGTTCCTCGGGCAAATTAACTCGTATAAAGGGTAATCGATTTATATTCCAGGTATGGGATTGGTACAATGGCGCGTTGAAAAGGATTGGTTTATGTTATGCAAATTAATATCGATATCAAATGTGAAATGGAATTTGATCGTCATCATGGGTCATTTGTTGTCGTAAGTCATCCGTTAGTTATTGTTAGTGATCGTTTCGATTAAATTAAAAGTAAGGATTTGTATTGTTGTGAAATTTAAGTATAATTCAATTTGTGAATAATAATAGTTGAAATTGAAATAAAAAAAAAATTTGTAGAAAAATATATTCTTCGAAAGATAATTAAACAATTTGACATGGTAACTCGTTCGTTAATTAAAATCGTGTTAAATTTATTTCAATTGATGTCATGTTCTTTATTTATTTTCGATTGATGGAATTTGAGGCAAACTGAATATTTGGTAGAATGATAAATCGAAGAATTGATTATTTGAGGAAATTAAGTTTATTTCTTAATTGAATATTTATTCCTAAAATAATATTCGAAATAAGTATTGAACATAAATGATGTGAAAAATAAATCATTTAATTGCAAATACATTAACATACTTGTATAAAATATTTCATGAAATATTTGCGTTATTTCAGTAATAAATTATTTCTCCAATAATTCTAAAGAATAATTTTAAAATAATTTAATTTGAAAATTCTTCAAAATGTCCAAGTCTGATTAAAATATTATTTGAAACATTTAATTTTATAAATGTATAATAAGTCATTTATATATCTTTAATATATATCATTAATATGGATTTTAAATGATTAAATTGAAATAAACTTTATCTTCATCATACATGCCATCAAATATTTGAATATTATTTTCATAAAATTGTATTCATCGAGCGATTGCAATCTTAAAATTCCTGTTTACTTATTATAGAATAAATTAAAGAATATAAAGAAATTAATATTCATTTATAAAGAAAATAAAAGAGATTTATTCTTAATGTAATTTATTTTTTCTCTATTATCCTCTATTTATTTTTTTTATTAAATAATCTTCTTATAAAGAATTATATTTGAGATTAATACAAATTTATAAACACATAAAATAATATTTTAAAAATTATTACTATTTCAATGAATATTAATATTAATAATTTATTAACTATTATATATTGTGATAAATTTTGATTGTTATTTGAAAATTGCAATACTTAAAGTCTTTTTACAAATTCAAAAAAGATTTACAAGTCATTTGATCATCATTTAAAAAATAATTATTCTTTTATCATCAAAATTTTTTAAAATTCATATGAATATAGAAAATACATTTTTTTCAATAAATTTTAATAATCATATAATACTTTAACATATAAAATTTTTAAAATCAATCTCCTGACTCTTCCTTTATTAAAAATAAAATAAAATAATTATTTTATTAAAAATATATCGTATATTATGTAAAATTACATTCTTCCTTATTATATCAAAATATGTACCAGTTTATTTGCGTCACATTATGGCCATTTTTAAAATAACAAAATACTATAAAATACTATAAAATACTATACTCCCTTTTCCATCAATGTCCAAGATCGGATATCACTCGCGTGACCATACTTTTTTTTTTTTTTTTTTTTTTTTGAACATTTGAAATAAATATATTTTAGAGCGTGGCCCAATAAAAAGCGTCTATGTCAAAATTACCATACATGCAATTCTATAGCCTCGTTCTCAGGATCATAATTTCACGTTCCCAAGACACTACCCCATAATTTCCGGCGTAACGAATATTCCGTGGCCTGGTCGAACTGATCAAAATCAGCATGTGCAGCGTTTCCTGCTACGCGGACCTAAGCGATACTGACTTACCGCACGCGTTAATATCGTATAAAGTGCAGAGGAGCAACGATGACTGGAAGCCACCCCTGTGGAAACTTATGTTTACTAATCGAGAAATAACCCGGTTGTCTCACGTTATAATTAGATAATACTAGGCATAATATATTGCAATGTGTAATGTGCTCCAAAATAGTTTTGAATTATAACTGTGGAATCGCAGTGGAATTGGACATTATCGTGATGAACTCTCATATGAACTTTCGGGTAATTACTCGAATGATAAGTTTTTTTTTATTTTATATCTCGTTTAATTTTTTATTTTATTTTAGATAATAATATATGTGAAGGATATTTTATTTTATTTAATCATAAAGATATTTTTCTTATATCCACAAATGTCATAGATTTTGAATTTTTAATTTCTTTGAGTTTGAGATTATTATTTGAGTTTTTGTTTTATATTTTGTTATCTATTTTTTGAAATTTTTAAAAATTTGAAAAATACATTATTTAAATAAGATTTTAGAATGTATTTGCATATAAAATTTATTTTTATTTATTTTATTTTTTCTTACTTTTATTTGGAATAAAAAATTTCTTATCATATAATAGTATTGCATTTTCTTTTGATTTTATCAAATTTTTATTTCATGTAATTTTGTCACATTTTAAAATAGTTAAATATTGTTGAAAATTTTTGAAATTATAATAATTTTCTTATCAAAATATCAAACAATTTGGAAGCCTATTCCAAATTTGCACAAAAATAAATATAATCAATAATATTTATTAAAAATAATTAATAATAACTAAATATATATAATGATATTTTTTTATATATAATTTTTATTCTTCAAAATTGATTTTCTTATATTTAGATCTAAATATACTATTTCGAAAAGAGATGAAAAATTTTCAATGAAATTTGATAATATAAATATATTATAATATTTAGATACTATTATTTAACTATGCTATTTGGAAAATAATATTTATAAAAAAATTTTCAAAAATTATTGATTGAAGAAGTCGAAAACTACACAATGAGATGTGAATTATTTATTATTAATTTATATATATATATATATATATATATATATATATACTTATCTATTTAAAGACATGTCAAATTATAGAATATTCATAACGTTATTGAATAGAATATTGCAGAGATATTAATTATTAATTTAAATAACTAATTTAAGTTATTTTTTTTCTCTTTTTTACATACATTTTTTATGTGTATAATTTCCAATTTACATAAATTAACCATTTATTTGATTTGAAAATAAAATAGGAGAATATATTTGATTAAGGCATTTACAGTTAATTACTATAAATACATAAATGTATAAAACAAATGTACGAAATGAAGACTGTAGGAACTTCTTCAAAGTTATTAAGTTAATATTAAATTTATTGAGTTAGCAACTTCTTTGAAGTTTCTACTTTGACGAACTAATAATTAATTTGTTGTACTCGAAAGATTCATAACGAAAATAATTTTTGCAAATTTTTATTTTTTTAATAAAATTCTAAAAGATTTTAAAATCTTGTTCAATTTTTTATTATTTCTAATAATAATAGAAAACAAAAGACAAGAATATTCTTTATATAAAAAAAAAAATATAAAAATTTTATCTCAATAAATGCCAAAGTTAACCAAAAAAAGTATTTACATTATAAAAATTTAAATTAACTTTCTTTTAAATTTTATATTTAATCTTTTATTTTTCTTATTAATTAGAAATTAATATTATTAGTCGATAATAATTTTATTTACTTTAATAAATTTTAAAAAAAAAGATAATAAAACTCTATTAATCATTTTCTCAATAATAATCACAAATTTTATGAAACTTTTTTCAATAGTTTTAAACTTTAATTAGAATTTAAATATAGGATTAAATATAAAAGATCTTAACAAACTACAAACTAAACAAAACCATTCTACAAAAAATATTTTTATATTTTTATAATGATATTTAATAACAAATCAAGTGAAAATATATTCAAAGTGAAAAAAGTGTAAAAATGAAATATTGAA
Organism: Apis mellifera; assembly: GCF_003254395.2. Taxonomy (NCBI): domain Eukaryota; kingdom Metazoa; phylum Arthropoda; class Insecta; order Hymenoptera; family Apidae; genus Apis; species Apis mellifera. The sequence continues at coordinate 2,350,944 of NC_037646.1, forward strand.
ATAAAACAAAAATAGATTAAAAAAATGTCATAGAATAAAATAGAATAAAAAAATAAAAATTTTACTCAAATAATAGTTTTAATTTAATCCTTTATCAATCTAATATATTATTGCTTGATTATCGAATAGACATTATGTGTGTGTATAAAGCACCTATGTCTCAATATTTTATCACGTAATTATATAAGGAAGAAGGAAGACAGAAGGCTTCTAATAGTAAATACAGGCAACGATGCAAAGTTTGCATGCCTACAAAGCTATCGCGTGAGGCTCATTTGCATTGCACCTAGACTCTCAGTATCTATCATCTGAAATTAACACTGTCAGCCATGCTTTCCCAGATTAGCTTGCTTTTATGTACACACACGAGGTTACAATTAAGTCACTAATAGTAATGTGTGCGCGTCTATACACTTGAGCCTCCGTATAAAGAATTCACGATCCGTGTACTTAACAGGAGAACTTCTGTAATCAGTGGATTTTGTTAGTTTTGCATTTAATGTATATCGAGTTTTTTTATCGTATAACATTTTCCACTTTTCCCTCATAGAATATTTGCATTTTGCAATTTCATGAATCGAGCGAATCTTTAAATATTCTCTTCTAAGATGTTGCTGATTTATGACTTTTTCAAGTCCACAAATTTCTTGAAAATGGTGTACTCAATAGAGCTCTGACCTAAATCTTATGAAACATGTATGGGATCACTTCCTTGAGGAGAGAGAAAGGATAGACAAAAAGGGAAATCAGCTTTTCTGAAATATTGTAAAGAGAATGGGGAAAGAAGGAAGGTAAGTTTATTAAAATATTATTTTATCAATTTTTTTTCAGGAAATTAACTGTTGAGGGTGTAAAAGAAGATCATGCAAAATATTAAATATTTTTTTAATCGATATTTCTTGTAATAATTTAATTTATAATATTTATTAACTAATATTTCTTGATTCACAGACTTTATTTACGAATAAAATATTATCGTGTGATTTTTATATTAATAATATTTTAAATATTGTGTTAAAATTTTTAAATTCTTAATTGTTTCTATTTTTAAAAAACTATAATTAATATATATTCTATTACTTCAAAGAATATATACATATACATTATGGTATAATTTAATTTAAAAAATAATTCAATAAATCAACAAATATTTAATTCTTTTAAATTCTAACCTCAAAGTTTTCTAAAGTTTTCTTTCTTAATATTTGTATCTCCAAATGCCAATCATATTACGTTGAGTCTACGTGACTACAAGAAACATGGAAGAGAATTATGATTATTTCATAACTTTCTTGTCAGTCTTATATGAAACTCTATAAACTTTAAACTCTGTTTTCTCAATAAAATAGTTAAAACAATTAAGAACTAGGACGACTATATGGTATTGTCGTATTATTTTCATTAAAGAAAAGATGAATAGAAAATTGTATCAAGAATTTTTTAATCTTATTTTATCGATTGATTTACAATTTTATTTAAGTCTTTAAATGTAAAACTGTGATTGAAATTAATAACTTGATTTGGATCGATCAGAATAGAAAAATCAAGAATAATTATTAAGAAAACTTTGTTAATTTACAAAAAAAAGTATCTCAAGAAATCCAACAATTTTTTTTTAATTAATAATTAATTTTTTTCATTCTGAAAAATAAAATGATTTTAAGTTAAATTATTAGGAATTGATTTATATAAATAAACAAAATCATATCTATTTTTATAAAATTAATTTAATTTTTATAAAATTCTTTTGTAGAATAGATGATTCAGTAAGAATCAATTATAATAATTTTAGACAATTTTAAACATGTTATACATTAAATATTTATAAAAACGAAAAAAAAGAAAATATCTATAACAGAAACAATAGATTATTAATATCATATCTAATTCATCACTAATATTTGTCAAACACTCTCTTTGATATCTAGCATCTAATATCGATCTCATAATTTTATATTAAACCGATCAATTCTCGCTTATCTCAGTATTAATAACTCTATATTAGACCAGCTTGCACTTCATTAATTTCACGACCAACGTACCGGGAACATCATCACGTTGTCGTCTGTCGTGTAATCGTTGCCAGTGTATCGTTATCAGTGGACAATTCGGATCAATAAAATAGTCGTCTATCCGGTCAGATAACTTCATGGATGATAGAGTGTTAATTACAGAGGACACGATATGAATTGTATATGCACATATACATATACATATAAAAGAAAAAAAAAAAAGAAAATTTCATGAAACATTAACGAGGAACATTAGCAAGAGATTGATATATGACGTGGAATGTTATGAAAGCGAATATTTTTCCAATTTTTTTCCAGCATTGCCTTTGTGAAACTTGAATACGTTTGAAATTCATGAATAATCCTTTTGTATGTATCTTCGAAATGTTTTAATGAGTTTGTTATGGTTATAACCTTATACATACTTGCCCGTTCATTTGAATTATTTTTGATTGGTTCAACAGGGTGAAAGAGATCATTGTTTCGTTTTAAACAGATAAATGAAACTGAACTACTCTGGAATGAATGATTATATTGTTTTTAATTGAAAATGTCTGTATTCTCGTATATGAATTCAATTAATTTATTAGGTTGCCCCATGTAAAATTATCGTTTTAGCATAAATTCAATAACTTGATAAATACACGTCTTATTAAATTCTGTTTGTTGTTTTATTAAAATATATATATCAAGTCTTGTATTACAAATTCAGTCATTTCACATTTGGAACAAATTTTAATAATTAAATATTAATTAATTAAAAAGAATAGATATATCTAAATTGTACAAAATTGATTATCTAATTAATTTTGCCAAATCGATTTCTTTTTATTAGATACAATTTCTTGAAAGATCTTTAAAATAATTTTAAAATTCTTTCGTGATCTTTCATCCATCAATATCATACACGTATATCGTAGCTTTATCATACTTGATATTACAAAGTTTAATTATTCAAGTGACGATCAATTTATTTTTTCATTCAAATACATTTCTCTTATACACTTAATTCCACATTTGATAATTTCTTTCGATTGTATATTTGTACTTTTTTTTTTTGCACCTGGATCAATAAACGTAATATTCAAATTAATTCTTGTCGATAATAAAAACGATGTAAAGAAACGAGGATTTTATAACAGCGACAAAAACGTTTAACGAAAACAGGTAAAAGTGGTGGCACATAATTTTCAATCTTCCGCAGAATGAACCGCTAACGAGTTACCAGGCTTGTATTAACATAGGGCACGTTTCCTCTGAGGGATTTGATTCCGCAAGGTAATAACCTTGGCACGTACACCAGTGCCAAAGCTTGCCACTTCTTGCGCGTTTCATATAACCTCGTTAGATATATAGTATTATATATATATAATATTTTGTGTGTGTGCGTGTGTATATGTTACACCTCGAGTTAACAACTCTGTTGGTTCGATCATAAAGCAAAGTAAACAGCACGCCATCCTAAGTAAATGGAATAACCTTCGTGTGTCCCGGAAACGGCACTGTATCGTAAAGTTTTCACGTTTTCGTTCTTATTAATCCACGACAAAACAAAATGGCCGGCCACGTCCAGATGTCGCCCTCGATTTCCACGCCGCTCGCGTTTTTTAAATAAATCGGCCACCGTGAAATTTTTAACGATTTGCCGTAAAACCACCGTGTATAATGGTGAACAGTTGCCGTGCGAATTTACGATATATATATGTATAGTGTGTCCAGTTTATCGTGACTTCAAATATTTCGAAAAATAATAGGGAAGAATCGTTTGGAAAAGTAATTTGATACATTATGCGGTATTAATAGTTTTTTCTTTGTAAATAGATTCATGAAAGTCAATTTGAATTTTTTCAATGGAATTTTTAATCTATTGATCTTTAATTTAGATACATAGTAAGTTTTATGAACTTTAAGTTATATTATATTCTAAATTAAATATTTTTAAGACGTAAATAGCTTAATATTTTTTTTATTAAAAATAATGGATTATTTTTATTAAAAATAATTTTTATTCTTTTTATTAAAAATAAATGTGCAATAAAAATGCAAATTTTTGTTCGAGATATTCGAGTCACAATAAACGAGACACATTGTATATATCAAGCTATATATCAAGCTCCATTTTTAGAATCGTATTACTAGTGTAACTTTAATAATTTTGGGAAATGTGTCCGGATTTAGGGTATTGCTTGTTACGTGATAAAGCTATTTTCGCGGATATCTCTGGATTCCTGTTTTAATCGTTAACAGGGATTTGCATGGGAGAGATGATTTTAGGGAAATAATAAAATCGTTCGAAATATTGGTTTGGCGATGATAAATAAAGATGATTTCTGAAAAAAGTGATATTTTGTATGGAAATGAAGATATAACGGCTGGTTCTGTAGCAATTTAAACTGTGAAAATCTGTTTCATCGATTTCGAATATAGTATTGTATTTTCTATTTTGAAAACTTGTTTAAAAATTTACAAATATTTTCTAGATTTATAAATATTTTATTTCTATAAATTTTTAAATAACACGCGTTCAATATTTTTCTGTTTATTAAATTTATAATCAAAAAATTGTTTTTTTCAACGCCTTATTTATTATACTCTGTTTTTTATTATTTTTATTTATTTTTATTAATTTATCTTAATACATGAAAATATAATTTTATGTATTTTTAAATGAATTTCTTAAACAAATAAATTTTTCCTAGTATAACTTTAATAAATTTCTCACAAATTTCTTTTTCAAGAATGTAAAATAGACAATTAATATAATTATCCACTATTTTCTTAACTTTTAAAAAGTGTTTCTTTGTTCAAAAACATGTTTCAAAAACAAAAAGTATGTCATACAAAACGATTAATTTTTATTAATAATTAAAAATGTTTAAAAAAAACATTTCGATTTTAGAAAAATTTAAAAAAAATCACGAAATATACAATTTATTTTATTGGAATAAAATCAAAACGTATACTTCTATAACAACACTAAACAAACTTTGTGAAGTGAATCGAAATATTTTAATAATGCATTTCTTTTACTCACTTGACATATTTGTTTTCTCGTCTATAAAATAGTTTAAACAAAAAAAAAATTCAAGTCTTTTGAACTTTTGAAATGGATTGCATATTTTGAATGAAATCGAATATTTTTTTTTTTTTTTTTTTTTTTCTATATAAAACCAATTCAAACAACTATCAGAACGATGGAAGAAGATAATCAAAAAATATTGAGCGTTATACAAAGTATTTATATAAATAAAATAATCAATCGAAGCTAAAACAGACAAAAAAATTTCAAAATTACAAAAACATCAGATGATTTACACGTTAAATTATTGTATTTATTAAACCATTAAATTATTTATTAAGTTCAATAATAATATATCTCTTCTTTTTCTTTTAATTTTCACGCCATTCTCTGTATATTCTCGATATAATTTCGCAAAAAATTTATCAACTTTTTCGCAATCAAATTCATCCATAAATCTTATCCTATTCGTAAATTAAAAAAAAAAAAAAAAACCGAAAAACCTTTCATCAATCCACGCATCATTCGAATAATCCCTGTAAATGTAAATATCCATAAATACGCGCGCTATTTGACATGCAATTACAAAATTCGAAGGAAGGCCCGTGTTGGATATATTCTCGTCCAATTACGTAACTGCGGAATCTCAGTAATTATGTTTACCTTAACGAACGAAATTCGACGTAATACATCCCCTGTAAATCGGTTGTGCCGCGCGGGATTAAATTAATCCGTGTTCGTCACCGCCGATATATCGGCGGGCGAAACGATCTTCCTACGATTTTGCCCGTGCCCGGGCCATTTCTTCCGCGATATTTCGAGCCCAAAGGAAATATGTACGGTAACCCGTTAAACCGCACTCATAACGGTCGATCGTCCAATTCGCGTACGCGATTACCAGATAATCGACGCTCATTTCCCGATTGTGGAAAACAATGAGCGAGGAATTGGGAGACGTTAATGCCCCATTAGAATCGAGGATGCTCGCGTATATACGCTATCAAATGCGTATATTAGGGTGTCCTATAAGTTTCTTTTTTTTTTTTTTTGATACGAAATGAATATATGATATTTGTTTCAGGTTGATTATATACGAATATAATCTACTCTATCATCTCTTTCTATCTCTCTTTCTATCTCTTGTTGAGATTTATTTGCGAAATATTCCTAGACATGTTTTTATTTTGTTTATGGATAAAAACCATTTATCATGAAGAGAATTTTTTAATAATAGGAACAAATAATAGAGCAAAATTTGGGGATAATGTGGTAGAACATCCAACATAATCAAACAGCTTCTCTCTTACATTCAATGCAACATGTAGTTTTGCATTGTTGTAGCCTCATCAGTTCGCCAATTTTGGCCGTTTTGCTGCTATGACGTGTTTCAATTTATCAAGCTGATTGCAATATTTTGTAGAATTGATGGTTTCACTTTGAGAAAGGAGCTCATGGTACCTTTCCAATCCTACCAAATGGACAAAAGAACTTTCTTCGAGTGAAATCCAGACTTCGTGACCAGTTGAAGATCTATTGTTCTTAAATCAAGTGTGTTTTCGATGCACATTTTGATAGAAAATCCAAGTCTCGCGCACACTATATCGCGGATTTTCAACGAGCATAGCCTTGATAAGATCTATGTTCGTCGGTTGACCTTCATCTTTCGAGTCAAAATTGCCAACTCCAAATCTCTTAAACGAAATTTCAATTGCGGATGGTTGTAATAGTTGTAGCATCACTCTCATAAATAATACAAATTTCGTCTGCAATATCATTTGCTTTATCATCTTTTTTAAAGCAATAATGGCGCAAATGCTTCCTTTGGCTATCCATATTGAACGAGATTTACAGAAAAAAGTTTCAAAAGAGACTGTATCACCAACGAAACATACTTTAAAAGAGCTCTGGAATTGAAACCGATGCCATAAACAGCTAATAGATAAGTTTGCATGTTCATGTAAAAATAGCCAATTAAAATCATTCCCGCGAAAGAAATTTATAGGACACCCTAATATATCGTATCAGAAGAAAAGAGAAAAAGAGAAGGTAAATGGTGGAGGCTGAAAGTTGCTAGAGGAAAGGATTGAGGTTTATTTGCTGGGTCAAATAATTTTTATCCAATTTAAAATTTGTTAAGTGTGAGAATATTTATGAAGAAATGATCGTAGGTAGAAGATTCGAGAATACGAAGCTAATAATAGGCGACGATGAAATTCGATTATACATGAAATTTTAAATGTTTATCCCGTTCGAGAGGTGAATTAATTATGCGCGAATCGATTATTTATTATGTGGAAAAATTCAATTTCCACGGTGGGCAATAAAAATCTTCGTAGCGCACGAAGAATTACCATTTGGATTGCTCAATGGCGCATTATATCGGGATTTTGATCGTTCCTTTTACTTTTTCCCTGTACGATCTATTATAGCTAGAGGAGAGATAAAGAATATAGCTATGTATAGCCGGGATATATTAAGTGATTGAAATATCTCTTAGAAATCCATCGAATAGTAGTGTATCGAATAGGAGGAAGCGAAACTTCCAGGGAAGGACGTTGCGCTCGTAGATTGGAACCTAAGCTCGTAATCGCATCAATTTTACGGATATTTGCTCGATCAATTTCTGAATTGCGAGAAGCTATATTTATCGTATCTTGGGATTCTTACAGGTTGATAGAATCACGAGGGAAAGGATATTATTCAAAAAGCAACGGATATAACGTTCCTCGTTTTAATACTATTGCCATTAATGTTGTATATCCATTAATTTTCTTGTATTTTGAAATTTAATTATCTCGCTAAATTTATTCTTAAGAAAATCTGTACATATTTTATCAAATAATTTTTAATTCGTCTTTCTTTTTCTTCTTTTTTTTTTTTTTTGTTAAATATACTTTCATATTTTCTTACATTATAATTCTATATATATTCTATGATGTTATAATTTTTTTTTAAACGTTTATCATGTCTTTGAATTGCTTGAATTCGTTTCGACTTTTATAAGATAAAAAAATTAAATACTTTTCATGAATAATATTTTCATATTTCAATAGTTGGGAATACGTAATCGAAGCAATTTTGCAGATACTCTTAGCAGTTAGGTTCAGTTCCTTTTCCAAAGATAATGACTACGGCCCACGGTTGGGTAATCGATCTACGTCAGATTGTCTATTCGGTCCTGTCGCTCACCAGTGTGCTTGAAATCGTTTGGTAGGGCAGAGGAAAGAAGCCACGTAGGTTTTCCGTTTTCCAGCCACGATCAGGTTAAACGTCTTTAAATTCGAGACTGTTGCCCCTTTTCTCGTTGAAGAAAATTACACTTTTCAAGGGACGAACAAGTGATTAACACCTTTTTCACACTTCTTTTAAAAATTATTGCAAACTTTTTATTATACTTGTTGTTGTTCAAACAAATTTCTTTATTAAGATAATTTGATTACTCATAATTATTAACATTTTTATTATCTAATATGAAATTGATTTATTTTTTTTTTGTTGCAGGTAAGTTCGAGATTATTATCTTGTAAAAAACAATAAGCAGTAAGTCATTGTAAGTAACATTGTACTCATAATTTTTGAGTTGATTAATCATAGTTTGATAATGTTTTTACATTTCTCATTGTGATCACAATTCTATCTAACATTTATGAAATTGTTATTTTCTATCATTGTATTGATATTAGAAGAAAATTTTGACTTTTATCAAGATCAAATCTTTTCAGATATAAATCTATCCCATTCGATTATTAACGACGAAAACATTTTTACAAGAAAGATACGATGCGTTAAAATTCCAAACTTACCTCACCAAAAAAGAAATATAAATATCGATTACTCGATTATCCGATAACTAACTAAAATTACGCCCGTTTAAGTAATGTTATTCGCGAAACGAATAATAAAACCTCGATAAAATACTGAATTACGCCGAACGATGAAATTCTCGGAGGAGAGGATAAAAACGATATCCGATATTATTCGTATGAAACGATCGCTGCCATGCCAATACTTGGCCTATGAAAAGAAATAATATCGCTCCTGTCGGTGGCATTTCTCCACGAAAGATAGAAACAACGCGAACAGCTTTTGCCAAGAGGAAGGAATAAGGTAAATTTCGAGCCAAAATTCGACGAATCTGGAACAGGCTTGCGAGGAGAGGAAGGGAAACGTCTTTTAGGCACCTTTGGCCAAGAGGAGAAGAAACTATTAATCCATTTGCAGCGATATCAACGCAACGTGCCAGCTGTTTCTAAGCACGGAAATAATCCGTTGGTCGGTATTAAGGTCTACGGCGATGCTATAAACGATGCTCTTTTTTCTTGGACGTTCAATGTGTGCGCTTGTCTATGTGCGCAGCGCGTGCAATCTTCCACGTTTTATACCGGAATTCATGAAATTGGTTTGGTTCTAACAGTTAAAAGGGAAATATGGCGGAAGTGGAGTGCTTGAACAGGATAATATTAAAATATCGAGATTGGAATTGTACTTGTGAAAAATTTTTAAACGACCTCAAGAAAAACTTATTTCCTAAATTTTCTTTTTTGCGCGAGAACAAATATTTCTTCAATTAATCGATTCAACTTGTCGATGAGATCGAAATATTTTTCATCGTCGAAGAAAGTAATATCTTTAAAAGTTCCAGTTGAACGAAATTTCTCTCGTTTCTCTTCGTCTCGCAGCATCCTTTCAAGAATCTCGTTCCAATCTCTCGAGGCCTAATTGTCGTCTTAGCATTATTCCTAAACTGGTAGATCCTCGACTGGTACATGTCCAAAAAATCTTTTCACCGTTTACATACCCATGTATATATACCCATGTAGTCACCGATACATTATATATACATATGTATATATAAATATATATATAGATAGTCCGTCTCGAGCAGCCACTCCGCCTTTTTCTCTTTCCAGAGAGAAGCAGCTTCGGCACCAGACCACGGTGGCAACACAGAGGCGACGTCGGCGTCGGCGTCGGCGGCATCTCTCGAGGAAGGGCATTGTTTTATTCCGACCGCGTAGCAGACACTCCTCATCCCCCTTCCTCCTCCGCCCTGACTGCCACTCTCGACAATTTACCCCCGTCTCGACCCTCTCCCTCTCCCTCTTCGGTTTTCCACTCTCTCCTCCAATTCCATCGCCCCCTCCCCCTCCCCACCTTAGCCTCCACCCTACCGATAACGCCATAGCTTAATGACGCCGTGCTCGCCTCAATATCGCATTGCGTATAACCCCCTACAAACCTACCAAACGACGGGCTCTCGATGCGTTTTCTTTTCCTTCTTACCCACTTCGCCTGTCTCTTCTTTCCCCTCTTCTCCTCTTAGTCGAGCCTCTCTAGTCTAGCTTCTCTCCGTCTCTCTCTCTCTCTTCGATTTTTTTTTCTTCGCTTTATACATTCGCTTGATAACCGGCAAATATTTCGGCAGAGCCAGGTTTAATATGTGGAAAAGCTAGACCGGATATAGCAACGGCTTATTGCCAGTTGTTATTTTCGGGTCGGGTTTATAACGACCGATCGCCGAAAGGATAGACATTGGGGGGAGGGGTGGGGGGTGCGCGTATTAAGGATCGGGGAATACAGATGGCGCTACGCTAGGTTGGAGCAGAGCTAATTCAAGTTGCAGAGAGATTGGAATTTAGACGATGCCTTCTTATTTTTGCAGCGATTGATACGAATAATTGATTGATATTCTTGTTGTTCTTGCTTTCTGAGAAATGGATCGTACATGGAAAATTCCCTTTCGTGGAATAAATTTCACAATATTGAAATATTTCTTAAGACTGATAATTTTTAATATAAATTAACGCTATTTATTCATACGCATTAAAAAAAATTGAGGTATTAAAAGTATCTTCTTCCCCAAAAATTCTTCTCTTCCAAAAATTTCATTATCGAATAAAAAAAAAAGGACACCCCGTAGATAGTTATGAATCGTCTGGCGCCGAGATTAGGATGCAAAACTTCAAGGGTACATCGTCCCCCATCGGAGCGGACTGTCAATTTGTCTCGCGTGACAAATCCCTCTTTCCATACCGGCCGATGAGGCACCGATTGCCAGATACACGAAAAAAAAAAAAAAAAAATGAAAAAATTAAAAAAAAAGGAAAAAAGAACGGGGAGGAAAAAAACCAGGAAAAATTCACGGAAGGCGAACGGCACGCTAATTCGTGTTATCGCCAATCCGGTAGCATCTGGGCGTAGTCGGCTCAACGGCGGACACGACATTTCAATCCGCAAGCAGTGAAAGCGGTTTACCGCTTTTTTCGCCGGCGCGTATACACGAGTTCCGCGTGGATACGCTCGTAAAACGGTTATTCCCGAGTGAGCAGGTGGCGATGATGGCGACAGGGGTTGGGAAGAGGGCTCTCGAAACGGATGCAAGCGGATCGGGTCACGGAACAAACGATGTTCCTCTGTATCCTGGCAAAATCGGCCGGCAAGAAGCTTTCTACTCGCTTTCTACCGCGCTGATGGACCGTTTCCTCCCTTCCCTTGACTGTTCACATTTCGTTGGCCAGTTGTTGTGCGAAAAAATTCCTATGCTCCGTTCTTATTTATTCTAATCGATATTATAAGTGGGGATATGTTTATGATGTTATATATATATATATATATATATATATATATATATACAGGGATTATGATTTGTGGTGATGAGGATGAGTCACGTAACGTGACCGTTTGAAATGTGTTCTGTGAATTATTTGTTGTACGAAAAGATAATTTTTATATGAAAGTTGCACGAAATAAAGATATATGTCGCACAAATGTTCTTTTTTTCTTGTGAATGAAAAGTATTTGTGAGCAGTATTGATATGCGATTAAGGAAAGTTGATGGATGTTGAAGAACGAATAATGTGATCGTTTGAAATTGTTCGTTGAATTATTTGTTATTTAAGAAAGTATTAATCTATTTGTTGTTAAATTTCATTATATATGTAAGAAAAGCATTATATTTCCTCTTTGATTCTTTTGCATGCTATAAGATTTATGAAATTCAAGTTAAAATATTTTTTAAACAAGTAATCTTTTCCATATATAAATTATGTTATAAGGAATAACAATACATCGATTAATATATTTAAATAATAGATATAATTTCATTTTAAAAAAAGACAAAATTATATCTTTGAAGAAAAGTTATGTCTCTAAAAAATCGTTCAATTTTTACACTTTTTGAAATAATTTACGAATAATGGATAATAAACTAATTTAAAATAATCACTTTGTATAATTCTATTTATAATTTGAATTATAACTATAATTACATTAAAAGATTCATCTATTGAAATAATTGATATTACGATTCACGGATTATTTTTTTTCTTCAATCGCTCATTGCGATTCATATCTGAATCGTTTTTTAATTTTTTTAAATAAGAGAGTTTGTTTCGCGCTAATTCAAATGAATTTGATGAATAGTCATTTTCTTCAATATTTTCAACCTAATTAATTCATTCTGTCTGTTGATGGCCCGATTTAAAGATCGTAGAAAAGAGGATGAAGAGTCGTTGAAAAGCGCGAGAGAATTGATACACAGCTTTCCCTTTGTGCGCATATCCGAAGACCTCGCCGTGACTAACGCTTGCAAATTGCATCAAGAGCCAAATTCTCGCAAAGTAAACACGTTTCTCTGTTATATTGATGGCGAGAAAAAAATGGAGTGGAATCCCGTATCTACTGCTGTCTGCACACAATATCTATATAGTTTAAACAGTAAAAACCATGCATGAATGATTTCACGTTAACGTCGTATGAAATTTGATCAGGATGAATTAATTCTGTTATGGAAAATAAAAATATGAATTTATTTTAAATTTTGAATTTAATTGTTTATATATTTATACATAAAAAATATGAAATATTCATTCATAATACATTCGATAAAATGTGTATCTTAGGAATTGTTGTAATTTTTATTGATTAATATAAATTTTATAGTAATTTTTTTTATATATGGTAGAGCATTTTATTATATCTAAATTAATATTTAATTATAAATGTTATTTATCATTTTTTACTTAACTAATATTATATTAGAGGAAATAATTATTTCGCAATAATTCATTATAATTAACTTTTATTTTGTCTATATATGAAAAGAAAAGATATCTGAAATTATTATATGTTTAGTTTTATTTTTTACATTTACATTTATTTAATTATATTTTAAGTATCTCCGTTCATCAATAACATATTTGTATAATTCATTAATTAAATGTTACATAATTATAAATAGTGACATTTAATCATGTAATTAGATAAGTAGTTTTCTCAACATGTCATACAATCAATAAATTATGAATATATATTAATAGCTAAACAATTTTTTATTTTACTATTTTTTGAACTATGCAGATTTGCAGAAAGATTTATTTCATTCGTACGTATGCATATTTCGAATATGTGAATCTAAAATAAGATAAAAAATTTTTAATAGAATTTTTAATGCCAAAATACTTCGTGGGATTTATAAACAGCTAAACGTGATTCCTGTGCGCTCAATGCATTCAAATGATACGAAAGCGCAATCAACGAGAACGTTTCAAATCACGCATCCAATCAATCATTTCTTTTAATTCGCTTAAACATTTACAATTCTATCTATTATTTATTTGTCCAATATTTTTAAGAGCAACATATTTCCATCCGAAAAATCTGTTCGTGCATTTCAAATAAGGCAATAAAGAGAGTGTTTGTCGATTGCTTTTTATTCGAAACATATTCACTATGAAAAAAAGTTTTTTTTTTTTTACAATACAATGTATTTTAAACCTCTAAAGGTATACGTGCTCCCCAAAAATAGTAAATCCAATTTCACCGTACGTATAATACCGATACCATACCGTACTATATTACCCTATAAATACAGGTTATCTAAACAAAGTATAAACTTTGTAAACTTCGAAATAGAATAAAATCATGCATCTGTTATATCCTTCAATTGTGTTGTACAGAATACAAATATACGTTTATGTAAACTGAGACAAACAATTCATTCTAACGAAATCAATAATAATTTAATGAAACAACGATCCACAAATTCTCTTCGTTTCAAATACATTGTTATGAATTCGTTTCCTTTATCCCGTGTTTATTATATAATATTGTATGCACGATATTGACGCAATGAGAATCGATATCTCTAAAACGAAGAAGTTACTTTTCACGCGGAAAACGATGAAGTGGAATTTAGTAGAAGGAAAGGGTGAGAGTAATTGCGTTAATTCGTGATATTAAACATCCTCACCTGACGTTTCTGGTATAATTAATCTACTAATTAAAGGGGAGTGTACCGCGGAAATCGGTGAAAACGACGGAACAGAGAAAGCCTGGCCTATCCCGGGGATTCGTCGGCGCTTGATAACCTTTTCGTTTCGTTAGGGGATTGTGCTTTATAAATTATTATTAGCGGAAATTACGAGCGCAGATTTACTACCCCACCAATGTTACTGTTATGCAAGCGTAATGCGCCACGTTATAATATTTTCATCAGTTTTCGAGGCTAATAGCTCGGCTACACCATGCATTTTTAACTAGCGATAGTGTTCGGTAAAGTCTGTTTGTTAATTGGATATCGTTGTTATATTAATGTGCGTGTCGAAAAATACTCTGATGATTATTAATATCTCTTATTTCTCATTTCTTTCTAATATGTTATTATTGATAATTTATACAAATTTGAATATTGTTTTATCAATAAATTTCGATTTATTGATAAATATGTTTTGTGTATAAAGTATAATGAAATATGATAGAATATTAAAGTAGTATATCGAATTATAATTATAATTTATGATGTACTAATTTTAATTAATTAATTAGTAGAGGGCTTCAAGAAATAATTTGGATTGAATATGATTGATTATTTCATATTAATTTTGTTTATAAAATTCTTTTCTTTTTTTTTAATATCAAATATTTTAATATTGAAAGGTGAATTAATGAAATTTTTGAATATTAATTTCGGTTAGTTTTAAATATTTTAGATACATTTAAAATTTTAAATTCCAGAAAAACTCGTGAAGAATCCTAAAAAAAATCCATATATACATATATATATATACTTATACATAGTATGATTAAAAAAAAAAAATTTTCTAATCTTCCAAATTTAGTACGTAAAAAATATTTTCTGTAAAATTATTTTTTGAGCTGCCTCAAGCGCTTTGAAGTAAATTAAGAATACGAAATGAGATGTTTTATATTCTTTTTCTAAATTTTTTCACGAAAATTATTTTCACGTGTTAAAAAACATTTGCTGAAAACAAAACTTATACATCGTTATAAATTATTGAAATATACAAAAAATTTAAATTTTATTATGAAAGACAATTTTTATTTCGTATTAGAAATTACAAATAGCAAAAAAGAATGGAATAAAATTATAATAAGAATATCCTTATATTTATAATACATATAATTATTTTACTTCATCTAATTTCATAATTCTGTTCATAATAAAATTTTATGTATAAAGCATAAATAAGTCACAAATGCAATAAATTTTTCATCGATAAAAAATCTCTTTTTGAAAAATTAATTAAATAAATTAACCTCTTCAAAAGTTTGAATATTTCATTTGGAAATATTTTTCATAATAAAATAATAAAATATGAATATTTAATGTATTTAAACTTCATATATTTTATATTTTTATTTATTTTTATTTTATTAAAAAAATAAAAAAATATCGAAACTTTTAAAAGTCTATTTCTCAAAATAATATCTTGCCAAAAAATGTAGAAATGTATCTATTAGTATTATTATAAATATTTGAATATAAAATCAAATATCTACTAATCACCAATCAATTAATCCAATATCATTCAAATTAAATCTATCTTTGAAAAAGTGAAATCACAATGAATCCAATATCATTCAAATTAAATTTATCATTGAAAAAGTGAAATCTTAAAAAAGAAATTTGTCAATTTAACGTACAAATGTCAAAAAAAGCGATATCTAAGGAAACTTCTTTCAGCTGCTACATGATATTATCCGAGTCACGTGATGTCATTCGATGAAGTGCACTGTCATGGACATGTCCAGCACGACTGTACCTTTCCACCGGCTGCGTCAAAAAGCGCTTTCCTCAGCTTTCTTGTGTTCTCGTGGCACGTTGATCCCCTACGTGATGTCTCTCTTTTTCTCTCTTTTCCCCTCCTTCTATGTATACTTCAGGTGATGGACCGAAATAGATGGATTCGAAACCTCGGCAGAAAGTTAAAAGTGTACATACAACTTGCTCGTTCTTTTCCATCCTTCTTTCTCTCTGTCCTACCTACCAAGTCTCCCATCCCAATGTTACTTCCTTACGCTATCAGGGCCAACAGGACTTCTTTACTGTCTTTGCAATTGATGCCATCACTAGTTCGAGCATTTAGCCAATTTCTTCGAGAGAAAGGCGCATGCCAGAAATGGAGGGGAGAGCGGAAGGAGACGGAGAGAAAGAGAAAGAAAGAGAGAGAGAGAATAAAACAGCGAAGGAAGGTTAGGTATAGGAGGAGAGATAAAGAGAGCGAAACTGGGCAATGTGCATTGCCTATTCGCAACGTGCATGGTATACGCGTCGCAGCTGCCACGATTGCCGACATGCAATGGCGAAAAGTTAGCTGGCTCTTGCTATTTTTCCATGCCATTAACGACCTACTCGAACGACCTCTATCAATGGCTTTATAGCGGTTGCCTTTTATTCCCTTTTCCAACGGAAACCCGCCCTTCCGTCTCTCCGTACACACCCTTCTCCTTCTCTTACGGCCTGCCAACAGTATAGTACAACGACAGCGCTATTTTTCTCTCTTTCCTCCCTTCCCCTCCTCTGTATCTTCTTGATATCGAGTCTTTCAACGGAATTGATCACCCCTTCATTCGAAATGAGGTTATCGAGGTCGAATGTTCTAAGGGAACGTTGTAAGGGGATGTTGCAAGAATCAAATGGCAACTTAATCATTGATTATCGATTGGAGTAATGCGTATTATGTACATGTAATCTTAATGTTTTTATTTATTTATTTATTTATTTATTTTTTTTTTTTTAGTTAATTTAAAGTAATTTTAATAATCGTTTGATTTGATGTGTAAGTACATCTTGATTATATTTGATAAATTATAAATAATACATAATAAATGATTTCAAAATAATATGTATTATGGATTTCAATAATTTTATTGTGTTTTATGTAATTTAAAAAGTATCATCTAGTATAATAATAAATAATTATTATAGCAATAAATTGGTAAATATTATTTCGATTAGCATTTCGATTAGCATTTATTTTTATATTGTGATTACATTATAATTGTGATTATAATTGCAATAATTGCAATTATTTCTGTTTTTTTTTTTTTTTTTTTTTTTTAATAAATTTTCACCATCAAGTATTGATTCTTTTTTTATTATATATATTATAGATAAAAATAAATAAATGTTAAATTTATTTCCGCGCTTATTAGATCGATAGAGAAAAAGATAACTCGTACGAAAATTTTATAAAAAAAAAAAAAGTGAGAGAAAAAAAGATCAAACATCTTTTTAAAGATGTTGTATCATTTGCAATTCCAGTGATCAAAAGAATATTGATCAATCCATTAATAATGAAAATGATTATTAAGATAATCATTTAATCTACTATATACATTTAATATAATCAACTATATGAATAGATATAAATAATAATATGACGAGAATATTAGCTTTTATCGACAACTCGCAATTTGAATTTAATATTATAATAAGATAAGGAATAATCGGATTTTGATAAACACATGGAGCCAATTTTCATTGCATATATTATAATTTTATTATAAGTAATTAAATATAAAAAAAATGTTTATAATTATAATAAATTAAAGAAAAAATTGACAGTCTGATATTTAAAGAAATAAGATGTATATAAATACTATATTTCTGGATAGATTTCTAACAAAATTTCATATCAATAATTGTAAAAACAATCTGCAATTCTTGTAAAAATTATTAGAACGTAGTGCATTATTACCTTAAAAAGATCAAAAGAATCTTTTCTTCTTTTTTCACATTCACTTTAAAATCTTTTTTCTGAAATTTTTAATTTTCAATTGGTTTCTCTTTTCAAGGATTTTTCCTTTTCCTTGCGCAAACCTCAGAAGTACACACGTGGTATCCAAGCTCGCTCGGATGCGAATGGATTTTCTCTCAATTTTTCTTTCTCAATACTTTCCTCACTCGTATCTTTATCTATCCTTACGATCGTCCTTTCAAATCCTACTTAAAGTCAACGATTTTCCACCTAAGAACAGTCTTTTCTCACTGTTACCGGATTTATGTTGGATCAATTCTAAACATTTTATCGTTATTATTTAGTGATTAAATTTATTATGACATATAAATTGATATTAATAAAAATCATATATCATTATTCTCTACAAGTCATCAGATTGATAACTTGATTGATAATATTGTATTAAAAAAATAAACATTATTATTATAAAATGATCTTAACATTCATTAATTATTTGTATATTAAGAAAAATTAAAAATTATACAATGATTTAAATTTTATTATGTATCTAATTCAAATACCAAGCAAAGGAAAAATATAAATTAATTCAATTAACGAATTAAAATAATTCAATTTAATTATCAATAATTAATATTTATAATTTATTATATTCAAAATTAAAGTATTATTATAATATACTATATATATTATTATTTATATTATATATTTTAAATATATTATATTATAAATTAAAAATATAAAAAAATTACTATAAAAGCATAATATAATTTATTGTCATTTCCATTTTCCTTTTAAATGTTCATTTTTATTTATTCAAATTTCATAAAATTTAATGAAAAATAAATCATAATTGCAATTCTTTATATTTCTTTTTTATAATTATAATATAATTAATTAAATAAAATATTGCATTAATAAAATATTGATTGTTAATAAATTAATGTAAATAATAGATAAATATTGATTTAATTAATAGATGTTTAAAATTATACATAATATTAAAAATAATGAAACTAATAAAAAAATATTAATTATATAATTAATAAAGATTTGATTACATCAATAATAAAAATTATGAAAAATTATGATTGTGAAAATCTATATTTTATATTTTCCATTATTTTAATGAATTCTTTTTTGACTTTATACATCGAAGAAAGAAGAAAGAAGAAGAAATTGTAGAAATATATGAGAATGAGATATAATTTTTATACAGAAGTATGCACTTGTATCAAATATATATCGCTGCAATTTATGAGAAAAAGGAGGAGCCTTGGGAAATAACTTGCAGATCGAGTAAATGTTTATTTCCTGGATTTATAAATAAATGAAATAAATTTGATATGATTAAGTAAATTTCTGGCATAATTATCTTTCATTATATCATTCATGTATATCTTTCATATACTATATGAAATGATATACTATAAAATTTGCAGAATCATTTTATTATACGATCGCATATATATTGCTTATAATAATCATTATCTCGTTATTATTACCATCTTATATTTATACTTTAAATTATCAACTTTAAAAAAATTGTAGAAAATAACAGTCAGTATAATATAAATATGTACATGATATACTATATTAACCCATTAATTTTAATTAATTATATAATCAAGTTTAATACATTTGTACGTGTAAAGACATAAATCGAAAATGCAGAATAAAATTTTATCGTACAAAATTTTATATTCAAATATGCTTTGCATAATTTTTTGAAAATAACATAAAGTGCAAGATGGATCATTTAACTTGATCACCTCAATTATCTTCATTAGCAATAAACAAATCAAAATTCTTTTTATCACATTGTATTTTCAATAATTTTATATACAGTTCAATATTTTTTTTCTATCAGATAAAAAATTATTTTATATATTTAATAAACTTAATATAATAAAGAAACAATGATAGAAATAAATAAATAGAAAAAAATATTAGGTAATAGAGAAAGATAGGTTTGCATCTTAATTAATTATTTTTTAAAATATTTTTAACAATTTATGCTCATATACATCTCCTATATTTAAATGTAAATTACTATTAAGATAAATATTCTTTTATTTATAGAATTTATACAATTTTTCTTCTATTCCCAAAGCTTTTATATTCTTAGACACATTCAATCTATTATAATTTCTATTTTCTTCGGGAAATTACAATTTCAATTATATATTACTGATAATCTTAAAAACTTAAATTTACACCAAAGTAATTCATCTTCGAGCATTAATTAGCATCTCTCGTTGCTTTCAACGAAGTATCATTTACAAGTGGCTATCTCTGATAAGGTGAACGTTTCTCCCCTAGAATATACCAGAAGTAATCGCGATCTTTCATTATCGCGGAACGAGTTTTATTTCTGCAATTTATACTTGTAACGTGATGTCATTATCCCCACCAATGCCGTAGATACTAATGCATTTGATAAAATGTTTTTCTCGAATACAATTTAGGAGCGCCCTCTGTGATTCTAGATGCAAAGGAACCCTCCTCTTTCTCCTCTTGTTGAAGAGGAGTAGAAAAAAAATGGCGATGAGTCGTACTAGTGGTTCGTAACGATTATTTCTTCCGCGAAATTTTAGATGCGACTGCACAAGATGTTGAAAAAAAATTATTCAAGATTCATAAAGTGTACCATACTGAGCGAAAAAGTTCAATTATTTCTAAGATATGTATGATATTTCGAATAGGCACAAGCGGATATAAGTGGATTATCTCTTATGAAAAAATAAATCGAAAATATACGATTTTTGATATTAATAACGATTTTTCATTTTTAGTATCGGGTCTATGTTTTAATAATTTGACGAACAATAATTTGCTTATGGCAAAATGGATGCTATTTTTAGTAGATTTTTTTAATAATGTAAGTTTATATAATATTATTTAAAATATTAAAGTGCAATTAAAATTATATATTATATGCACATTCAAGAAATTGCCAAAAAAATTGTTCTCGAAAGTCATAGTCTCAAATGAAATATTATCTATTATTTTATATTTTCGATTTATTTTTTCATGAATAAAAAATGTGTCATTGTATCATTGTACATATAATTTTTTGTTTTATGTTAAAATCATGATTAAAATCATTTTGATATTTACAAATGTTCTATATTTTCTTTTTATTTTTGTACATACTTCTTTTTTTCTTACAAACTCTCATAGAAATTGTAAATTATTTTGCGAGTTACAAGCACGTTAGATTCAATTGCGTTAAATTTTGACAAAAAATTGACACTTCATAACTTCTTTTATGAAAATATATATATATATATATATATATATATATATATATATATATATATATATATATATATATATATAAATTGAACGAAGATATTCAAAAAAATGAATTATATTTTGAATTTTGAGTGATTTTTTTTTTTTCATTTTTTCTATATATGTTGTGCTTGCAGCTGCACAATTTGCCAATATGAATAACTTCTGAAACACGAGTGCACAACATTAGAGTGGAGAGAAGACCGATTGTGCGAGCCACTCGCGATAAAGTGCGTGTAATTTGTGGTGGACCAGTCTCGCCGAATTACTGGAAACTGTTCGAGCATCGAAAACAAACCTATCGATATCGTGGGGAAAGTCTGTGATCTCGAATGTTCGTGTTGATCAAAGTACACTTTGAACCTCGTATTTCCTACTTTCTCATTGTGCTCCTGTTTCTATGTATGGTTTCGTTAACGAATGATTATTATTATTCATGTTACAAAGATATTTATATAAGATTAACTAATTTTATGAACAATAATTGTTGGAAATTAGAGTACATTCTGTTATTTTGGTAAATAATACGAGTGCTTTTTGATTTGGAAAATAAATATGTTTGATATACGTATAATAAATCTTCAAAATCTTGAATCAATTAGATACGTGCATATTCGAAAAGATTTTCAAATTCGATTGATGAAAGTTTCCATGTTGATTAATCTTTGCTATAAAAATAAATTATTTTCAGAAATATCTATATTATTAATACAGAAACTATTTGTTCTATCATATATATTATTCTGATATCGATATTTTAATTGACTATTATTACATCTCATATCATTTAACAGTAACTACTTTCACGTGATTATTAAAATTAACTATATGGAAATTATGCTACGTTAACAAAGAAAAAATAATGAAATAAATATTATAAAATGTGATTAAAAGAAAAAGATAAATAAAATGTCTAAAATATTTTCTCGAAGAAAGTGGGTATCACAAGTTTATCAAAAGTTGAAAGTTAATTGATAAGCAATAAATATACACGTATAATGTGTACATATTGCTGCTTGACAATGATAGATCGATGTAAGAGCGGATTAACTTGGTTAACCGTTGGGACGCCTACGTCACGCTTCGTGAAATTCTACGAGGTTGCACCTGTGCTTCCTCTAACTGTGACCACAAGTGTAAACCCGGCTGTGGATACGTGGAAGTCGTACTAACAACCATGCAAACGAATCGTGGTCAACATTCGTCGTCACGTTTGGAGCGATGGCTCTAGATTACCAAACGAACAATCCGATTTCAAGAAAATCATGTACAATGAATAATCGTATTATTCTTTATTCTATGATCGATATTCTGTTTTTCCTTTTTTTTTTTTTTGTAGATTTTTGACTGTTTTATTTAACTCGAAATTATACCGCGTTTCTTTCTTTACTTCAATTTCGCGTATGTTTATTTTCTTTTATTCTGATTTCTGATTGCTGCATTTTATATTTTTATCTTTTTTTCATTATTCTGCTTTTATATTATTTCATGTTTTCATATTTTTATCTGTGTACGTAGTATTTTTGGAATGATTCATTCGTATGAAGATATTTATATTTATGCAAAATCTGAATTTACAAAAATTTTCAAAATGCACATAATGATACACAAAAAGCATCATAATATTGCTTTCAACATTTCTCATTCATAAAAACTCACATACTTTAATCTAATTATTTCAAGTTATTTAAAATCTATAAAAATTAACATTCTTGTTTACAAATTACACTTATCTTTCGATGTATAAAATCAGAGAAATGCAGAATCACAATCTCATCTGTAACTCCGTTTTAATTCAAGGTCTTCCGAGGCAGGCCTGAATTCGCTTAGCGAAATCAAGGAACCAGCTTGCAAATCCGTTTCCTCAGCTGGTGGTTTCCTCACGGCCATGGCTTTTTCTAAAGCTAAAGTTTCTAATCCAGACTACCCCTTGAGGAGAGTGTATGCATAATGACAACACGTGTAAGACCCTCGAGCATCCTCATCGAGCATTCCTTCTACAATTCTCCCTACGGTGGCCTTTCTCTTCCGTTCCAACCATCTCTTTTCCTCTTTCTATTTCTGATATAACGCGAATTCTTCCTTTGAGATTTCTTTTTTTTTTTCCCCCACATTCTAATCCCGGTTATCTCACGAATCACACGATCGTGAGCTTATCCACTTTATCCCTGGGATCTGCCCGTGTTCCAGAATCCCTCGTCTGATCACGAATTTTCGAAGGGTTACATGTAATAATTGATCAAAGGGTTTCCAATGGAATATTTATGAACTTTATTTATACGGGATGTTTCATGCAATGGTTTTTAAGCTGCGGAAGTGAGGTGGAATAAAAACGTGTCGATTGGTGTGTTTGATCTGAAAATGGAATAACATTTCGAAGTTTCTTTTTTTAAATAAAATTATATAGATGTCTGTTTTATTTACAAATACAGCGAAATATAAAAATTGTTTGATACGAGGAGATATGTTATACAGTATTAATTTTTCTGCAGTAATAGGCTAATGTAAACAGTTTGAAATGAAATGAAACAACTTTTATATGGCTGAATTTTTTCTATAACATTTTTTTTTTCTTTCGAAGATATCACTCAAATTGTTCTAATATTAAGATTGCAATTAAGATTCGATAAATGAGAAAAATAATTTAGAGCAAATAAATAGGAAATCAATGCGATTCAACGTGAAATCTTCTCGTATTTAAATATAATACGTTTCTAAAAAGAATTTAAAACAATTGAGAACTTCTTCTCTAATATATCATTTGTAATGAAATACAACAGATGTAATATTATTCTTTAATCCCTGGATATTGTTAATCTTTTTCTTGTACACCTGTGACTTGATGTATTTCCAAGCAAAAATATCTAGAAGATGTCAGATCAAGTGATGGCTATTTTCTCCTTTATTATTTTCATATGATAGATATTTCATGTATAAAAGAAAGCATTTAAAGAGTGTGTAACAAGAAATCCTTATCCATTTTTATCGTTTTCTATTTTCATTCTTTTTTATCAATATTATTTTATCGAAATAATTATTATATAAACTATCATTTATTAATAATTAAATGAATGTTTATATCATTTACAATATTATTACAAAAAAATCTAAAGAATGTATACAAAGAAAAAGTATTAAAATATTAAAAATATAACATATCTTACAATATTTGCACAATCAACCAAATTTCTATTTAGCTTTCATTTTTTTTATATTCATAAAAATTTAATTTTGCATAAATACTCGCTAAGTCTAGCCATAAACTTTCAAACTCTCCTTAAAAAAATATCGGCCATTTCGTCTAATATTACGCTTCGTGACTACAATCCCGTAACACTTTTCAAGAATAAACACGCGTAAACACTTACGAATATAAAAATCGTGAAAAGTTGAACGCGTACATAATTAAAAAAAAAAAAGAAACAGAAAAAAGTCTTGACCGCGGCGGCAATAAAAATTCAGCCAGGTCAGCCATCACGCGACCGACACGCACTCTGTATCTTTATAGTTGCCCATAAAGCGGCGTAATTGTGAAATATTGCTGAGCATGGTGATGCTAAAAGGAAGACGAAAGCGAAGAAGGAAAAAAAGTAACGAAATAGAGGAAGACAAACTTCTTCTCTCCTCTTTCCAACCTTGACCAAAAAAAGAAAACAGGAGAAGATAAAATGAGCAGAAAGGAAAAAATTTCACTATCCAACATACAGTGCAAAGAGGCTGAATAAATCAAACTGTATTACGCTCACGGGATAATGGAAGAAACTCAAGGGAAACGGGATATGTCTGGTGCAGGGAGTGGATGAGTGGAAACGCGACGAAAGGAACAAATAAGATGTAAGAAAGAAAAAAAAAAAAGAGAAATATGGCAAGATAACGGAGGGAAAGAAAACGCACGATGTAACAGTCATGGTGAAGAAAGCGCGAGCTGCTCGCTCGTTTGCACAAGTTCCCCTTTAACGGCCTCTATGCGAACGTGTATAACCTGGTGAATTACTACATCTGTTACCGCCGCTCATGTTATGTGACCGTATTTCTAGTATACGTAGAATATATACATATATATGTATATATATATCTCTCTCTCTCTTTCAGCCTTTAATAATCATTCCGGCGAAACGTGCCCTATGAGTCCGAGCTCTATGAATCGGTTTTGGGAAAACTACCGTCAATCAACCGACTCATCAAGCCGATGCAAGCTCCCATCGTTAGATTGATATGAGATATATGATCAAACGTTCAAACGTCGTGATATTATTTTACGGTAAAAATAGAGGGAACGAGGAACACGATCCTTCTCTAATTTAAATTAGAAATTTGTTATAAGATTTGTTATAACTTTGTGATTTATCATTTGTCGTCTAGCTAATGAATTTTGGATTATTAGAAAATAATAAAGAAATTTATGATCCATACGTTCTATAATAATACTTCCATAGTTCTATAATAATACTGAAAATAATGAGAGAATGTAATATAATGTAATTATATATAATCAAAAACTGTTTTATCATTTTACCATTATTTATTATTTTTAACGACGGTAAAATTATATATTGTGATAATTAATTAATTATTGTTAATTAAGTATCTAGAATTATGTCTAGAATTTATCTTTTCACTAATATAATTAAACAAGCAGAATATTTTTCAAAATGGAACAAATATATATATATATATATATATATTAATCTAATTTAATTATTAATAAATAAATTTTATTTTAAACAAAATTATCAGATTTCATCCATCTTAACCGAATATCGAACTATATATCTTCATAAGTAATAATAAAGATTCTGCTTAAGACCATCATTTCAATTTTATATCGACTGAAAAAAAAAAAAAAATCGCAAACGAAACATTGCATTAACACTGGGCCGTAATGGGTTAACAAGGAAGTACAGGTAGCACCGCAAGATTATCCCAAGAAAATACATTTGCCAGGTACAGTTTCTTCGGCATCTCCTTTCACCTTCTGCCCCTTTGCGAACCTCGTGAAGAGCCGACATTTACCGGCGAGCTGCACGTTCGCGACATGAGAAATTTAGATTACCGGCCCGACCCACTCCATTACCTTCATTCAGAGGCGGTCGTAGCTTAACGAACTACCGGTATACCTACAGACCTACCAGTCAGCCGGCAGAAAGGTCCGTCGCGCTTCCCTCTTTCGCCTTCAAAGAGATGCATTCGGTGGCATCACTCGCTCTTTCACCCTCCATCTCTCTTCCACGCTCTCCCCCTCTTTGTGCCTTCCTCTCGGTTTTTCTCCTCTTTCCTATCGGTTTGCCTCTCCATCTCTCTCTCTCTCTCTTTCTCTATCACACAGAGAGAGTATATACAACTCCTTCCGACTCTTTCCAGCGAAAAATCTGAGGCAATTCGCGCGTAAAATCGAGTCCTATCTACAGGCAGTGGGCGGATGGTAGGACGAGCGGTTTTAGTTCTTCGGTTTGAAAATTTAATTTTCGATTAAGTGCCGCGCCGTGCAGGCCGATAATGAACGGCCTGATATATTGAACGGGGGTTTATAGACGGCGACCAATAGAAATTTATTTCGATCTGCGAGGAACGATCGTACCGATTGAGTGTATTAGTCGTTAATATCGACCGAGATGAAGATTAATTATTGGCGGATATGAAGGTATCGGGTTCGCGACAGTTGAACGTTTTCGATGGATATTCTCCCTTCCTCTTTGATATTTAATTGTAATGGAAGTTTTTATAACGCGATTATGAAAGTGATAAATTTTTCTCTGGTCGCATGGAAACTCAATGTAAATGAAATATACGTGAAAACGGTGTGAATCAAAAATAAAGGAAATTTTTCACATTTACTTTGCGTAACGTTGATATATATTTTAATCTTTAAAGGAAAAAAGAATTGAAAATTGAAGCTTGATAAAAATTTTAATCAATTTTTAGATGTAATTAGATTAATATCTTTTTATAGAAGATGCTTAGATAAATGCATTCAAAATTGTATAAAATTTCATTTAAAAAAAAATAAAATTGACTTTAGAATCTTCTTCACTTACTTGATAAACAAAAAAATTTGCACTATATGATATCCCTCTTTTAATTAAATGACTTTTGTTAAAACATTTTTTTTTTTTGAAGATTTTAATCCTTCTATTGTTTTCAGTTATCTTGTAAGTATATCATATATGTATCTTATATTGTTATATTTATTATATTTACTTTTATTATATTTTTCTTTCTCGAATGATTATGATTTTAGATTAATAGAAACATTTTACAATAGTATAGTTTTTGTGTTTACATTTTGCTTTATAATAGAAAAATACATTTTTCAATATCAAAATGGAAAACTCTGAATAAAAAAAATACATGTAAATGTCTTGGAACAAAAAATATATGATTCATATTTTCAATCGTCGACATAATATGAGGTACATTTTAAATTACTGTTTTCTACTGATATAAAAATTAACTTCCATACAAAAAATTTTGGATATAAAATAAATACATGAAAATGGAAAAATAATATTTTTAATTATCCTTTTTTCGTATGTATTAAAATGATCGATTATTCTCAATAATAAATAAATAGTATTACACACAAACTTTTATTTAATATTAATAGAATTAAAAAAAAAAAAGAAAAAAGAATTCATTATATTTTAATCTATATTAATTGAAATCTACAGAGCGCAACAAATGCAGTAAAAGCATCTCTTTTCTGACAAGTAATCCTCTCAGACGTTGTTCCAGATATCATTTCCTCATTCTGATCATAAAAATAGTATCATAACTCAGCCATTACAGTTATGCAAAATGAGGTGAAATTTATTCGTAAAACAGCTGGATATCGGTTAAGCAACTGCAAAGTGGAGAATCGTTTCACCTCTCATAAATGAAGTTAGCTGGATCCTGGAGTAAACCCATAAGAACACCTCAGCTGCGACCTAATGGTTCCCGATTCTCGAACAACGATCTTCCTTTGGGATGATAGGCGTCGCAGGCATCTTAGAAACACGTATTAGCCGCAAGCGTGCGCATGTTTACCACGCATAGGCATCGTATTTCCCGATCATTATTGCTTCTATCCCTTTCTCTTATCGTTTAAACACTCCCTCCGCGATAACTGTCGTATCGAAAATGCAATACGGTATCCATGGCGTTACTGCAACCCATGAACATGGATTGTATCTGTAAAAATTAGTTAAAAATATAACGCAACGTGAAGGGAATATTGTTGAATTTTTATAAAATAGGAATATCGATAGTATTCAATTTGAAAAGTAGAAAAAAATAATTAGGATTTTCGTGAAATTCTTTTTTTATATTCATGACTTCGAATATAATTGATCATAATTTAACTTTTTATGTAAAAATAAATTCAAAAAAATAAAGTAATAATTTAAAGAAAATAATTATTTCTCAGAAATTCTTAATTTGTACTGATTATTATTATATACACAGATTTTATAATATCGACAAATGTAAGACAGTAATTGATGATGCAATGTGAATGAGAATTAAAAACTCGAAAGTCTTAAAACATCGAATCCCTTATGTTATCTTGACTCTTTGGATTACAATTAAATAAATTAAGTTAAATTATATGAAATATTTTTCTTTTGCGAGAGAATCAAAGACAAATTAATTTTACAGAAATGATCTTTAAAAAAACACTGTTCTTTACGCGCCAATCCACTTACGCAGTATTAAATGCAACGCCATCTAGCGACCGAACAGCTTTTTATCGCGACAAAGAGTGGAAATTCCGCTAATCTTCGCTTTGACATTGAAAGGGGTCCCGGTTCTTCGCTTCATCGGCCGGCAAATTTGCAAAATTTACATAGAAGTAAGTACAAAAGGGGTCTTGTAATTGTTCCCAATTACGGCCATCTAAAGAGATTTTTCGTAAAGAGTAAATGTTGCCCGCCCGGTGGGCTGGCGGTGATTTAAAAAGTGTGGCTTTTTAACAACGTCCACGTGTTAATGTACAAGAGCCGTGACGCCCTTTGCCGGATTAATTGAGTTTATAGTTAATTTTCGACGGACCTACCTCTCCACTTTAATGGCCGGACTGCGTCCCCTTTTGCGGCCTCGGTGTGCGCCGAGTTCGCACTTAGCTTCTGCTTTCCACGAGCCCACCCTTCTGCCACGCGTGATACGGTATGCACACTGCCGCATGAAACTTTAATTGTGTCATTATGCGATGAAAATTTGTTCGTACCCTCGACCGATACCCCCTCCGCATACTTGTACATTTTCGTTTCGTGTTCAATGGCCACGAAACAATAAGATGGGGACCTGTGCACGTAGCCAGATATTGTTTCGTCCTCTTTTTCCTCTTTTGTTCCCTAAATACCTGCTGTAATCGAGGAAAGCATTAATGGATACACGTAAAAAGGGATATTGTAAAGTTTGAAAGGGAGAGAGGAAAAGGGATGATATGGGAAATGAAGTTTTTTTTTTTTTTTTTTTAATATTTTGTGCGCTCATTGTTGGTCGTTTTGGAATTGGAATTTATTTTGGAATTGGAAGTGATTGATTTGTGAATGGTTTTTGGGTTGGTATTTATCAAAATGTGTTTTCTTAAATAAAAATTTAATATAGTTTCTTTGATTAATATTAATTAATAATATATAATATGTTTAATATGTTTAATTTTCTTAATTTGTCATTTAAAAATTTCGCATAATGAAAATGATAAATAATATTATTTTATACTTTGGTTTATTGGTTTAAAAGAATATGATTTTTTTTAATGTATTAATACTAACTACATTGTTCAATTTTTATTGCTTTTATTGTTAAAATATTATGATGATTTAAAATTTTTGGAAACTTATAACAAATGTTGTTTCTTTGATATTTATCAAAATATGATTTTCTTAAATAAAAATTTAATGTAGTCTCTTTGATTAATACTAATTAATAATATATCGTTTAATATGTTTATATAATAATAATAAATTATTATTTTATATTTTGCTATTGGTTTAAAAGAATATGATAATTTTTTTATATTAATATTAATTACATTTTTAATTTTTATTACTTTTACTGTTAAATATATTACGATGATTTAAATTTTTTAGAAGCTTATAACAAATTTTCTTTGAGCATTTAAGACGACGTTACTTAAGGATCTAAGAAAAAGATTTATCGTAATGTAAATACTATAAATCTCACAAAGAGCATTTCACTCGTCGCTTTGTCTAATTAAACGCGACTTCAGATTACAGGTGAATATCTTTCCTCGTTTCAAAGTAACTCGGAAACAGGCAACAAAGTATACTTTGCGATACCAAATCGATTCAGGTCATCTCTGCTTTCGAGCGTAGTTATAGCTCTATTCTCTAGCGTTGTAAGTTGCAACTCGGCTTGTATGCAAGATCGAGAGAACAGGTTCCTAAGAGGGGAGGATATTTATTGCATTGTATTTCTCTTATCATTGAATGAAAAAAAGTGTAGCAATAAGCATACGAGAAAACTCTTCTTCATTCGAATAGATGAATGCACTTTCGTCCCCAATAGAATTTCTTTGTGTCTCTCGTTTTTCTCTTTTATTTACCATTTTATCTTTTGCTCCGCCGACTATAAATTTAATCTCGTAGAGGAAAAAGGAAAACAATGATACGATATTAGAGTTAGTAGTGAAAATAAGAAAAGAAGACGTGTTTATTAAACGCCTTTAAATATATTTTCCTCTAATCCACACAATTTGCCTCGATGAAATGATTTTCATTATTAAAATTTTTTATCAATAATTATGATTTCAATTTCTCAATTCCAAATATCTTCTCGATTGTCTGTAATTTTATTGAATATTATTATATTATATTGGAAATAAATATTTCAAATGTTTATAATACTTAATTTTTATTTAATACATCATTTTTCGCTTCAACAATTTCTCAAGTCCTAAATTCATAAATCCAAAATATTAAAATTAATAATTAAAACAATTTAAACATTATTTAATAAAAACATTATTTAAACAATTTTACGTAAAAAATTTTATCTAAAAATTCTAAGAATAAAATGATTATTATTTATTTTTTATCATTTTTGAACTCCTGAAGCTATAGCCACTGATATTTTTCAAAGTTCAAAAATTCCAAAAATCTTAAAACAATTTTAAAAAAACAATTATTCTCCGAATAGTCAGTCATTAGGCTATACATTTACAGGATTTGACAAAGTGACAATTGTTCGATAATTGACGTTGGAGTTGAGAAATAGGGAAGGAAAGTGAAATAGATGTAAAGAACGCGATTCTATGGTGAAATTTGAGGAGGAATGGTGTCTTAACTCGGAGTTTCGGCTAATAACAAGTGGGGAAAAAGCGGCACGAGCGCGATTTCGCATTCATCTGAGTAAATTACACACCCCGCAAGATTGCACAGCCTCGCTCCTCCATGCCGTATTCGACTTTCCACACTCCTCCTTTTCTATTCCCGCTTTCGGGTGGGCTGGCAAGGAGCGGAAGCCGTGTTCCACACGGACGTCCGTCCCTTGGTCGGCTCGCGGCCGAAATGCCATGAATTATAACCACCGGCATAACAGCGTGGCTTTCAGAAAATCTACTGGGAGGAAAAGGGTGGAATAGCTAGGAGGATATTCGGTGTTGGAGCAGGGGTCGAAATCACAGATCCCGCGGTGACAACGGTTGTCGCCTTTTTTCTCTCGCGCTAATACGCCGAGTGGTAAAACATTTTGACGCCTGGATTGCGGGGCCAAACTTTGATATATTGCGGGGAGGAAGTTATACGTAGTTTTCTTTGGCGAGAAAAAAATCTATACAATCTACTATAAATCATTATATGGAAACTTATTTCATATAGGTATTTCATATAGATATTTTATATTTGTTTTTTAATATCGCAAATTTATAAAATTAAGAAAATTCTTTTAAATTTACAAGACAAATTTTTATTACTTTATAAAGTTTTTTAATTATGTCTGAATATTTTTTTAATGTTAAGATTATTGGAATAAGTTTTGCATATATATTTTATGACGAAATTCTCTCAAATTTTCTAATCGTTTCTTGAATAATCATTGAAATACGAGATATAATTTATCATCAGTATCTATTTTCTATCTTTTTATACAATCAGGCTATCATTGCAGAATAAAATAATAAGTATCCTCTTCCTTTTGTTAGAATAGAAATTTTATTTTACAAATCTCTTCAAATGCGTTCAAATAAACAAGGCCAATTCATCCGTTGAGAAAAATAACAAGCCGAAAAATCATCTTCTTAAAGAAACTTCTCATCAAGATTCCATAGAAAACATCTTCTTTGATCTCGACATCTCGAAAAAGCCTAATTGCCAGGAAAGGAAAAGAGAGTGAGATAGAGTCCCGCCTTCGTCATTGTGTTTCCACACAGAACTCCTCCACAGAAAGCACTTTACACACGATGCGCAACGAGGAGGGATGCGATATCAGATAAAAGGGAGGCGAAAGCTGGGAAACGTCGAAATGCTGGAAGATTTAGCGTCCAGAGGGCATCGAATGGACGTCAACGGCAGGAAAGGCAAAAGAGAGAAATCCTTCAATGGCTTATCCGCTCGACCGGCCAGCTGTTCGTCTTTCTCTTTCTCTCTCTCTCTCTCTCTTCCTCCCTTCCCTCTCCCCCTCTACCCTCCTCCTCCTCGTTCCGACGTCTGGACCCACATCGTTATCTCGATGGACGTACGAACGCGGCCAATCGTAAACCTAATAATCTTGGTCACTTCTGACAAACGATGCCGTCAAAATGTAATTCCAACGCGCTCACTCACTTGCTTGACCGTCCTCGTCTGGAATTCCAAGTGGTGGCCAACCTTACTCGCGATCCGAGCGCCACCATCTCTCCCTCTCTTCTTATTTGGATTTTCTCCTCGTTCGCAGTTTTCGCCTATGCCTCCTCCTCCCCCACTGCTCCCGTTTCAACCGTGGCGAGATTTGACAAGCGAACGTGACTGGCGCACGCTTCGCTCCCCTCCTCTATCCTATCCTATCCTATCCCTATCTGCCCGATAATCGTTGATTTTCACGGCGTGTAGAAAAATTCCTGATTACCTTTTCGCTTATTTCCTTTATCAGGTTTGAACAACAAGTTTGGCTCGTGTTTATTCGATATCGTAACGAAAATGGTTGAAATTTTTGAGTTTTATTTCATTTTATTTTATTTATTTATTTATTTATTTTTTGTAAGAGAGAAGTCTTCTGATCTGTAAATCATTTCCAGTTCGAGAAGTGTCGGAGAGGGAGAAGGATGAAATTCGATGCTATTCGAGGGAAATGGTATCGCGGTGTCATTTTATCTCACTGCGAAATGCTAGCGTAATGAATCGGCTTATTTTCAAGAAAAGTTTTGTGTTTTTGACGCGTGACACTTTTCTATGCACGTTTATTTTTCAAGAATTTATAATAATTTGAGGAACGAAAATGTTTGAACGAAAGTTTTCGAGATTTTACACATATTATATTACGAATGTCGCAAAATTTGTGAAATATTTTTTTTTAAATGATGCTATTATATCGTGTTATAAAATTAATTAAATGACTTAATAAAGTGTGGATTGTAAGTATGAATAAGGAAGAATCATTAAATTTATAATATTATATATGAATACTTTAAGTAATTTGATGAATATTCAGAAGAGGAATAATATGATTCAAATAGTATGATTTTCTGTTGATTCAGAATTTTGAAGTCAAAATTATTGAAATTATAATGAATAATTAAACAGCATAATTATTGGAATGAAAAATCGATTAATTTTTTTAAAGATTAGGAAAAAAACTTGAAATAATTAAATTATTTTTAATATTTTCAAAATTTAATTTAAAATTTAAGTTTTCGTTTAATTATATAAATTACTTCAATAAATTTTTTTCAAAATATATTCAGAATAATTCAAAAATTCATAAAATATTTTATTGAATTATACAAAATTACAAATATTTCTATTGAGTTTTATATTAATTAAAATTAAGAATAGATAAATTTTCTTTTCATAATTTTAATCTTTAAATAATTTATCTGAAAAAAAATAAAGAATAATTTTACAATTTCTAATATAAAGAAAATTAAAAAATATCTTCAAATTGTTCAAGCACAATCATGTCGTAACTAAATTTTATTATCAAAATGAGCCATTAACCTTTGTAGTAGATCGTTGAACTCGACATTAGCTACATATGGTACCATTTAACTCTTAATTGTGTAAATGTGGGTCTTTCGTGAGGCTAGTTTGAACAGTTTGAATTTCTCGCAAACTAGCAGATAGTGAAATTTCGTCCCCTCATTTTAAAGGAAATTATCGAGAGCTTCAACTTGGAATGTTCGAAGATGCAATGAATTTCAAATTTCTTTAAATAGATTTTTATTTATAGTCAGAAAAATATATTGAACCTGTAAGATCTAATTTATACTTTAAAGAATCGAAATACATAATCAACTTCGAATATTTCATATTGAATATTTCATATTTATTCAAAATATTTCTTCATTGTTTATCCTATATTTAAATTTTATAAATCTACTAATACGATAGTTTATATAAATTTGTATCTATTTATTAAAGTTGTTTTTTATATTTTTGTTTTTACTTTAAAAATAACGAACATAATTTTCGTAAAAAAAAATAACAATTGAAGTATAGTTTTCTTGAAAAGCATATTTTATAAAATTTAAACTTTATTTATTGATTCAAGATTTATCTCTCTTTAATTGAAAATTAATCCAATAAAAGTATAGAGATGTATTTATAATTTTATAATATTTTATTGTGCTTTTGAATTTATTTATAACTGATTAAATATAATTATTTATGACTTGTAAGTTGAAATTAAATAATATTCGAATATTTTAATTTTAAAAATTGCTCGATATTCATCAATACTTTCGTGTAAAGATTGAAATTTTCTATTTCAATCTTTCTATTTCGTACAACATGAGCTTTAGCTGAAAGGACGAAAGTCATGCAACAGAGAAAAAATAAAACGAAGAAATAGTTGGAGTCACGTAGCAGGTTACGGTAAAGAAGACATTCCACGTGGCATACGAATGCCACGACCACGAAAATTATAACGATTCCTCCATTCCGTTCTGTTCCACCCCTCGGTACCAGACTCACTCTGAATAATGTAAAGTCAGTTTTTTATAAATTTTTATGGATACCATCAAATGGAATACATTTCACTTTGCGCATCTCACTCATGAGCACAAGATTATACATATATACGTAAGAATTTATTCGACAACATATTATTCATTAATTTTTTATGATTATGCAAAATAGAATTAAAAGATGTGTAAATATTTTTTTTCTTTTTTCTCACAATTGAAATAATATTTGACTAATAAGTATTTTATAATAGATATTTTATTCCAATAAACGTTATGATATGTCATTTTTTATTTTGATTGTATTATTATTAAATAAAAGGAAAAAATACATTACTGAACAAAGAAATTTAGATTTAAATTACGTAGTTTTGATAATATTCAGTATCACTATACAAACTGCACACTATATATAATTTAACAAAGATTATAAATGATATTCGCATTTTACTTTGAAAGTTATGATAAAATCAAATTTAAGATTAATTTCCAAAAATATGTGTGGTATAAATAATATTGAAACGTTTATAGATTATAAATATATCCAATAATATTGGGATTACTACGTTGCCAAACTTATCTAGATAATTCATACAACGGAAACAGAATATTTTTAAAATATGGAAACAACAATAACAATAAATTTCAGCGGATATTAACCTGATATTCAACGCTGTGCTAATTAACATTGAAATTCATTGAACGTAGGCTTCCATGGCTTCCTCGAATAAACAGATACGATTACAAACAATTATATCGCAGTTTAAACGTACTATTAATATTTATATCTCATGCATTAACATCTACGCGTATCATCTACATCTAAACACTCATTTTCAATTTATAACAACGTTGCATCACACAGATCAGTAGATGTTCCCTATATTTACATTAGTCGATGGGATGTTAACAACGTCGAAAACATGTAAATAATGTTAATTGAAACAGTCGGTCATCCAGGCAAATTACAAATAGTTTTGGTGTCGGTGATTGATAATCTTGCAGAATGTCGAAGCTTTTACAGGAAACGAAATTACATTTCCGCGTGCGCAGAGAAATTTGGAGAAAATATACTTGTTCGATGGAAGCCGCCATTCAGCGTGTTATTGACCGTAACCACGATAACGTGCCGTGTTTAATCGCGGCCATCTCGGTAATTTGTTTACGATACACGCGCTCCACTCACCTGAATACGTCCATCGAAATTGTGTTCCACTGTCAAAGCAACGGTCGCGGAAAATTCGTATGCGAAAACCGCGATAATTATTCATCAAACCCTCCACCTTCCGTTATTGACTAAAATTTCCCTCCCCAAAATGGAGGAAATTTCGTAAGCATCCAAATCGAATAGCAATTTAAAAAATTGTTTTCAAAGATTTTAAATTAGTTTGTTAATTTTGAATTTGATTTTCGAAAAAGATAGTTAATCGACAGATTAAATTTGACATGATTTTTATTTTTATCCATTCTTCTTTCGTGATAAAAAAACAGAAGATAAAAAGAAGAATTTTTCAATTTTCGTTCAAAAATTAATACGAAATTCTTGTTTTCTGTGGACATACGAATATAACATTTAATAAATTTATTGATTATTATTATTTATATATACATAGTAAATATTCTCGTATAATATTCATTTTATGATGACAGTCTTTCAATCCAATATCAACGAATTACCACTTATTTTGCTCATTTAGCGAATTAAATTCGAAAATATTTGAATTTGAAGTAAAATATCTTTCGAAAGAATTAAAAAGGAATTAAAAATGCTGCTAAAAAAAAAAAAAAAAAAAATAAAAAACACGCAATAAAATTTGAAAATTTTTCTTTCCCTGAATATTCTGAATTCTAATCCCTCTGAACATTAAAAAAAAAAAGAACTCAATTCTTTCGATCCATTCTTAACGCACAATAGTATTCGAATATTAATTCGAATCGCCCCTAAATCCTCCGGCACAGATAAGACACCCCTTCCTTATTCGTCGAAAAATCATACATATCTCAGAACAGAATACGCTCCACCATTCTCGAGATATTTTTCAATGGCGAAAATCTTTTCCCCTGGATCGTGCCTTTCCCCTTTTCCTCGCGATTGTCGTAACCAATAAACCCTAACTGCACCCTTTACACGGAGTTTGCGATAGCAGCTCCGTAAGTCGTCCGGCAGTAGGCGGACGATTTGGAAAAGCTCGCCGAGTTTCTTATCTGTCCACCAGTTCCACCTCTCTCTTTCTTTCTCCCTCTCCCTCTTCTCTCATTCTTCCACTTATTCTTCTTCTTCTTCTTCTTCTTCTTTTCATCTTCTCTCTCCGCCCCAGTCATCTCGTTTCGCGGCTATTGTGATAACCATTTACATAAGGAATCACGGAACTATGGAAGCCAGTTACCGCAGACTCGGTATAATCGAAACAGGGAGGGAAGGGGAAAGGCTGTGCCTGCGGAACAAAGTCGGTTGTGCTTTCCTTGCCATCTGAATCTTAACCTTTTGGCCAGAGGACGGAAGAGAGAGAGAGAGAGAGAGAGAGAGAGAGAGAGGGAGGGAGGGAACGGAGAGTTGAATCGACCTCTCTGCTGGTAGCCAAGCGCACCACTTCCCTGCCCGTTGCTTGTTCTCGGCCACCCGTTTTCGTTTGGGAAATCCTCTTACCTCCCTCTAGCCTTAACGAGTCCAACTGTTGACCGGGATTTTAAGTTAATTGAATAATTTTTAGTTTTCCAAATTGGCCACCGTTTTGTTTCGTGCCCCTGATTAATTTTTCGTTTCTTCGAATTCTATGTGGTTCTACGTGGAAGCATTTCTGGAATGAAGGTTTAATCGAATAATAATAAACAATAATGTCTTTGTTAAGATTATTATTATATAGTATTATATGTGGTAGATTGGCTTCTTGAATAAATTGACTAATTTATAGAATTTGTCGTTACATCGTTTTATTGTATGTTAGAATTTATTAGAATTCAATATGAGTCTTTGTATCTCCTTGTGTTTAATTTGATATTGTTGCGTTGTTAATTTAAGCGATGAAATAATTTGTAATTGTTGTTTTTCTATTTTTATAAATATAATTCTATAAATTTTTACTTTTAATGTCGTTTAAGTTATCAGATTATAAAAAATATTTCCAGATGAAATTATAAGTAAAAGATGAAAAAGTGAAATTGGAAATTTGATAAATATTTGAGTTAAAGGATTTTTTTTTGTGAACAAATGAAACAAAGTAAAATATTAAAACTTTATAAAGAAAATTATTTTTTTAAATTTATCTATATATTTTTCCCTTTTTTAACTGGATTCAATAAGATTTCAAGAAGATTTCTTTGGAATGAAATGGCATGTGAGAAAATGTTTGATATAGATTGATGGAGATACGCATTACACACGAGTACTAGCATCAAAATGCGAAGTGTACTTCTAGTCGATAACTCTTAATTTTTAAAGAGAATAAAATTGAAATTCAGAACATTTTTATGTAGAATTATAATCAAATATTTATCATTATTATGAAAGAAAATACAATATGATTTTATGAGATTTGCTTTATTGATGTATTTATTTATTTGGAATTTTTATTTATAGGAATATATCATTATTCGAATATCTTAATATTTAAATGATTTACTAATTAAACATTCC
Organism: Apis mellifera; assembly: GCF_003254395.2. Classification (NCBI taxonomy): domain Eukaryota; kingdom Metazoa; phylum Arthropoda; class Insecta; order Hymenoptera; family Apidae; genus Apis; species Apis mellifera. The sequence goes on from NC_037646.1 coordinate 2,390,005, forward strand.
ATTATTCGAATATTTAAATGTTATACTAACCGAATATTCTATTATTTTTTTATATTTGCAATAATAAACAGATTTCTCTTATCATAATAATAAAATAGAATAATAATAAAATAGAATTTAATTTGAAATTAATATTTATGATATATTTTATATACGATGGCATGGAAAATACTTAAAAAATTATGAATAAAAGTATGTAATATTGGGAAATTTTCATTTGAATTAAAAAACAGAAGAATTGAAAATTATTTGCAAAATATATATTCCAATAAAAAAATAAAATAAAAAAATTTAAAGATATTGAAAAATAAAAATATATACTAAACTAATGATGCAAGTTAAGATTTCAATTTTGTTAAATTTGAAATTTTAAAACATTTAAGAAAAATTTGTGTTCCATTATTTAAATTTTCTTATATCCAGTCTTTTTTATTAATTATTTTAAATAATTAGTTTAATAGAGATTCTATTATATTCCATTAAAATTTCATTTATTATCATTTTTATTATATTTCATTTCTACATTCTAAAATTCTATGTTTCTGTATCTTCTTTATTTAAATTTAATTCTTTATTAAAATTATTTGTACTTTTCATACAGTTTCCTAATTCAGATAATTCTTCAGTTCAAATTTTGCAACACATTATATTTTAAAAATGCTGTTTCATATCTATGAATTATTATTATTATTTAATTATCCTTTAATTATCGTTATATGACAAATCCTGACGATATAAAGAAATAACGTTTCGACTTGTTACATAATCGGTTCGAAGAAGCTTAAAGAAGCTTTACCAGCTTTCTGGAACGATTTTCTACTTCATACCAGATCCAGTCACGGTGATTGCGTTTCTTCCCTCGCTTCGTTCTCTTCTAGCTCCTCTTTCGAATCCGTCGATTCAGTCAATGTTTATTTAGCTTCCCCTGTATACCAATCGAGGGCTACAAATTAAAAGCAACGCCGCCGATGATTCAGAAGAGTTTCCCCTTCGATGTTCGATTTTGCTTTTCCTATACAGATGTACCCCGCTATTCGTTCTCTTCCTAAGCGACTTCTTCGTTCACTTGATCGAGAGATCTTCTTCAACTGACACTCCTTGGGATATGGAAGCAAAGGGATGGAAACAATTTTGGATAGAAACGAGGGGTCCGTTAACAAAAGTATTTAAACATTGGTAAATTTAATTTTGATTGTAATTCGATGCATCATAAATTTAGTTATTTTAATTCAGTTTTGTGGTTTTTTTTTTTTTGAATTAAATCTTCTTTATCCTTCGAGGTAACAAAAGAATGGAAATATTTTTAGATAGAAGCAATAAATATATTTTTTTTAGAAATATATTTGAATATCGATGAATTTAATTTTGATTATTTAATTTGATTTTATTTGTCAAAAGTTTATAATAATTTTGTAAAGAATTTGTTTCAATTTTTATTTGATTGTATTTTCTTTTTTTTTTTTTATAATTAAGAAGAGAAATCAATCAGAAGAGCTTGAAAAAATATTAAAGGATTCAGAAACTAATTAAAGTAAATCAATAGATATTAAAAACGAGATAATTAAAATTTTTAAATATTAGTTTTATATAAAAAGATCTTGATTGATTAGTTGATTTATCAATTATTGATTTAAATTATATTCTAAATTATTTTTTGTGAAAATATGATTTACACTAATTGGTCCCTGAATTTTGTTATTAAATTTTAATTCGTAAATGTGTGTGTACAATTATTAAAGAAGAAAATCAATAAATATTTTTAAATATTTTTAACGATTGCTTGTTAAAAAAAATAAAAACTAAATTGCTATATTTTTAATATTTAATTAAATTTAAACTTCTATTTTATCTATATAATTCATTATTATAATTTTTTCTTAAATTTAAAAAATATTCTTTATAAGAAACAATTAGAGACTGAAATGAAACGAAACGAAAATTTTATAAAATATATTTTAAATGCGAAAACTTGTTAAAAAAAGAACAAAATTAAAAATAAATAATTACATTTCATTTTTCAAAACTAAAATAAACTTCAAATTACATAAAAACTTTTTTCCAAATTAACTTAATCTTAACTAAAAATGAACTTATTTCATCAACGAATACGTATCTCGTTTCTATATTTTTACATTTTTAAATTTCAACATGAATTTCATAATTTTTTTAAAACAAAATCGATAGAAGAAAAACGAACAAAAGATACGATCCCTGATCATTGGTTTCTCAACAGATCTCGGATGATCTCGTACGAGAAAATGCAAGTTCCTATCTTTCTTTTACATAATCTATGGTAGCTGCTTTTACGTTTCACCTATCATTATGCGACTCTATATCCGCTTCTGTATACCATTTGTTGCCTCGTGAATATTTCTGCAGCGGTAAGATACGCTGGTATTCGAGCCATTCATCCGCGTGCCTCGATTCTAACAATGATCGCAGATGGTATACAATCGGGATCCGATGCGTGGCGATAACAGAGCCACGCACCGTTACTTGCAGAAATGTTACGATCCTGGCTCTATGTGATTGCCAATATGCGAAGTATGTCATGTGCGAAGATTCAGTTTTCAGATAATCATCTATCGCCGTTCGATCCGCCACTTGTTACGACCAGTACATCCATTCATGCTGGAAACTGTATTCCGAGGCACACAAAGTATACAGGGTGGAGGAATAGTAAATTCCAAATCTTTTTATAATGCTTTGAAATGTTTTTTTAAAATGAAATTTTGTGATTTTCAAATCGATAGAAATGGGTTAGATTAATTTGGATTAATTTCAAAGAGAAATATTTGAATATTCGTTTTTATTTTTTAATGAAACTTTGCGAGGAGTTATAATTTCTTAAAAATGGGGGTAAAAAAAATTATAATGCTGTCGTGTTTCATTTTTTAATTATCAAAAATATTCAGATTACTCTTTTATAAATATGTATTTCACAATTGATGCAGAGTATAATAACGAAATGTTGAAATTTTGGAATTGATCTCACAAAATAGACGAAATAATTAGTATGTAATTTATGATGTATATGTAATTTAAAAACTTATGATCTACATAAATACGAATTTTCGTTCAAATCAAAATTTTCGATTAATTTCCTTGCTTAAATAGACATTAATCATCTATACCTTATTTATAAATGTCCGTTTATCACAAACACTAATAAATCCGATCGGACTTGCAGTTTGAATTTCTATTGTGTCAAGAATATCCTAGTTTTGTTGATTATTAATGCTTAGTTGGAATTTCGCATAAATGTTAAATGATATTGTTTAAATGTTTCAACTACATATATGGTTTCACTGGTAGTTTTGATACTTATATATATATATATATATATATATATATATATATATATATATATATATATATATATATATATATATATACACGTACATTCATTATATTTGACGTTGTTTGATATTTATACGAAATATAAACTACATCTATGAAAGTAAAGTGATATAATTTATATTTCATTTGTTTTAAATTAATTTTTAAAAAAGTATTTTATTAATGAAACAGAATACATTCAAGTAAATAAAATATTTCAGTATTTTTAATTGAGTTAAGAAAATCATTTTTTATTAAAATCGTTTTGAATATCATTATTTACAATTGTTATTATTTAATGCTTAATTTAATTAATCTTTTATCTTGTTGCAGGTAAGTTCCAGTATCATATTTTATTCATGAAAAGCAACAAGTAATAAGGTAAATACTAATTTATTTATTACTCAATCTTGTTAATTCTTCATAGAAACTATGATTTAACAGAAAATTAACGAGTCATAAATTAAATTATTCTGGAAACATCCAAAAAAACCATCTCTCAATAACTATTCTTAAAAAACACCTACTAACAAAAAGATCTTCGTAATAAAAAAAAAAAAAAAGAATTTTTATTTAAACAAGAATAATTCAACATTAAAAATCCTTTTTCACGATTCTCTTGTACACCGATACCAACCTTTAAATACAAAATACACATGATACGTGATACGTAAACCGGAAGAAAACCGTAATTTTTCGCGCGAGATTCACGTATCCTTACCACGATAATATGTTAATCAGCTGTTGGCCGTCTGGTGTTAAGCCAAAACCATGGCCCATAATTCGTCGGCGTGGGGGTTGCTAGGTCACAACATCCGTTTGCTCCGAGAAAGCGTTGACAGTGGTCAGCCAGCGTGTGTACGGGTTGGTCCAGAGTACGGGCAAGTTTCCGTTTTCCATATAAACAGGATGCGGTGCCTCTACTCGCGGTGCCCGCTGTAACCTAGACAGGGTAAGCGTTAAAGCGGTATCAGTAATTACCAGCGTGTTGGCAAACAGCTAGGCGATGGTGTTCGGGGAACATGCACAGCGTCCTCACCGACGTCAGGAAACTTTAAGTGCTGTCTCTCCTCTCTCCCTCCCCCTCCCCTTCCAAGGGCTCGATTTTAACTATGGCCGCTATCACCAATATTTGATATTCCACGATTTGGAATAAATGATTTGGAGATAATTGGGAATTTTTTTCTAACGAAATTCAGTTATTTAGATATATCGAGGAATTAATTGGGATATTTAAAGGATTATCGTAGCTTTTTATTCATTTTCAATAATATTCATTTGTTATGTTCTACTTAAAATTATATAAAAATTCGATCATTAAAATAGAATAACTTTTTCTTAGAATTGGATTAAATAATTTGAATTTTTTTGAAAATGTAACATTTTCTGATAAGTGTATAATTATCTTATTTTGTTTAGAAATTGTTAAAAATGCAACAAAATATATTCTCTCCCTTTTTAAAGTAGCAAGAGAAAATTTTTCACGTTTAATTAAAATTAAAAACACAAAGTAAACTCGTAAATAGATTTTACTAAATATATCCTATAAAATGAAAATACATTCTAATAGTTAATACATATTTCAAAAAATTATATTATTTAATCCATTTCATCCATATGTTGCCTCTTGTAAAATTAAATATCCGCAATCTCAGTCACGAGTGAGATTATCAATAAAAATTTTCCAAAATCACAAATCGTAAAATACGATATTAAATTAGCAAAACAGTTTAAGTTTTAACACGACTTGAACGACGTAAAATGAAAGTTTAAATCGGTCAACGTGCAACGTCTGCACGTTTTAACGTTAAGATCCCTCGGCTCCCTCGAGACGTCTGTGTTTCCAACTAAAAACGTAATCATTAATAGAACTTTTCCAAGATCAAAAGCAAAATTTAATATTAAATCTTTATTGCTTAACACTGTTACTTTTTAATACCATTTATTTCAGTCCAACTTGCATTAAATATTCTTCAAAACTGAATAAAAATTGTATGTATTATATAACATAAAATAAAAATATCTCACACAGTTTGATCTCAATATAACTTAAAAAAAAAAGTTTACTTATCAGTTAATTCGTTCCTCGATATAAAATCACAACGAGTATCGAATTATTAAAAAAAAGAATCCCATAAATCGACACGAAAATACTGCCCCAAAATAAAAATTTAAATCGGTCAACCTAAGCGCATAAAAATCCCCTTGTCCCCCGTCCCCCGTCTCCATGTCGAGAAAACTCTTTTCCAAGGTCTCATGTATGATAGATGATCGTCCAGCCTTGATCACCGTAACCCTCGCAGGCCTCGATGCATTGTTAATGTCGATCGTGTCCCCACTCTGCCTATTTTCTGCTCACGATGCACCTTCGTCTACGCAATATTGCCCCACAACGAGAAAGGCGGAAGGATAGAGAGATAAAAATAGATAGAGAGAGAGAGAAAGAGAGAGAGAAGGGAAGCATTTGTCCACAGGTCGCGCCCAGGTTTCACGTGTATATAATACACGTGTAGAGGAGCGCCGCGACGTCTTTGTGCTTTCGAAAGCTTGCCCCCGAGGCTTTTTCCAAAAGAGGGGCGCTCTATGAAATATCGTATTCATCGTTACACCGACCTTTGCCTTCGTCCCCCTCGTCCTCCTTTCGAGGCGCCCACTTCTCTTACGCTTCACCCCTCGAGGGAGAGACATCCCCAGACCGAGCAAGACAGAGATAGACAGAGCGTGTAAAGGTAAAGTACAACAGACGCGACAGGGGTACCAACGACGACTAGCAGAAAAATCGATCGCGAGTGCTACTCGGATGGAGGCCTGTGATATCGCGTTATATGTATATATACATATCGGAGGTAGTGATTTCATGCAGACAAACAGATAAACTTTAATGAACATACGGGTGGATGAGATTTTGAATTGTGGATTTTTTTTCTTTTTGTTAAAAGGGAAGATAAGTGAAATGTGAGACACGTGGATGAGATTTTGAATTTTGTATTGAATTTTTTTTTTTTTGTCTTGAAAAGGAGAATGAGAGATATCAGAGTTTTGATATGTATATTTTATAAAGAAATTTGTCTAATTCAAAAATTGTTATTTTAACTTCTTATAGTTTTTATTCAGAGTGATTGTGCGTGGATTTTATTGTAGTTTGTTCACGAATGTCTGAAAAATATTCTACGCATAACATTATTTTACATATTCATGTTTCATTAAAAATAAATTTTTTTGTTTTTTATTATTCTTTCATACATTATTGCAGTTTATTTAATATTTTATTGAATAATTTGAGAGTAACGAATAAAATTCATGAATATACAACGAATTATGTATGAAGTAATTTTTTTTTCAAAATCTTTTTGAAGAGATGAAATCGCTTATCGGAATTTTATCGAAAGTTTTTTTAACTTTTTATAATTTTGGATTCTTGGATTATTTTTTACAATCGAGTGACAAAGCATTAAATTCTATACATTTTATAACATAGAATAATAAATTTCGTTCTATCTTGTATCGTTAATGATGACATGTATTTAAAAAAGCAAAAAAAACATTGAAATTTTGAATAACATTATATTTTGTATACTCGTGAATTTTTATTAAAACTATTAAAATTTTTTAAAAAATTATATTTTTTTTTAACGAATAAAATTTAATTTCTCTTTGTTTAATGAATGTTATTTCAATAAAAGAGAAAATAAGTTATTGTATGATATCATACAATAATTTCAGAATATTAATGAGAAATTAATATTTAATAAAAAAAACTGAAATTTAAAACTAATACTTATCGATTAAAATAAATTATGATTATATTTTCGTATTAATTTAATTATCTGTTAAAATTTATCAGCACTTGAAATTTCATAATTTCCATTTCTCTCAAAAATTGCAATATTTCATATTACCTATTAAAATTTCTCCTTACATTTTTATTTATTTAATTTAAAGTAAAAAATTTCTTAAAGATTACAATGTTTATATTCACGTAAATCTTCGTATAAAATTTCACGATATTATTTTTCAATCAAAAATCAAATCAAATTAGATAAAAAAAGAAATTTCTTTATGTCTATAATAATTAAATAAAATATTTTCAGTAAGTAGTAAGCGCAATAAATAATATTGTCAGCATTATTGATTCTGCAGGATCCTGGATAGAAAACAATCAAGCCAATAATCTGTTTACATCGTTTTGCTACGATTCATCAGAGTCCAATTATCACGAATTAATGTTCGCGCGTATTGCCACCTATATATCATTAAAACTTGTTTGTTGTCAACACTTGAATGCAATTTCATAATTTAAGGAAAAAATGGAAAATAGAAATATTCGAATCTCATTAAGAGTACTCCATATTTATATCATTTGAATGTCACGAAAATATTCCACTGCAAATATCGTACGAAAATCTAGATAATCTTTCTATTAATAAATCATTTTCTTCGAAAATTCGTAAAAATCGTATTTAAAGATTTGTCGAATTCTACAAAACTACACATAAATCACTCTAATAAAGTTTATTTGAAAAAAACATTTTTATTCATAAAAAAATCTTTTTCTATGACTTTGAAATTTGGCAATTTAACGTTAAAATTAAAAAAAAAGCAATGTAAGAAAAATTAACAATCTCTAATTCAAAATATTTTCATCTAAAAATATAATAAATATTTCAATATTACGTATATCTTAACAAAAATATTAACTGATAAGTGTAAACGAACGATTAAATGTCGATTAAGTTTAGGAAAAATAAATTTTTTGATAGAGAAAATTATCGTCAGATGTAAAAGCACCGATTGAATGGATAGTCCGATTGAGTGGAGCTTCGGTGGAGGTTTCCGTAGGTGGAAAACAGGAATGACGTTATCGCTCTTTCAACGAGTGTGTTTTCAAACTGGCGCGCATCAAACGCATCTATCATGTCCCCGTAAACGAAAGATTTCACGGGCAGGGACGTTCGTTTCAATGGCAACGAGTTTGCGGACGAACACCATCCCCCTTCTATCCTCCGCCGATTTTGACGATAGAGAGTTCCTGGCTGTTGCAATCGTTCTTCCTCGTTTTTTTTTCTTTTTCTTTCTTTTTTTTTATCGACGTATCACTTTCGAAAGCGATAAAACGAGTCTTTCAAGGAGCTTTAAAATTTTCCTGTTAGGGATCATGTTAACGACGTTGTTAGAGAGAAGTACATTTCAATGTTGCAGAGGATGAGGAAATGGATATACAAGATATACATTTCTCGTGTGATTAGTACTAGATTCAAGATTCGAATTGATTAATTTTGGATTAGCGACTCTTGGTGAAATTAACTTTCGGTGAAAAGATATCTATCTCTTCGATTTCGAAATATATTTTGGAAATTAACATTTTGAATAGCTTTTTTTCTTTTTTTATAATTGAATCGCATTGAATATGAAGAATATTTTCGATATTAATCATCATGATAATGCACAATTTATTATGAACGTATACTTAAAAATTGTACGTAATAGTTGCCTATAACGTAACAACAGTAATTTTATGCAGATATCGCGAAAATTAGAGCTTAATTACCAACATGCAGAATTTCTCGTTTTTATTCATTGATAGAGAATATTATTTTAACTTTACACATTTAAAATTCAATTTTTCAAAAAATCAAACTTGATAAGACAAAAACTACTTCTATCTGAAATTTCTAATCAAATTATCATCATAATTTATAATAAATATATTTGAATCAATGATTGCAATGCAAGAGGAAAAGGGGAATAAGAGAGCCGAAATTTAAACGATACCGGTAGACGACATTAAGGATATTCCTTCCGTCGTAAAATCTGGCCCCTCCTGGCTACAAATAAGGGAACACGTTTCCATAGTCAATGACACGTAGATAGGTTTCCAACCGTTAAAGGACCGTCGTTTGGATGCGACTCTTCTCCCCGTAACTTCTCGTTATCGCCTCGTGATCCCGAAATCGAAAGAAGAACGATCACGTGCCGCGTCAGCGGAATTCACGAGAAGAAAGAAGAGAAGGAAGATCCAAATCGAGCTTGCCAACTCTCCTTCCCCGAATAATTGATCGAACTAATTGTATTCTCGGAGAAAGAGAGAGAGAGAGAGAGAGAGAGAGAGAGAGAGAGAGAGAGAGAGAGAGAGTTGGCCTTTCGACGCCTCCTGGATCCATTAAGAAATGAGAGAAGTCTTGGATGCGACGATTATGCCCCGCCAACTGTGCGGAGAGCGAGGGGGGAGGGAGGGGGGAATGTGAGAAAGGGACGGAAATGGAGCAAGATGGAGGAGAAAGGGAGACGACAGGTAAGGAAGTGAAAGGGAGAAGGCAAGGAGCAGAAGGCACATTGCCAGCCAACCAGCCATCCAGTAGACCCAATCTTTTTTAAACGCCCCGCTCATTCATCGCGGCCAGACAGTCTCACGATTATAAAGCGCAAATCCTTTTATTCCGCCGTTTCGTTCCGCTGCTCTGCTCTTATTTTTTTGCCACCAACTTCCGCCTCTACCTCCCCCTCCCCCCCCTTCCTCGAGCCTTCCATCTCTGTCCTCCTCCCTCGCCGATATTGTTCGCCCCCTCCTCCCCCCTCCCCAAAGGCTATTTTATTATCCAATTACTCTCATTTGCTTGGCAAAAGGCAAGCACCAAGCACCGAGGTCCGCTTGTGAAGGGAACGAGTGCAAAACGTTAGCCACTTAATTAGCAGTCTGGTGACAGATTCGGGTACCACGTTGTCTGTCGCGATGGAAGAGAGAGGGAGGGAGAGGGAGGAGGAGGCAGGAAGGAAGGAAGGAGCAGTTCGAAAGGAGGAGTGGGAAAAAAAGGTGCGCCTGATGAAAAGGCTTAAAGGAGATAATGGATTCATCTTCTTGACGCGTTGATATTCAGTCGAAATTAAGGGATTATGTTTCGAAATGCTTTCACTTCATCGTGTTTGCGCGTCGTTACGTAAATTGGGATAAGATGTATTTGATCCTCCCCCCTTTTTTTTTGAAACGAGAAAAATTTTGTAATTAGGGAAAATGGATGAAGGAATGGTTAATTTAATTTTCTTTGATGAAATTTATTATAATTAACGTTCGATTTGTAATTTATAAAATATTTGTTTATTATTTTCTTTTTTTTTATCAATATTAATCCTTGATTATTCAATTGATTATCGATAATAAATTGTTCTTGATTGTTATTTATATGTTAGTAAATTATAATAATAATTAATTTGAACGTTTAATTAATAAATAATTATTAATTGATCCAATAAATAATCATCTCTTTTTAATCAATAAATGTTATAAGTATGTTAGATTCTTAATCAATTTAATCTCATTGTAATTTTCAAGTAAATTGAAAAAAATATTTGAATAAGAATTAAAATAAAATTTTTTGTTAATATTCGAATACTTGTTGTGATATGATGTATAGTATTTTTAACTCCAAATGTTTTGTTTAATATTGTCATTTACTTATAATAGTTTATGAAAAAAAAAGAATAATATTCGAAATTATTTAAAATAATAATTATTTTTCTCTAAAAATCAAAAATTTTGGATCAATGATATATTAATATCGAAAATCATTAGTGTAAAGTATTAAAAAATATTTGTAAATTCACTTCTATGATGAATTATAAATTTTACAAAAGTTGTAAGTACAAAATATAACAGATTTTACAATTTTTTTTCTTTCATTAAAACGTTGAAAAGTTTTATTTTTTTTTTTGTCTCTCTATTCTTTTTCTTCTTTTTCTCTTGTTTGCAAGTTGAAGTTGAGTGAGAAGATACAGGAAGAGGAGAGGAGCTTTATACATCGTTAGAGATTCACCATATTTCGTCTATCCATTATTCATTGTAGGTTGGCCTCCCTTGTTCTTTTGTTATGTACTTCCTGCATTAGGAGTCCACAACATGTATCAACTGGTTTTTTGCCAGCTCCTCAACTCTTAATGCGTACATATGTATACATACATACTCCCAGTTGCCAAAGAGATATCGTTTATTGAATAAAGTCCTTACGTCCATAACTTTTTTTCCTTCGAAGAAAAGTTTTTCTCCACTAACGTCTATTACTTGGAGGAATGATATGAAATTCATTGAGAACGTCCAGTTTTTGATGTTTCACGAATGCTTCCAATCATTTCGAGCCTGTTATTGGCAATCAATCTTACTGAGTAATTTATCACTCCTTTGATACCAATTTTTATTGTATTGTATCGAATGATTCATGTAACTGTAACAATTATTTTTATTTTTTTATTGGAGTTAAAAAAAATGCTAGAATAGGAAAAATGAAAATTAAAATAGAAGAGAATTTTGTTTAAGAAAAACTAAGAATCTAATTTTTAAATTCATGAAACTCTGAATGCTAATTTTTTTTGTTTTTGTTTTATAAGAATTAATTATTTGATAAATTTTGATTTTTCAAAAATTTTAGAATTCCATGATGAAAAAAAATTAAATTTTTATGTTTTATTTTCTTTCTATGTAAATTATTCTTATGAATTAGTAAAATCTTATAAATAAAAGTGAATTAATATCATTTTTCTTTTTTTTAAATTATTTATACAAATTATTTTTTATTTAAGTTTTGAAAACTTTAAATCGTGAAAATTTAACATAGTGATCCGAACTTTGAAAAATCATTTTTTCACGTAAAATAATAAATAATTCGTAATTTATTAATATCGTGATATATAATATCGATAGATTTTATGAAAATTTCATGTTATTTTTAATGTTTCCTTATCAATTGACAATTTAATTTCTCTTTAAAATTCTATAATAATTAAATCGCGAATACTGGATTTTTAAAACAAAATTATTTATGAGATAATCCAATATATCCATAATTGAAACAAATTGTCATTATACTCATTTTTCATTTACGAAAATAACGAATCATGCTATAAGTATCAATTATTACATTAAAATTCATCAACTCGATTATTGTTTCATCAAATCGAATCGTGTCACTCTCGTACATCAATGCGCGAAAGTTTATCACGATATACAACAAAATATACATTGAAAATAAACATTAAAAAATTAAACATTAAATTAAATATCGCTTGAAATCTTACTGACAGATTTGCGCTATTTCCACGCTATTTTTTTGCCTTCTTGTAATCCCTCTGCAAGCGCCACACCTATGTGTATCTGGTAGATCCTAAAATATAAATGAACTCTGTCGTTTCCTTTCCTCGTCGGTAGATTGCATCGAAAATTTAAAACTGAATCGGCGGGAGGGGGAGGACATTCGACGATTTTCCTTTACCATTGAAATTGACTCGAATCCCGGATTCCACTCGAAAATCCGGCCAAATATGTTCACCTACACCGATTCGCCTCTGCTAGATCAATGCGCTCCAATGAAATGATTTTCCGAAGCGTCTAAATCTTTCCGCCAACGCGATTGTCGGCCTCAATCTCGGTTAGATTAAATTTTAACCAGAACGAGTATTCCTCCCTCCCCCCCCCCACGGGTTTCTTTCTTTCTTCTTACAAACATTCTCTTTAACCTTTATAACGATACACGCGATACTTTAAACATACATTTTTATCCGTACTCCGAAAATCTAATCTCTCATATATCGTGAATTATATACATTTAATACACTACAATCTCTTAAAAGAAAAAGAAAAGAAAAGAAAAGAAAAAAAGAGAGAAAATGTTAAAATCATCATCGTTTCCTTCTGGACACGAATCCACTCTCGACATACAAAATACATGGCCAAAAAAAAAATAGAGTAGTCGTCGTCCATTCGTGAAATAATTACGCCGGGATACACTGGCCCTGGTAGAAATCGAACGGCAATGTAAAAATGATTTATCGGCCTTAACCGAGCTCCAGCACGCGATTACCCGCGTGCACGAAGAGAGAGAAAGAGAGAGAGAGAGAGAGAGAGAGAGAGAGAGAGAGAGAGAGCGAATCACGATTGTTTCCCTCGGCAATTTCCATTGTTCGCTCGTGGAGGAGGGTGTGAGGGTGGCGTTGCGTATCGCGCGAATCCGCGCTCGTGGTAAATAACAAATGGGTCACGTCTACCGCGTAACCATGATCCATGGAAGTAGCCAGGACGAGGGAGGGCACGATAATGCCCACGTGCAAAGCGTGTTGATGTAGTCGCATTTGGAAACGCGGCCGGAAGAACACGCGCGTGCAACGGAACTGCGTTCTCGGGCATGATTCAAATTTAATATGAATCCTGGGGAGGGGAAGAGGGATGCGTGCCTGGGAAAATCCTGTAAGGATTCGAATCTAATAACGTCTTGTTCGAGAGGATATCTGGCGGCTCTCTGTCAACAGCTGTGCGCGAATTGAATAAAACTGGTGAGCCGTGGAATGCTGGAAAAAGAAAAAGAGGAAAAAAAAGAGAAAGAGAGAAAGGAAGACACGGTGGAATATGGAGTGTTAGAATTAATAAGAGGATGTTGATTATTTTTGGAATAGAATATTTTTTCTTTTGTGATTATTACTTTATTGGCCAATAATATCGAAGAATTGTAATTGAAACTTCGAGTATTTTTGGATATTTATTTTTTCTTATAATTATTATGATTCTATTAAGTTGATTAATAAGTAACTGAAAAATAATAAAAAATTATTTTGAAATATTCATTTTTTTATAGGATTAAAGTAAAATCGAAATTGGTTTTCATTCTTTTATTAGATATTAAAATTTTTATTTGAAATGAATATAAGGATTCTGTGTAATATATTTTGAAGCCATATTTATCAATGTATCAAAAGTTAGAATTTTTTTATCATTTATATTATTTTTAATCATTTTTTTATTCAAAATAATAGAAAAATTAACTTAATTTAATTAATTTAATTTTGCAATCTTTTTTTTCTCTTTTTATTTAAAAAATTCAATTCAATAATTGAAATCAAGTTAATACATATTCCTTTACTTCTTATTATTCTTATTATTTACTATTAGCTATTATCCGATCACAATTAGTCAGTGTTCACGCGTATTTAATAAATTGAAATAAATTTTCGAACGAAGCCTTAAATCTTATTTTTAATCATCGTGGTAGCTCTTTGACTTTTATCTTTAAGATACTTGAATATGATGCAAAGATTGCTTGCGCAGTTTGAAGTTCTGAATAATTTGAGGCTCTATGATGCAATATACACGGTTAGTCTTGAATAATTAAAATAAATGTTTTATACGCGCGGGCGCATATAATGTCTGTATCTTTTTCCACGGATTCCGCGATATTATTTTGTGTCCTATGCGCGGTGGGCGCTTGATAAAACCTCGTCCAATTTATTCCTCTCGTGTCAACTCCATTAAATTTGTTTCATAAAAAGGGTCGACTTTTCATTACGAGTGGTCTCTGACGAAGTCAAAGAAGAGTGTGAATTTATTATGATACCGTGCGACCATCGTGGCGACCATAAATTTATGTTGGAAATACGAGGTGCAGAAATGTGTTTGATGTATCCAGTAAAAATTCAAACGTTAAATCAATATACATGAAAAATTAAATTGACATAAATTAGGACATGTATTGTATGTATACTTCAATACTTTAGAGAGAATAAATTTGATAAATTTAATAAAGATGTTTGTGCAAATGCATATCTTTATAAGAAACAAATATTATTTTGTTATAAGAATATTTAAAAAACATATATTTTACTCTTTTATTAAACTATATGATTTTCATACATATATTTTGTATATTACACATGTGTATTGTTTATACATTTTTATTACGTATTTTGTGTATATTTAACATTAATTTACTGACAATATTGAAAAAATTATTATATTAAAACTTATTGAAAATAATTATTAAAATATATTGGAAAAATTATCGTATATTGTGATTTAAATGGAACAAATAAAATTAATGGACACGTTTATGCAATTAAAATATGTTAAATATTCAAGAAATATTATTGACAATATATTATATAAAACATATATATATATATATTATTATATTATATATTTATCTTTTCATCTTATTTTCATTATATGAATATTAAATGAATTTTTTTTTCAAGTTTTGTATTATTAATATTAATATAATATAGTATTAATATTTTTACTATATTATTTATTCATAGATTAAGGAAGATTTTATATCATAAAATGGAAGTAATCATATTTTTATATAAAATCAAAAATCTTCTGTGAATTCATCATTTATAATAAATATTTATTAACATTAATTATTCCAGATAGAGAAAAATTAAGAATTAGAATTTATTTAGAGATAATAAAAAATGAAAATTGTTATTTCAATTAAAAATTTTTGGCTTATATATATATATCTGAAATTTTATTATCGTCTTTGTTTTATTGTATTTTATTTCTTTTATCATTTAATAAACTTCTAAATATTTTTTCCTAAATTATATCAGCAAGTTTTTCTTGTAAATATTATAGTTTATATTTTTGTTAAATAAATAATAATAACTGAACTTTTCATCTAAAATTTATGTACATATTACATATTTAACACTTGATAATAGCCTACTCAATATGTGTAATATATTTATTTAAAATATCTATATGAAAATGTATCATGTAAAATATATATTTTACATAAAAATCAATTTATTATTTATATATATATATGTATGTATATACATTAAAAATAATGCATACATAATTCGTAACAATTTATAATAATTCGTACATTCAATCATTTATTACATTTAATCGTCGTAATATTTTTCAATACCTTAAAAACACTCACACTCTGTCCTCATGCCATTATTCATTTTTCCATTATTTGTAAAAATTTTTCTACCATGAGAGTGAACAATCGAAAACTGTTTTGCTTTTTTCGAAAAGCAAGTGGTCGACTAAAAGTAATACCGTAGTTTTCCGATAAAAATACATCTTTGGTCATAGCGCCGTTTCAAATTGTCTACGCGTATCTCTCCCTCTCCAATTCCCTCTTTCTTGAAAAACAAACGGTCGAAATCTGAAAAAATTTCACATTCGCTATTCGCCATCGCGCCTTTGAAATTCGATTTCCAGTCGCGCTTGAAGAGGAGGTCGACGGTGAAAGAGATGAAAAGGGTGGTTGAATCAGAAAGGAGAGGTGTGAATTTTGGCGGCTGCGGTAGTTATAGCATTAATGACTGTCTAGTTCAAAGGGAATTCGAAGATGAATTCAGGGAGCCGTGTAACGAGAATACCACGAACGAGGTAGACGCAGGACTATGTATATTAATGTATCCGTCTCGACAAACTGCCAACGATTTTTGGACGCTAAACACGATTTTAATTCATCGTTGTAATCTTTTTTCCCTCCGCCTCCTCCTTTTTTCGTGTGAAAAATTTTTTTCAGAAAAATTCGAGAGGAGAGAAGAAACTAATTGGACAGTAGGTTATCTTTCAATGATGATGGGTCGATTAACGAGAATTTCGATGAGAAGTTAACAGATTATTCGATAACTAGGTTAAGTTTATAGAACAGGATGTACAATCGTACATCCCTTTCGATCGAGTTCATCGAAATCCAACTGTTTTTGACGCGTTTCATCTATTTTAGTTAGTTTTGTTTCTGAAGTGAACATTTTCGGACAATGAAACGAGTTATTTATAATAGATCTGTTTATTTTGTAGAGTCGTTGTTGTGGATTGTGGAATTTTTGTGATTTAATAGGTTTTTTTCGTTGATTCGTTTTTGAATAAATTATCTTTATGCGTTTATTTCGAGTCTGTTATTTGCAAAAGGATAACTTTTTTTATGACGTTTAATAATTATTTTAAAAAACCTTGAATTATTTACTTTCTTCTGATGATTGTGAATATATAAATATGATAAAAATATAAAAATTATCTATTTTTTTCATATTTAACCCGGATAGATAAACAAATTTATCACACATTGAATAAAATACAAGAATGATAAAAATTTAAACAGTTACTATTTGTTAAAAGAGAATAATCTTTTTTTAATTTTCAACGAACATTAATTCGTCATAAATAAAATATCTAATACGTATGATTAATTCTATTTTCAATTACTAGACACGCAACAGATTCAGATAATATATCACATAATATATGAAAATTATGAAAAGTTCGTGAAAAAAATTTTCGAAAAACAAAAATCAGGAAACTATCGAAACTATCGCGATAAATAAGTCAAAAAAAGGATGATTCGGATAGAAATTCTTTGTGATGCATGAAAAACGAACGAACAAACCTAGCATGATCGGTTAACTCGTTATCGTAAAGCATCGTAAAACGCAACGCGCGTGGGCGATGAAAAGATCGTTAACACAGTCGAACATTTTATTAGCACTTCGCTCCGGATCAAAGCCATTAATGGCCGCGTCCGTCGATTCCATGGTCCCTGGTGTCAATCGACTGGAACTGACCGATGTTGAAAAACGCGTGTAAAACCTGCAACCAATACTACCGGCCACGTTAATAATTATTTTTCGTTTCACGAATTTATGCGGGCACACTACGAGTTTACATTTCGCGTCTATGGAATTATTATTTTAATTAAGTAAATATTTTTAGTTGCGTATTATTTTTTTTTTTCCCACTTTAGAAAAAGTACACATATTTAAACGCCATTGCGAGATAAAATGTTCTAAATAATGTTCTAAAATGGAAATATCTAGTTTAAAATGCTAATGAGTTTTTTTTAATGTTTTTTTAATGTTTTTTTTAATCGTTATTAATAAGATAATTGTTTAAATGATTGTATTTTTTTTTATTAAAAATTTTTTCTTTTTTTCTTTCTTTCTTTTTTATGTGAATATTTTGTTGAAAAAAATGGAATTGAATAAACGAGAAAAGGTAATAATGGAATTAACGTGAAGCGTGTAAGAAGTGTCTGATTATACGCAGTCTTCTATCACTTTTATTTTCTCAGTGGTGTAAGTAAATCATTCGTACGAGCGAAGTTATTTAAATGATTTAATTTAAGAAAATAATAGTTGAAAATTATAATATTCTTAATAAATAAAATGAGCGCTATTTATTTCAAAAATTTAATATCGGTTAAAAAAATGGCGCCAAAATTAATTTATAGTAACAGCGAATATATGTATAAATGTATCTTCATAATTTTTTTTTTTTATAATTTTAAAATATGTAAATAAAATAATTGAAATAAAAAAAGAAATTGATATTTTTTTTTATAGCAAATATCTTTGATACTATTTATTTATTATTTGGGTAATTCTTTTTATTAATCATCTATTTAATTAAGCATTAAAATAATATTTATGAATTTGAATTTTTACAAATTATTATTTTCAAATAAATTTAAAAGATTATCAACTTATTTTCTAATTGTTGATTAATTGAACAAAGCGTAGTTATATTTAATTTAGACTATTTGAATCATTGCAGCTGTATATACTATATTATTATATTACATGCATACGAAGGTTATATTATATCATATCTCTATTTATTCTACATTTACATATATTTATACGTTAATTTTACATATAATTTTTATTAATTTATCAATAGACAACTCCATTTTCTATAATAGTAATGATTATTTATTTTCATCAATTCGTGAAAAATACAGGACAAATAGATAGAATCGACAACGAAACTTCGAAGTTTACCTACGTCCTATCGTGCGAACAAAGATAACCTGGTTGAATCCATAGGTCGCTGTGTGTATCGCGTCCATAACTCTACATTAAGATAATTAAACGAATTAGAATGTGCAGCTTGTGACCTCGAATCTCTTAACTAACCTTTGTACGGTCAGTTTGCAAGTCTCGAGCTAATATTTGGGATCCAATTTGAAAATGTGTTTCATTGCGTATATAACATTAAGTAAACTCAATGTGAGAGATCTATATAATGCAATACATACTCTTCTATAACTCGTGTATTCTTCAGAATAATGTAATATTTTTATTTTTTATTGAATACTTTTACACAAAAATCTTATGATATGAGACTTTAATCAATAATATTTATTTATATTAAATTTTTATTATGTAAAATAAATTCTTTCACATCTTTTATATTATTTTATTCTTTTATAGTTTTGAAATTTTTGAACAAGAATGTTTAAAATGAAACAAAAGAAACAAAATTGTATAATTATTTTTTAATAATTATAGAAAAAGATTAATTTTTTAAAATTTTATTGCATAAAAGATAATTTCTGTAAAAAATTAATATTTGAAATGATAATGTTTAAATATCTTTTTAATTTATTCCAAATTTAATTCTCACATTCTCACTCTTTGTCCAAAATTATTTATAGATAGAAAGAAACAATATTTTTTAAAGATCAAAATTAAATTATCGTTATTTGCTGAATGAAAATGTATAAAATCGATAAAAATAATAATTTTTAGATAAAAAATTTTGATTTTATTCAAATTCAAATTCTGTCACTTAAATATTACTATAGAAGCAATTCTTATTCCTTTTATAGTAGCATAAATAGCAAAAAAATAATTTTACTTTAACATAAACAAATTTTTTTATAAATTTAAGAATAAAACTGAAATAAAATTGAATTTTTTTTATAGCTTGTTCAAACTAATAGCTGGTTCATCGCGTAATTTAATTTAGGTAAAGCATTCGAATAGGTTGTCTATCGAACTCTGTTTACTTTATAAAAGTTCGTTGCACTGGTATACCATTTACTGTAAAACGATATTGCGAGAGAGAACTAACAATTCCATGCAGAACTTCTATTTCTATCCTTTGACAAAGTTGATTTCGAAATCGAATCATAAAATCCACCAGTTGAAGTGTAGCCCAACTGTAATCCCTTTTTTCGCCATTTCTCTATCCTCTACAATAATAATGGAATGTAACAGCACGAAAATGTTCGTAGTAATTAAATGAAATGTAGTAATTCCTTTCTTTATTTTTGTTAAATTCCAACACCGAAATGGTTCCATAATTATTTTATGGAACAATTACTTCTCGCCATATTTTTTCACCGACTTTTATTTGCTCTTCTCATCGTTATAGCGGCAATGGATTTCAACTTTGCCAAGAAAAAATTCGAGATAATACATTCAGTTTGATACGTATCTTGAATAAAATGAAATTTTTTTTTTTTCTATTAAGAATTACAAAAAATTTGAAATATTTCTTTTGAAATGTAATTAAAAATTTTATTACAAATCATGAGAATTTCATTGATTGTCAAAATATTTGTAAAATTTAATCTATCCATGAAACAAACTTTTATCAAATTTTATTTTCTGAAAATAAAGTATATTCACAAACAAATATAGAAGAAAGAAATTGATAAATTGATAAAGATATGATTTATTTTTCTATATTTTACGTCGCTAAAATAGTTATGGTGGAGAAATTTGTTACAAAATTTTATCACAAGAAAAAATAATTATTAATATAACTCCTTAAAAAAATTTTAATAGTTTATCCTCCTAACATTTTTAGTGTTATAAAGAACAATGGCGTAAGTTTAACGTTTAATTTAAAGTTTATTTAAACAGGAGTGTATAAATCCTGTGTAAGTATGTATAGCAGTGATAATGAAACACCGTACACCGTATTCGATAGTGTAACTCGTGTTTGGGAGGTGCGAAGCAACTTCAAAGGTAGAGGTACAGAATTTAATATTACCTTCGGTGAAACGGAACGTGAAACCTTTAACCCAGATTCTTTGTACTTACTCTTCAACACGTAGATCACGGTACAACATGAAAAATCAGAGTGTTAAATTCGTTGTATTTTTTTTCGGCTAAAAAGCCGAAAGTTAATTCCTAAAAATGTTTCGATCGTGATTTTGTCGTAATTACTGTACGGAAAAGTAGAATTAAATGCTCTATTATTTTAGACTTACTTAGATTGGATTAAGTTAATGATAAAATTAAGGTAAAAATGAAATTAATCTTAAATTCTATATTTTTAAAGGATATTATTTTATTTGGAATGAAAATAAAGGAACAAATAATTATTTAAAATACGATGGAAAATTAATAATACGCGAAATAAATATATTTATAAAATTTTATTTGAGGAATGAATTATATTATCAAGACTATATTAATAATTATTTAATTTCTGAAGAATTAATATTTTGGTATCTTTAATATTTATGTACATATATAAAAATAATCTGAATAAATATCAATTCGTCAAACGTATCTGGATATTTATAAAAGTAAAGAAAGTAAAGAATTTTTCATATATACCTTGATATTAAGATTGCAGGTGTTCATGCATAGAAAATTTAAAGATTCACATTTTTGGGCATAAGATGCAAAATAGGATTTCATGGACGAACCGATATATGACTAACATTAAGGGTCAGAAGGAAAACGTGGATCAACCCGTGCCACACGCTCGCCGAGAGCAATTTGGATTAAGGATGGTGGGTCTTGTAACTTGCTATCAAGTGATATATCTGGAGGTATATCGTCATGGGATATTCGTTAGTTCACCCCGTGAAAACTTTCAGGGGATATTCGTTACGGTTATATACGTATGTAAAATGAGAATTACACGAATTAAATTTAACAAATATCTGAAATCTCTTCTTTCCTTATCTCAAACATATTTTAAATAATAATAAATTTTTCTCTTTTATTTGAATTTTGAGATTGATTGAAGAATCTAACGAATTTTATTAATAATTCTAACAATCTCTTTTATTTTTCTTCCTTTTTTCTTTGATAAAAATTTTTAACTTTTTTACCTTTAATGAAATTTCGAACTAATGAAACTTGAATATTTTATATCTAAATTACAAGAGGTTGATTCATATAAAATCATATTATGAGCTTATATATATTAAATATACATATTAGATTATAATTCTATTGAAGATTTCTGTCTGATATTCACAAATCCATATCAGATAAAGCGAAATGACCTCAAAATTTTCATTCTTTAGAATCAACTCTCCAAAAATATTTCATACACATATGCGAAATTTCTCAAGAAAACCGATTCCTTTTACGAACAGGGACGAAATACCATGGAGGGGAGTATTGTACAACCTGTCGAAGAATTTTCTCGCCGTTTGACGCGATCCCTCGCGTTACGTGAAGGAATCACCGGAGGCGAGGTAAGGGTACGTTGCCGAATTACCAGAGTTATTTTTGTTGGTGGCGGACCGATTTGCATTTAAACAAGCCCGCCGTGTCCCACCGGGATTGCCGAGGCTGCCGTTCACGAAGGGGTAAGGGGTCGTTGGTCCGTCTGTCGTCACCTCGAAACCAAAAGCGGGATCAATTTAACCGGGTATCGACTTTACTGCTGGTTTTATTATCCTGTTTACTATCTTCCTCCCCCGCGCTACACGCCTGTTAATCTATCGTGTATCAAAAACGTGCAGACGACGTAGCAAGAAGTTGGCTCCTTATACATTTTTATTGGCCTATTATTCGGCCGTAATCCGAATCCATCGATGGAACGGCGTGGCATAATGCGAGACATCGCGGGGGATAAAGAGCCTGTCGTTTCCTGCATCGGCGAACAATGGAAGGGTGGATGAATAGTTAAATAAATTTTATCGTGGTCAGAATGAAGAGAGAAAGAGAGAGAGAGAGAGAGAGAGGGGAGAGAATGAAAGGAGGAAATGACGATGCTTGCGTGGATAAAAATCGCGTTATTGCCGTATGGTAAATCGAATGAAGGATTGATTGTCTCAAATGGGATGAGTTAGATATTTATGCGTATGGGATACGAAGTCGTTGGATGTTTTTAGTTTCTTAATAAAGTTAATACGTTTATTTGAAAGGTAAAATTATTCGTATAATTTAATCATTAAAATGAAGATAAATGTTTAAGAGAAATGTAATATTTCGATCGATGATTTTATATAATTAATTGTTATTAATTAGAAATTAAAAAAAGATATTTAAATTTTAATTTTGTAAAATTTACCAAAAGAAAGAGAAGAAAAGTAAAATGGTGCTCTTATTTTCATGTTTTTCTTTGCGTTTCTCGTATGATGAGAGATTTTCATAAAAATAAAGTTAAAATAACTATCTTTAATCTAAAAGAAAATTTTTATAATCCCAAAAAAATAATTGCTTTGTCATATCGTCTTTTTTCTTATTGGTTATTAATCGGTGATATTTTATAACCACTGTAGCTAAAAGACTAAAAAATATATAGAGATTTAAATTTAAAAAAAAAGAAGAAAAAAATTTACGAAAATTCAATTCATGGACGCAATCAATATTCTTTGATAAAGAGATATTAATGACCGAGGTAGACAATATGTATGCGCTCTACATATTTGCAAGTAGATAGAAATAGTTGATCGATATGCAGCTGTGAAAAAGCATTATATGCTAATATTCGCTTAAATTTTACGCGTTTTCAGGAATTATGGTAAAATCAGCTAAATAGCGTGGCGTAATTTAAAGACAGTCGTGGCTCGTTAAAGGATGTGGGAGAATCGAGAGAACAAAAGATCTTTTTCCACGAAACATAATAACTTCGTAATATTCTGATTTGCATCATTCCCATAAAACGAGATAATTTATCAACCTAACAATTATTTAATCTTTCGAGTGAAAAACGAAAACTAGTTAAATTAAACGTTGGAATAATAATATTATATATCTCTTCTTCATAATGTTTTTCAAAAGGAGGCTTAAAATTTAACTTGATAAAAATAAACTCTAAAAATAAGCCTTTAAATAATAGAATTTAAATAAATAAAGGTTTTAAATGATAGATATTGAAGTAAGATTTAAAGAAACATTAAAAATATCATAATCATAATAATAACAAAAAAATATATATATATGAAATATCAATGGAATATCATTTTGAGGAAAGAAATACGTTTATTAATTCGTTTATTAACACAATTATCTATTGAAAAGAATAAAAATTGGCATAAAAATAGGGATAATAAAAATTGACCTAAAAGTTTAAAGCCTGGAAAACGCATACTGTTTCGCTACTGAATTAACAAGATACGAACCGAGAGTATACTTTGCAGAGATGAGAAGTTAGCTAGCGGGCCGACACAGAGGCAAAAGTGGTACTCTGCTCGCTCTGGCTAACTCTATGTACCTTTGATGCACCCGATGTCTCCCCACTTTTGAATTCTTGCCGTACACTGACCTCTTAGGTAGCGATAGAATAGATTACAGTTGTTGGATTTTGTTAATCAGTTGCGAACACTTCAAATTTCTACTTCTCGTTTGCTGGATTACGTTTAGAACTTGCAGTAATTTTGTACGAAAAGTGAAACTTATTATTAGATTTCTCAACAACGTTCTAAAAATTAAGTATTTAGTTGTTTGCCCATAAATTCGATAATAGATTGTGTATGATTTGTATAATTGTAAAATCGTGATATGAATAAAAAAAAGTTAAGAATAATTGAAACGATAATTTTTTGTGTTTTTTAAGAAAATTAAGATTGAAAATTTATCAAATGTACATGAAGTTGATTTATTCTTAGATACAAATGTAATATAATTGGCAATTGTTTTAATTATAGAATAAAACTTTTCCGTTTAAGATATTATTTTTGGCAAAAACAAATTCAAAATCATTCATCCCTATATTTTTAATTTATTTTTCTAGAATAAGATTCAAACTGGTTTCATCAAAATTATCTGTTCATGTTCAAATAGTCGACAAATTTTCTCCAAAATAGTCTAGCATAAAAAAATGTTATTTTATTTTTTCTTTATATACCTTTATGTACCATAATTGTCAATACATTCGATATATCATTAATAAAATGGACGAAAAAAATAATTTCATTAAATTATATTCTTCTATTTTTTATCGATATAAATTCTAAATATTATATTGACGTTAATTTAAAGCGAATTCAAGCAGTTATTCCATGTCAGAATGTGAACAGAACGAATAGTGAATGAAAAAGAGAGAAAGAGAAGAGATCTGGTTAATACTGGAAGTATCGTTATTATTTTCGTTTTAATATTCGACTTTGTAATTTCTGAAGTTGTTATGCAAATCTAGATGGACGAATTATTAGGCATAAAGCAGTAGTCACGAAGCTGAAAGCAGCAAAACAACGGTCAGAATTCTCCCTTCGCTCCAGTTAATTATGATAATGAAGCGTCATACACAATTTGTATACGTTATATATTATTCTATTATAAATTATCAAATGTATGATACATGTAGTTCGTACACGAACATATTACTCACATTAATATTTGGATATTATCTTATATCTAAATTTATTATTATCTACAAAAAGGATTATTTGATCTTATTATGCTTATAGCATATTATAAATTGTTAATATATTTATGGGAGGATCAATTTTGCAGACGAAAACAAGTACAAAAGTTGATACACAAAAATATCGATTGAGTTATAAACATGAATTGATGATGATTAAAAATTTTAAACTTGAACTTATCTTGCTTATAAATGAGCCTTAATAAATCTTAATTTCTTCAAGGATAATTTAAAATGTTAAAGACAACTTTGCATTTTCAAAGCAGTGATTGTGAAATAGAATAAAATATTATCAGTGTTTGCATAAACGATGAATTTTTCATTTTTACAGTTGAGAAATTTTGAATAATCTAACAGATTTTTTTTTCTTAGAATAATTTTAATTAAAAAAAATGAAGCTAAACATATAAATAGTGTCCCTGAAGAAGAGATTAATTGACTTTATCTAACTTAATCTTACTTACTGTTCAAATCGATCAACAAGTGTTTCTCTACAAGTTAATCTCATTTTCTTTTTGTCACAACTTTTGAACCATTATCGATTCACATTTTGATGCGTATCATTTCTCTTTACGACATATCTCGAAATCAAAATCGTAGCCTCTTTTTTGCATAATTGCCCAATAAATTATTCAATTTTATCCTCAGAAACAATTTTTATCCATCGTGTATACACTTTTCTAAAGTGTATTTCTATTTTTTCACGTTGTCGTTAAATTGGCCATCGTTCAGTCGCAGCTGCATTCAAATGAACGAATATCTCGACTTAATCAGTATCTCTTGGTGAATATTCGGCCAGGTCCGTGTAACGTTTGGCGGAGCACCGTACGCATTTACATCGACCCGTTGGTACGCAGCTCGAAATATGCAAAACAGATTATCTAGGCGACTCGGTTGCAGCCAAAATGGATAACACGTATCTACGGCGAAGTCGTTAGATTATTCATTAAAAGTCTTCTTTATGTATGTATATTTTTAACATTTATTCGAGTTTAATAGGGGAGCAATAAAATCATTAATAAAGTCCAGAGCCGATACATTTGTATATATATTGTACGTATATTCAAAATATCCAAACACTAGCTTAAATTTAAAATAGAATACATAATTCAACGATTAAACAGTTATAAATAAAAATAATAACTTACGATGAATATTATGGAATGTATTATTATAGAAACGATTTTTAAGAATTAATTGTACTTAACAATTAAATTAATATAAGGTATATTAAAAATTGTGGTAAAAGTTGAAAAAATAAATCGAAAATATAAAATAATAATTTTCGATATTGGGTTTTGTTTTTCAAAAAAATGATTATAAAGTTTTAATGAATAAGACATTTGAATATTTAGTATGGAAAATTTTATAAATGTAATACGTGTGTATAAAATTTATTTAACTAATTAATATATTATTAATATTGTAAATAAATTATTAATTTAAACAAATTCAAAAAATAAAATAGAATAAAGTATATAAAAATCATAAAATACATATTACAAATTTTTTATAAACATCTTCACAAAAAGTATTTGAAAAAGAAATTGTAATTGCCTATTATTTGTAATTATATGTAAATATTGTTATTCTAAATTGAACAAAGTCCAAACATATATAACCAATACTGTATATTAAATGGTGATTTGGCTCAATATCAATGAACTCTTCTCGTTATAATCTTCGTACTCTATTGTAAATTAACTTTATTAAAACTTCAAACTCTTTTTATTAGCATTTATATTACACTCGACAATAAAGATATTAAAAAGTTTGTTACTTAGAATACATTAAAGAACGTTAATTAACTGTAAAAAATGAAAGCAAAGCCTTAAAATGAAAACTCCCTTTACAGATATTTTACGCAAGAAATTTCCCTTTGATCGTAATTCCTTCTGAAATTGTTCAACGATATCTTTAACTGAATGAATATCGAATTTCTTCCCTTATTTTTTTTTTTTTTCCTATCATCAACGAGAGCGAGCGAGTGAGAGAGAGAGAGAGAGAGAGAGAGAGAGAGAGAGAGAGAGAGAGGAAGAGAGAAGGAAAAACTTTCACTCCGGAGATGAAACGAGCGTTTCCACTTCTGTAGATAGATTTCGTTGGGAAGTATCGATGACACGGTTACCGTTTTCTTCACCAGGGTTTACTGGTTGGTAAGATGGAAAAGGCAGAAAGAAGGTGATCTATTTTATCTGAGAAACACGGACATTTACCTTTACTTTTTTTTTTTTGCTTCCAATCGTTTTCCAACAGACTCTGATACTTTCTTATTCAACAAAGCATTATTGAAACTTGGAAGCATTGACAATTTTCACGATGGCTTGCAGTCTCTCATTGTTTAAATAAAAATCAATGTTGTATTATTAGATTTTATTAGATTGATATGGAAATTTGTTATTTTTAAAATTTTTTTAATTTTAATTTATGTTAAATAAATTCATAAATCAAAGAATAACAACTTCGAAGTTGATCGAATTATAATATAAGATTCTGATATATTGTATTTTTTCCTCAAATTTGTCTTTCATGATTTGTGATATTTTTTTTTTTTTTTATACAATGTAATTTATACCGTTTCGAATAATTAAATTTTACAAAATGTATTATATATTAATTGGAAAAAATAAAAATTTTCCACATATGAATATACGATTTCACGAAATTCAGATAAAAATGCTTTTTTATTAAAGTATTTGTTAACGAGAAATTAAATATATTTAAATTAAAACAAATTTAAGGTTGGAATGTCGAATAGCCATTTATTTTCCAACATTTTGATACTTTGATTTTTTGATGTTCGTGTAATAAAAAATATTGTATCAATTTATACCAGTAATACAATATATCAAAGTTATAAAACGCAATTTAATTCGTATGATAAATCTACAGTATATGGTATGTATATGGAATTTGATATTTTGTATAGAATATACAGGAATTGTTTCAACTAAATCTTTTCTTTGTGCTTCTTTTTCAATCATGAAAAATATTTATAATACAATTTGAATGGTTTCAACAGGAATATTTTGGAAAAAAAAATTTTTTGTCATTTTTTCTTTTACTTTTTTCAAAAGTGATTCCAAACTCTATTGTTTTCTCCCTAGCATTATTTATACTATAAGATATAAGAAAATATATAGAGAGAACAACTATTTCTTCAGTCAAAACTTTTGTGCTTGATTATAAGTTGATAATAATATATTTATTATTAACTTATAACATATCATAAGTGTAGAATTATTATCATTTTTATTAAAATATATTTACATCATTAAATTTTGGTTTAATTTTTTATTAATATAAATTGACTAAAATCTTTATTAAAAGCTTAATGTAGTTATTTTAATGTATAAGAAACTAGCAGTAATATAATATATAGTATATAAAATAAGTATTAGAATAATATAGATAGTATAAAAATATTGTTAAGATTTATTTATTAAGTTATAAATAAGTCATTTGTGTTAAATAAATCAATATGAGAATAAAGTATGAAAACGTTATCCCACGAATATATTAATATTCTATCATATATCTAAAAAATAAAAAAAACAAATTTTTTATTCAATTAACACGAACTAGAAATTAATAAACGGAAGTATTATTATTTTTTCTCTGTATTTCTTATTCAAGCATCTTGAATTCAAGTGATTTAATTAAATTTGAACGGAATTTCAGAAGAAGTTAAGTCACGAAAGTTTGACTATCTATTTCCAAACCGCCATACACGTTGAAATCCGATTATCGAAGTAAATAGATTATCCATCTCAGTTTACAGAAAGCAGAAGATTTTCCTTATTCTTCACTTCGGAGCCAGATTTGATTCCAGTTGAATCACTGACTCTGACACTTCCATACCGCCTCTTGGGGATCAGCTCAGTAACGTACACGTACTTTCCGCTATCCGCTTGGGAAATTCAACCATCTATTTCGACGGTGCGTAAACTTTTGCGAAGGATCTCGCCCCCATCCGCCGATAGAGACGAGCCGAAAAGAGGATAGCTGCCGTGTTGGATGACCCTATGGGGTTCGACGTGTTGTACGAGATACCTATCAGGGGACAATGGTGATTGCAAAACCGGTGGAATACTGCATTTGCAATCGACAAATGCGTTTTATAGCAAAACGTGCCGCATTCCCTGAACGAATTTGAAACGGTAAAAGGCAGACAATACTGTATGTAGTATATTTTCACTATCATTCATCGTGACGTAGCCGTTTGTCGTTGACGGCGTTTATGATATGGTTGTGGCAGAGTATCCGTCATATATATTTATTTTTATTTTTTTATTTTTTTTTTTTTTTTTTGGTGGAAAGAATATTTTATAGTTTCATTCTGCACTTGGTTGGACTGGAATAAAAAATATATGATCGTAGAAAAAAAATTCAATCTTTCAAAGTAAAAAGTTTCTGTTTTACCAATACTGTTCCGATAAATCATCGATTTAAATTCGTTACTATGATTTCTTTTACACATTTTTTTTATATATTTTTTTATAAATTATAAAGTATAAGGAGAAAAATGAAAATTTTCAATGAAAAAGAATAAAAAGCTTAAGTTTTCATAAGTTTAAATTCTTTTTAACTACTTTGTTGTGATATGTTATAAGATATTGAAAAAAATAATCGAAGAAATTATTGAATTTATTCTAATAATCTTCAAAAGAATAAAAAAAAATTAATTTGCATTAGGATAATCAACTTTTTGCTTCGAATTATTTTCCAATTATAATAATTTTTTCAAATTTTTTATTTTTAATTCGACTATCAATTTTTATATTTTATATTTTTTTAAAATTATTATTTATTAAAATCTATGAAATATATATCTTTATAAATTTATTTCTTTTATTAATTATTACATAAATAAATAAATATCTTTTCTTATATTCTCACAATTAATTTAATTACATGTTGCAATATTTAAAAAATGTGAAAAAATTAATTCTTAGCATTTTATAATGTAAGAGAAATCTAGTTTTGCTATATAATTTTTAATTAAATTTATCAATATAATAATATTTCATCTATCTAATTCTCGGTACTTAATGGGTTAAACGCAGTACATATAACTCTGTAAGTACATAGATAGCACTGCAAACAAACTTTTGAAGCATCGGGTTTCACTAAGTAAGAGAATTTCAAATTATTAAGCAGAATTAGTTGAAATCGGAAGCAATTAGATTATCAAAGTCAGTTTCACAAGGAGTAACCAGACTTTGAATAATCTCCAATTATTCATTCTATTTTCTATGCTATTGTATTAACATCAGATCAACGAATAATTAATATTAATATTTATAGTTTGAACGAATAAATAATTTTTGTTAATGATGTGACTTAATTTATAACTTTTCTCTATTTTTATTATCTTTTATTACTTTCAATGTATATTAAAATTCATAATAATTTTTATGAGTTTTTTCCTTCATTCGAATAATTAAATATTTATTATTATATATTTATATTAATAAAATTTTATCAATAAGTGTTTTTTTAATATTTTATAATATAATAAAAAATTAGTTTAGTTTAGTTTATTTTCAATAAACATATATATTACAATATTTATTTGAAAATCAATAAATATTAAAAATATTAAAAAGAATTTCTATAAATATTTCTTTTTCTACGTAGATAATTAATTTAAATTTAAAAAGAAAAATAACATAAGTATGTTTCAATTTTTATATCATTTCAATTTTCAAACTTTTTTCTTTACATTTTTTATTTCGAATATAAATTAGATTTAGATTAATAGGATTTAATTTCAAATAATAAAGCATACATGATCCCTATTTCTCACGAGAAAGATAACACGGACATCAAATAGAGAGCATACATGCGGTAGTCGTCGATTTTCCAAAGGTACCTACTCGAGAAACTCGTGACTAGCACAGCGTCAACTTCGAATATGCTGTTCAAGTGTATATTTTGAGACCATGTTTACACGGTGATCAAGCCAAACTCCCTGGACTGCACTTGGCACGACGATTTCCTGATTTTCCAAGAAATCTTGTCATGGACCGACACATCCACAAAATTTACTTTTCGCGGTCTACAAATTTTCCACCCTTATTTTTATCCTTTTTGATGCAGTAAATTTTTAATTTGTAAATTTCGACAATTTTATTGGATTTGATAAAATCAGAATATTTTTAATTTTTTAAGCTTTTTATATCAAATCAAAAATATTTTTACTGATCCTCGACTTGGCAAAAAATTTTATTTCACAAATGAAAAATTGTTTTTAAATTTTATAAATTTAATCAATAATATGCATAGTGTAATTATTATCTGTATTTAAATTATTTTAAATTTCATTTTATTAATCATTTTCAGTTATCGTTTAAATTAATTATCTTAAAATTAATTTTAATGTGTCTACACATAAATATGTACTATAATTTTTTAGTCATTAATAATTAATTTCAATATGACTTTCAATTATATTGAAGTAAAAATAAGCAAATAAATTTTAATATAAAAGTTAAATTTTCCTTGATTAATACTCTTATTTTGAAATATAATCGAAACAAAAAAGATTAAGATAACTGATAAATATTGCTATCGATATTACTCTCAATTTTCCTAAAAAAAAAAAAAAAAAAAAAAAAAGTAAAAAATTTCTACAATAAAATACATACATATATCTCCCATTCTATTCCAAAATTTTATGTTAATTCCTTTAAATTAAGCGATTAATCAGCAAAAAAAAAAAAAGAATTTCAAGATGACACAACGAAAAAAAACAAGATGCATTCGTATCGACATTCAAAATTGCAAATATTTTTCCGCAAAGTGTCGAATGTTGGCCGAACGTGGATCATGTTTGAAAACGGTACACACAGTTTCAATATTTATAGTTTTAAATCATGGCCGAGGGATATAGAATTACGAAGAATTCGCGAATTCGGCAAATATGGGAATGGGGGAAAATTTGCCAAAGTTTCGGGAAAAACCTGGACAAACAGGGTAACATGGCAATCTGCAAATAAGTGTCACACACTAGTGAAACCCATTGACTGTTTGGGAAGAGTATTTTTCGTTGGTTGAATCCGCGCGGTAAAAAGTTATACGCTCCTATAAGCGGCTTATATCTTCATCCCCTGTGATGTATTCAATTTTCTATACACATTTCCATGTATTTGTACCATACGCTCTTTCCATATTTTAATATCAATGAATCTGAAATCCTGTAGCTTTCGAACGCGTTAGCCGGCTACACAATTGTATACGGGACATTGTATCCAATAAAAGTTAAATATCAATATCAGCCATTCTACTAATGTCCAATCGTCCCTCCTCTTCTTTTTTTTCTTTCTCTTGGTATTCGCTAATAGCTTTTCCGTTGTTAAAAATTGTACCTAGATATTAATTCGAGCTTAAAGGGTTTTATTTTCAATGAAATCCGTTTTTTCGCAGATTTTTATCAGATTTAGAAAAAATCATATACAGAACGTTAAAAAAAGGGTTTACGATTTTTTTTAGAACAGATAGTCGCTAAAGAAGAAAAAGTTATGATAAAACAATATTTTCAAAGTTATTATTGTACAAGCTACACACTTTAAAAAATTAACTTTTCAATAAAATTTCTATTAAATTAATTCTCATATAAATGTAATTTTATATGATTGCTTTGTGCAGTTGAATCAATTTGAAAATTTTAATTAACGCATACTTTAGGAAATAATTGCAGATTATTGTATTTTGTTACTATCAATAATCTATTGATAACTGATCTATTCGAATGCTTGTAAATCGGTGAAAATGAAAAAATAGAAATGATTTCAATAAAAATTGAATTATTCTCAAAAATTTATATAAAAAAAATCTTCGAAAAAGTGATTTTATAAAAGTTAAATAAATATAATAAAAAAATAATTCTTTTTTGAAATTTTTCTTTTTTAGAAATTTTTAGAACTTTCGTTTAAACCATTTTTTTAAATCGTTTTTCGTTTAAACCATTTTTTATATCGTTTACAATATGCAAATAGATAAAAAAGATAAAAGATATCCTACCTAGAAAAATATTCGAAAATACTGAAATATTGTCTTTTTTTTTTTTTTTAAATTCTTTTTAGAATAAATAAAAATAATATTTAATTTTGAATAAATGGAAACTATTTCTGAATTTCTGTAAAATAGAAGTTTTTAATTATTTATATAAAATTAAAAATGAAGATCACAGATTTAATTTTATCGTCATATCATTTAAAAAAATAAAGAAATAGATATAGTCCTTTTTACTAATGAATATACTTATTAAAAATTTATTTAATCATAAAGTTAATACTTTTTACCTTCAAATATTATGAATAATAAATATAAAACGAAAACATTTTTGAATATGTACACGAAATTTTCGCATCTTAAGCGTTTCTTTCGCTAACAGAGTTTTTTTCGATCGTTCTTAATTACTTGGCAAGAGAGAAAAAGAAAAAAATGAAGTAAAGGATCGTTAGGCACCATATTTGGACGAAATCCTCAAGAAACGAGCCAAAAATATATTTCGACTGAAGTTAGAAGTCACGAGAAGAAAAATGAAGAAGGAAGCAGTTGATCGTAAAAAAGAAAATGAACTTGCACGGTATGGGCTAGAGATAATATATCACAGTTGATATTTTAAGATTGTTTTCAAAGATTAAGAGAAAGAAACCTGATATAAAAAAAAATAAATTTATTCTCTCAAATTCTTCGGAATATTTGCAAAAGTTTAGAACTCTAATATAACAGAATTTAAAAAAATTAACATTTCAGTTGGAAATATATTTTAAAAGTGGAAAGTTTTGAACATAGGTATTAAGATTTGAATTTATATTCATAGCATAGTTCTTGTTGCATCTACATCTTGAAACATTATTTTCTTGCTCTTTCATAAATGATATAATAAATTAAATTGTTGTAAAATATTTCATTTGCAATTTCAAAAGCAATTATCTCCTAAATTATATCATTTTAAAAAATTGCTCAAATTGAATGCATTCCATTTTAAAAAGGAAATAATTCGAATTATTATTATTATTATTAAATATTAATCAATTTCAATATCTCAGTCATTACAAACAAGACAAATCATATGTAGCAAAGTTATTACTTTAATTTAATTTATTTTATAAAATAAAATTTCCTGTAAAGTTCAAAAGAAAAAGAGAATATACATTTTTCATTTCCTTTGTCCTTTCATACGACAAACTTCACTTGAAATATAGAAACCTAGACTTCCTCCCGACTTATTAAATTATAAAATATTCGTAGAAATTAAAATCATTGTACGCGAATCTTTATTTCTGCGACATCGTAGCACAGAAATACATATTTTCAAAGACAAACGTCTCATTTTCCTTGCCACGGAGCACGTATACTACTATATCTACACGTACCGTGTCCGCGTCGCTCGCAGAAAGGCGCCAAACCTTCTGTTCCCAATTTAAACTTCGTCACGTAGGTATCCTCCGGAAAAGTCCGGAATTATCAGAAATGGCGGCGGATTCAAAGAAAAATAGGATTCAAAAGAAAATCGTAAGATGTTTGAAAACGAGCGACCAACGAAGAAAGATAGAAGGAGGGGGGGTATCTAGAGAGGAAGAGGACGAGCCTTTGGTTGGTAAACCAAATCTCCAAGGAGTTGAAAACACCGGGGCTATTCCACGCACGTATCATCGTTCCCGTCTGCAACCCGGTTCGACCCTCTTCAACTCCTGTTCACCCCCCGTCCCTTTTCTCCCCCTTTTCCAAAGAGGAACGAGGCCGAAAAGAGAGCTGTTCGTCCCTTCCTCCCCGATCTTGGCATATTTTCATCTTTTTTCGCTCTCTTCCTCTCCCTCTCCTCGCACCCTTTGCCTCGATATCGCGTCCCAGACAAGAAAATGGCCGGCAGGCTCGAGTCCTCCTTTCTGAAAAATGCACGCACCTGTCTTCGTGCGCATCGTACGTACACCATCGACGATCACACACCCACACGAGCCCAGTTTCCACTCTTGGTTGGGGAAAGTATTTCAGAAGACCTTGAAAATGCATGATATCCGGCTGGTGAGGAAGAGAGGCTCGACGAGAATCGATAACCGCGTGCACAATGGCCAGACTCTTGGTTATCGGTGGCTTGGTTACACGTGCACCACTCGTGAGCGATGGGAATTTCTTGGCGGAGGAGGTGGGTGTACCGATGTATCGAGATGAATCAGAATAAGGAATCGGCGTATTTTCTGTTTTCCGTTCCCACGATAGATACGCGAATTTTTATGATAATAAGGACGTAGTAAATAAATCGGAATTCGACGTCTACGAATATACGGAGGTGGCGATACATTCGCGATTTATATATGGTTTGATTCCCGAGTTTGAATTTTAATCGTAATTTTTTTAATATTATAGAATATTTGAATAATTGTTATTGCATTCTATTCTATCTTTTTTTTTTATTCCTTATAATATATTTGGTAAAATAAATTATATAGTGTATATATATTTTCTAATTATCATTAAATTATTATAGTAATTGTAACTTATAATATCGTTCAAGTATCAATCAAATTACGATCGTATTATTAGACGATGAATAGAGTGCCTAAAGTGTAATTAATGTTTATTAGATATCACTTGAATAACAAATATTCTCGCGTTGCATAAAATTAATTGCTTCGTGTTTTTATCGAATAATTTACGTTGGATCGGGTAAACTGGTATGGTTGATTATAAAAAATTAAACGAGGCGTGATTATTTTCAATTGCACCCAAGATATATGTCTCCGTTGTGTTGCATTGTTACGAGAACATTATTTTAGCAAGTTCGTTCCATTGACTCTGTCGTGGAGAATAAAGACAAATGGCCTTGGAAGAGACGCGTCGAAACGTTACCTAAGTGCGCAACGTCAACCGAGCTAATTTGCAATTATTCATTTTGAGGTTATTGTTTGACTTGAAAAACTTTTTCACCAATGCAGTGAAGAACAATGAAATTAATCAGCTCTTGCTCTTGCATTTGTAAATTAATTCAAGCACATATATATTAAAAATATAGAATGGAATCTTTTTAATTTAATCTTTTTTAATTTTTCAAAATCAATAATGTTATTTGACAAAATCGAAATTTCTATTTTTATCACGCAATTTTTCATATCAATTGAAAATGTAATTTATCTTATTATATTATTTATAAAATGATACTAAAATCATTTGCAAGCAATATTCTATGTTTACATTATTCATAAATGATGTAAATGATAAGCTTATTATATCATTAATTAAAAAATATCATAATATGAATATGTAGTTTAATATGCATAAATTAATTGCAATATGCAAATATTTATTAATGCTATTAGTGCAGATTCATATCGCAAGCAAAAATCTTTACATCTTTCACTTCTTTGACTATCTAATCTAATCTCAAAAAATGAACTATAACTTCCATTATTTCCAAAAAATAGTCTGTGCCAAAAATAAAAAAATTCATTCCAAAAAGAAAAGAAAAAGAAAACGAAATAAGATCGCCTATTAATCAATTCTTCCGAGGAAAAACGAAATGAAATTTCTCAGAAACGAATAATTCCTTGGCGAAAAAAATTTCGCCGAGCGAAGACTCTGGCCGAGAGTACTTTAGACTTTTCCCCCCGGAAAAACTTCCGGGAAGCAATAATTTCATAATTCTTACGTACGGATTAATCCAGTGAGAAAGTTACGAGGCTGTGGGGGCGCCACGATCGACAGAGAGAAACGGCTTAGGTGGGTCCGCTAATTGGCCAATCCAGTAAATCTTTAGCGGATCTCGAAATTTCGCAAAGAAGGACCGTGAAAAGTCTCTTCTCTCCTTGGGAAAGAACGGGACGAAAATGGCAGTGGAGGAGAAGTTTAAAGGCGAGCCCGTGGGAAAGTTGGGAAAACGGAAGTTCAGATGACCAGGGCTACGGAATACGAGGCGAACCAAGTTGGACAAAAATTAGTGTCGCGTAATTAACTCTGAGGAATAAATTCACATTAAAAGGAGGGCGGGGAACGGGGGCAAAGCAAAAATCGCAGCCGTAAAAATTAACCGTTTTAAATGTCCCGTTGTGTAACAAATGGACCTTCAGACACACTCGTTTCTTCTTGGGAAAAATAGAGGGATCTTCCTTGCTCGTTCCTTGCTTCTCCTGTTCACGATTATCCTTTTCGATTTTGCATTAAAGGAACCGATCGAGTTACGATTTATATTTTACGAAACGAAAAAAATTGAATTTAAAAATTTACGAAATCAACAAGAATTTGTATAATTTTAAATTGTTTGCATTATAAAAATTTTATTGATTTTCCGATACAGCAACTATTCGCGATGAAATTTCGCGAATAGCAATTAATCAACACTGTTTCTTCTCAATTAATTTAATCGAAATATAATTAAGCATCATTCGAAGATATTATATTCGTAGCATCGCTTAATGCATACAAGTACCCACTTCTCATTCAAGTACATCTAGACGTCCTTGTAGTAACGTACTACTACGTACTACGCATATCACGTGACTAGTTCATTCATACGTGTGCTCTGTTTCCCTCGTTCAGTCATTCAGTTCCTCGTGCGTAGTCCTATTCGTTCATTCGGTCGATTCAAGCGAGCAAGCTTTGAATTACCCTTGTAATATTATCATTTCCCATCAATCTACCATGAATACATCATTTTAATTAAATATTATATATATATTATTTTCATCATTGACAAATTAAATTTTTGGTAAATAATGTTAAAGCGAAGTTTTTAGAAATTTAACAAGATTCAACTTTCAATTTTTCTTTCCATTTCTTTTAAGATAAAAATACCATAAAATTATGAAATTTGAAATCTTTTCTTTGACAATTTATTTTTCGTTATATCGATCATATCAAACGATATTGACATTTTTTTAAATGTATTCATCAGTTTATTTATATATTATAAATTTATTATAAACATTTCTTCCAAGAAAGATGAAATAAAAAATTATTGCAATAATCGAAAGGAAATAATTTAAATTTAAAATTAAACGGATCGAATATAATATTTTCGCAGAATCAAAATTTCTATTCTCTCGTTTA
Source organism: Apis mellifera (assembly GCF_003254395.2). NCBI lineage: Eukaryota > Metazoa > Arthropoda > Insecta > Hymenoptera > Apidae > Apis > Apis mellifera. Next base: position 2,428,523 of record NC_037646.1, read on the forward strand.
ATTTTCTAATAAAATGAAAAAAAAAAAACAAATAATCGCAAAATTGATCCTCACTTGCACGGAATAAAAATTGAAAGCTGGTTTCCATTTCGTTTACATTCACGCGGTATTCGCGAACGTATGTATTATTCATAAGTAAAAGTAGAAATAGCTGGTTGATTATTCGCATCTTCGAGTTAAAATCCCGCCGATGTCGGTGTTGTAAATACATTGGTCCCGGCCCCAACACCAACAGCAGAACGGATTCCAGGCCGTGGTAATGGCATTACGTGCACAATCAACAGGGCCGAGCTGCAAATTGAATAACGTTGCACCGTCGACTGATATGTATCGTGTCTCGGGCCAAGCCCAAACATCTTCGCCGCGTACAACGTTTCCTCTACCTCCGCATCTTCCATCCCACTCCGATCCCCGCATTGTCTCGCCGCCTGTCCCCCTCCCTCCCTCGACTCACCGCCTTGATCTTATTCTCTTTACACGAGAATCGTGATACGGAATGCCTACGTGTCGCAGGCATTGACTCGCGACAACTTTACTCGCATTGCACACACCCGTGACCCGTAATCGGGCTGGAAAACTCCTTCGATATTCCATTTTACGATTTCTGGATCGTTGAATCAGGATTATTGGATTTATTTTCATTGAGGAATTTTATTACATTGGCTTCGTTTCTTTCTTTTTTTTTTTAAAGAAGATTAAGGATTTTTTTTTAACGTGTAATTATTATTTTTAGGAACGATTTTTTTATTTTTTAATTATTATATTTAGTCACATTGTCTTATAAGGGAATTTAATTTAAATTAATTTGATAGACATTTGATTTCTGGATTGTTGGATTATTGGATTTGTTTTCATCGAGGAATTTTATTATATTGACTTCGTTTCTTCTTTTTTTTTTTTTTTTTTTTTTTAAAGAAGATTAAAGATTTTTTTTTAACGTGTAATTATTATTTTTAGGAACGAAGTTTAGTCACGTTGTCTTATAAGGGAATTTAATTTAATAGACATTTGATTTCTGAATTGTTGGATTATTGGATTTATTTTCATTGAGGAATTTTATTACATTGACTTCGTTTCTTCTTCTTCTTCTTTTTTTTTTTAAAGAAGATTAAGGATTTTTTTTTAACGTATAATTATTATTTTTAGGAACGTTACGTCTTATAAGGGAATTTAATTTAAGTTAATTTTGATATATAGAAGATAATTTTGATTTTAATGAAAATTTGGAGGAATTTATTTTTTCGTGTATGAATTTAGTGGAAATATTTCATCAAAAATAGAATTATTTTTAATTTTTATAACACAATTTATTACTCGCATGTAATAAAATATACCAAGACTTCTGTGATAGATTGTACATTATAAATATTTTAAATTCAATGAAATTAAGAAAACGGTATCACTATATTTTTAAATTTTTATATTTTATTTCTATATGGATTTATAAAAGATTTCTGATATGCATTTATAAAAGATTAAAAATCCTTTTTCAAATTTTTAATATCTATTCTATAAAGAAAATGTTATATTTCAAAAAAGGCAAAAACAATATCCATAATAACATTAGGGATTTCATTAATCCAATCTTTTTGTACGCGAAATTGGATAATTTACGTAAATGTCAGTTTATTAATTAATTAAATAAAAATAAATTTCTTGTCAATTTTACAATTTTACAAAATTGTATAACATTATTATATTCTTCAAAAATTTCAAAGTGTTAAACAAATTAATCAGACAGAGCATAACAATTTATAAGCGCGTAATGCAATTTTCCGGGCGGATTAACAGGAATCGGCCGTCTCTTTTTTACCCGCGCGATCGTATCAAACGTGTCGGGAAGTAAATTTTAACGGAAGGCACGCGCGCAAAATTACTTTGTGTGACTAACACCGTTTCCATCTTCGTCTGTTTCCGCATTTTGTCCCCCTCTCGCTCCCCCCCGATCCTCTTTTTTCTCAGGCGGCAGTGTGTAACCCGCACCCGCGAGAATAATGAGAGAGAAACCCACGGCCAGACGGCGTCTCATTAAAGACGGCACATTCAGGTGTCAAGTTTGAAATTTTAATTAGTAAAAAACCAATCCAATTCCACGTCGCGTCGAGCTTCACCCTTTCTGTCTCTCTCTCTCTCTCTCTCTCTCTTTCTGTCTCTATTTCTCTCTCTCTCTCTCTCTTCTTTCTGGCGTTCTACGAGGCCAACGACGACTGCTCGCTTCGCCTCTCGAAACCATCGAACGTTTCAATTACCGCTGGATCTGATCAGTTTTTCCTTCGAAACTTATAACTCGATGCTTTTAACGCTCTCGTATCCAACACCCATGACGAATGTCTTGAAACATTTCCAAATGTCTTCTCCTATCTCCTATGAATTGTATTCTTAAAATTCGATTAATAGAGAAACTAATGGAAAATTAAATTTCTCTTAGAGGTAAGGGGGAAAAAAATACTTTGTGGGAAAATTGTATAGTGTTTTCAGTGGATAAATAAATAGAAAACGTACAATTTTTTTATTTTTAATGAAATCATGTAATTTTGTTTAAAAGATATTTCGTTGAAATAGTTTAATTTCTGAAAATTAAGTATGAAAAGAATAAATTATGCAGAGTAATTCTTCTATTTTTATATTTTTCTCGTCTATATTATTTTGTAAAATAAAATTGAAATATTTTTTTAAATTAATACATAACGTTTTATCACGAATAGCTATTCTCGTTGCATAATTTTATTTAAAAAAAGATTAAATTGACTTTTGATAAATTAAAAACCAAATAATATCGAGTTACGTTTTCCATCACATCGCGTAACTTTCGTGTGAAAAATTTTTTTTTACGTATCGCTCGTTGAATTGGTCACTGGTTTACACAAATTTATTTACGCGAATTAAACCGAACCAAATATTAAAAGTATAATTTGCTTGCATTCGTTGCAACAACGCGAATTTATTCTAGATTAAAACGATTCCATTGTTAAACAAAAAAAAAAAAAAAGAAAAAAAAAGAAAAGAAATTTAAATCAATCACAGTTCAAAGATACGTCTTATATTGTTCATAAAAATTTATCCATCCGAATTTAACTAACAATAATCCAAATATTACGTTTTGAACATGAAACATAAATTTACGTTTCTTCCACCTGAACTTATTCCAAAACGAAACGACCCTATTGTCAGTTGAAATGTGCAATCTTGTCCCAAGATTGCAGTCGCACTTGAGGGCTTGTCGTGTAAACGGTAATGGCGCGTACACACTTCCCGTTGTGTAGGTTAATTAATGTTTGCTTTACTCGCGTCTGTAGGCAATTATCTGGCCGGTACTCGTTCCATCTTATTAGCTACGTACGGATGACCTAGGACAGCCCTCCCTTCGAATCTCAACAGTGTCTTTTAATGGCTCGTAACCGTCTTTACGAGTCGGTCGATCCTCTCTTCGAAACTGTTTCGTTGCACGAATCACCGCAGAACGTGAACAGGCCGAATGAAATATTCGTTTCTCCAATGGTCATCAAACTGGTTCTCTTATCGATCTTATCCTTTGATGTGTTCAACCTCAAACTGGCTGTTGCTAGTGCATGTTGTACAAGCAATAAATTTTTTTCTTTTGCGACATGTCGAAGACCTTGAAGATTAACCTTATTGATTAAAGTGATATATTATACTTCTTTATCTTCGATATAATTTATTAACTTAATTAAATAACGTAATATTATAAGAAGATTAGACGATGAAAAGAAAAAAGTAATGGAATAATAATGTTCATAAAATGTATGGATAATTTTGAAAATCATCATCATTTCAGATTTATATTTACTTTCGTAAAATATATATTTCAAGAACAATTATTGAAAAGAAAGAGATAATCTTCCAATATATTATCTTTCTACAATATTGCTCGATATCGTATATCTTCCCATATGAATATTCTTTAACGATAGAAATATCCGAGTCGGAGGAAATTATAGTTCTGTATAATTCTGCACGGTGAAATAGAATGGGGACACAATTCAGAATTAAGCAATGGATGCGTGAATTACTTATTTACCGACGCTCTCTGCTAACGACAATGTCGAAGCGCCTTGTTCCATTAGTCATTGAATGAAATTGCCAGCGTAGACCGACTAGGGAACAACGGTAACACTGTCAGGGAGCACCTCCATTGTGCGTCTCCATATCCTTTGATGGCGCTGTCCCGTGCATTGTGGATTGCTTTCATTTCACACAATATGTGACTGAACGTGCGGTCACTTGTATAGAGGAGACAATTTTGTTTTATACGATATTGATATCGCGTATAAAACTCTGTCTCCATCCAGAAATTTTGTTTTCTCTCTTTTTTTTTTCTTTTTTTTTTTTTTATATATATATTGTATTGTGATATCAATACAATCGAATCATGTTAATCGTTGGTAAGTTAATTTTTTAATAACTCTTCATTTTTTGTTTTAACGATTTGATTTTATAAAATAGATTAAATTTTGGGGAGGAAGATAAAAAATTTTTGGAAAATTTTAAACTGTACGAATTTAAATAATTATTTTAATATTCAATAAGTTCCATATCGTTCAATTCTGATTTGATAATATACGTAGAATATATGTTGTATTTAAAATATAAGTTATGTAGGATATATTAATATTGTTTATGAAAAAAAATATAAACGACAAAATTTCAATGTTACGTTGGAATTAAAATTCCTTCATGCATTTTTCCTTTTTTACATTTACGATTATACTTTATGTTTATTTACATTTTTTCTAATAACAATATTAACTCATTAATTATACAAAAGAGATGTCCTTTTCATTTTTAAATGTATCGTTTATATCTCGAAAAGTTAATTGGGTTTCTTCTTAGTATTATGCGTAATTTCACAGTTTCATGTTACAGAAGAATTAGTCGCGATTATATGGTTTAGTAACCGAGAGCCGTAGAAATTGTTCAAAGGGTCTTTTAACCTGCGGACCATGTGTGTATGTATGTATGTGTGTGTGTGTATATATCCTCTTGTAGGCTCGACAAAGGTTTTAATGTTAATCCTACAGCAGATTATGCGTGGCAGCAAGTAAAACATATATTTCTTTCGCTTAAATTGATATTTAACGTTTAATTTTATCTTCCTTATGGTCATTTCTACCATAATAGATCTCTATTTTTGCACTTTTTAATTCTGTAATTAAAAATTGGTAAAATGTAGCTTCGAAATCGGGAGGAATACCTAATATTCACTTGTTGCACATGAGATATCGTTTCTCGAAATTTAAATTTAATGAGCTAATATCGCCTATTAAATTTTCCTCTATCAATTGTTATCTATCTATCTGTTAATACGTTAATTATTGACTTAGATATATTTATTATATGAATTAATATTATTGTATTAGTGAGTAGTATCAATAATTAAACATATGTTTAATTATATTTTTATCCGAATTAATCTATCTATTTAATAAGATTTCTTATATTCATATTTAAAAAAAAATATAATAAAAATTCTTCCAAACTAATTTATCATATAAAAACATGATAAAATAATTTTTAATCATTTAAATCTGGAATTACAAAATTAGTTAATTGATTTATTTACTACTTTTTAATTAATCAATATAAATACGTATACCAAATATATAAACTTGAATTATTCATAGTCTCAATTTTTTCCAAAAAAAAAAAAAAAAAAAACACATCTTCACGATATTTAATATCTCCAAGGAATAGAAATAATATTGCCTCAAAAACATTATACAATTTATATCGCATTTCAAATTTAAAAATTTGCAATTCATTTTAATTCTAATTTCTAACACGATTAAAAATCAACTGAGTTCAGGAATCGAGAAAAGTTTTCTGCAAATTCCACAAAACTCGAAGAATATGCAATAGAATATATTAAAGAATCTTATCGAGGTTAGATCTGAAGCATTGAACCAGATTCTTGCAGCGATATCGGCCATCTTGAAAGGGGGGGAGGAGATTATTGAAATTGGACATTTCCCTAAGAATTAATATAAATTCATGCATAGGTTTAACGACACTCCGGGCCCGAGAAGGAATGCCCGCTTCTGCTTCTAACAATATCTGCATAATTAACGCAATCAATTGCTGAGCACTGAGGCTGAGGGGGGTTGCGACTAATTTCATATTCCGGCCGAGAATTAAAAGCGGAAGAATAAGAGGAGGCGGGGCGGGGAGGAGGGCATTTAACTGCGAACAAGTCGGCGTTCGCGTTCAATTTTCATTTCTATTCCGTGGAATTATATTTTCGTGCGATCTTATCTGCCTTTTACGACGTTTAATCATCAAAAACACTTTGCACAGAGGCAGGGAAGAATTCTTATTAATGCTTGGAAACGAAAGAATTCTTTTCGCAGAGGATGATTCGAGTCTGAAAATTAAAATTGGACATCACGACGGTGTAATTGTTGTTAAATAGTGAGGAAAAAGAAAAATTCTGTGTGACAGTTTTTTGATAATTTTAATTGGATTTTCACCAATTTTTATGTTCTCCATTTTTCTTTTGTTCGAGATGAAAAATTGTTTGTGATATTTTTATGCTAAAATTTTGAGATCTTTATATTAATATGTACGTGCGATATCGAATCTCAAAATCAAGCTTCTTCTTGTTTTATCAATTTTAGTAATAGATTCTATCTATTTGTATTAGTATTCATTTTAAATTAATATCTGAATTCATCATATAATATTTTAAACTTTTTCTAACAAAAATCTATAAAGAAAAATATATATATATATCTATTTAAAAAAAAAAGGCTTTTTTAACTTTCAAATAGTTTTAAAAACATTCAACAAATCAAAATAAAAGATAATTAGATTGTATTAAAATGATTAATATTTTCTTTTCGAAAATATATCATTTAAATAGATATCTTATATAAATATAAAAGAAATCTCTCTATATAAAATAAAAGAAATTTTTTCATTTTTCAAAATTAGAATTAAGAATAATCAAATCAAATCAAATCAAATGGACTAATTTTTTTTTTAATTTTCATAATTATTATTTAACTGTATTCATCTACTTATAATCGTTTGTTTATATTTAAATCCATATTAAAGATCAATAATTCCAATGTTAAATTTAAACAAACTTTATTTCTCCTCAATATCGAATTAAACCTAAAATAAATATATAAAACACCATTTACCATTTAATTATAATAATCATAACATTCAAAATCTCGCAGGCATCTTGCATCCTCCAGTCACATCTATACGAAATGCAGACAGCAGCAAAGAAACGTTTTCATCAAGTCGGTGAACAGGACAATAACGGGAACTTCTCATTGCCGAAAAGTTTCTAAATTTTCGTCCATCTTGATCCCGCCGCGTTGCCACTTATAAAAATTAAAAAGAGCCTGTTTACATCCAAGAGATTCGCAAAGACAACGTTTTGAGGCACCGACGATGTTGTGCAATAAGAAGAAGACAAACGCAGAACGCGAGAGAGAAGAACAGAGCGTAGCAAAGCCGAGGTCCAGAAATCTGGCGTCGCCTCGCTTTTAGTTAGTATTAATGCGTGGACCAGTGTTACTAGAACTATCGTGTCGCGACAGGACACTCTTTCTAGGAAAGTTACAATGGCGGAAATCTCGCGCGAGAAACCGGAAGGAGAAAGAATACCGTGGAAAGAGACAAAGAGTTAGAGTTAGAGAAAGAAAGAGAGAGAAGCTAGCGAGAGAAAGACAGAGGGATTGCCTCGCGCGAAGCTGTTAGGCAAAGAGAAGGGAGAAAAAGGGAATTTTTCCGGGTGTACGTAGACGTTAGCACAGTTAGAATAGGGGAACGAGCGCTAAACTGACAATAGGACATTTTTTTTTAAAGCTGCGCTGCTACATTTAACAATGCTCTATGATCCACGACTGGATGATACCACGCTTTCTCCGCCAGTTCAGTACTTTTCATTTTCCATGCTGTCTTTCCCTTTTCTTACAATCGTTCTCCGTAGTACACTCGCTCAAACGCCCGTCTAAACTACACTCCCGGACAAAATGATGACTCGCCCTATGATTTTCATAGATATGTCTTTCCTCGAGACCAGTGGAATTTATCGGTGGTATTAAAAAAATGGAATAAATTCAAAGCGATATATATCTCTCTGGGGAAGGAAGAAAAAAAAAAAAGAATTTCTGTCTGACGATAAATCGAATTTTAACAGGGGAAGGATGATACGATAGTTGACGAGAAATATTGAAAACGAATTATTTTCCATAGTATAACAGTTACTTTTCCTTGAATATAGCAAAAATCGATAGTTTTTATTCCTCTTAAATTCAATTTGACAGACAATTTTTACGGATTCAAACTCGCGAAAAAAAAAGGCATTCTAAAATAAAATCTCGTTGATCTGTTCTTTCTCTATACGTCCCCTTATATATCACGTAAATTTGTAAAAATTTGTTAAAAAAATATATCGCATCATGCTTCTTCTTTGTTGTTGAAGAAGGAGTGGTTTGATGAAATTTGGACAAATTGCATCAATCTCGAAGAAAATCATTTTATGCTAGAGTGTATCACCTTTCTTGCACCGCATCGCCTCCTCTCTCGCACGCTCATTTCCCATTCAACGCCCCCTCACCGTCTTTCACTCGTGACGCCCATCCATCCGGCAGAGAAACCCCGTGACAGTTTCCTCGGTCCCGTGAACGACTCGAAAACAATAGGCAATGCATTTTTCTGATTAAAATTTAACTAAAGGAGGTATTTTGGGAATTATGATTGAATGAGACAAATATTTGAATTTTAGTATTATATTGAGATATTTACCTAATCTTGGAAATTAATCTTGGATTTAATCTATTTAAAGCATAACAGTAACAGGAGGGGTTTGTTTGAAGGAGATGAAATCAATCTTTAAATTTTCACATTTTCATTTTTCTTTGTTTTTGAGTACAATTTTTGTATCGAATATTTTTTTCGGCGAGATAATAAAAATTAAAATTTTTACATTTTGTTACAAAGAAATTATATAACTTTTATTTTTTAAATAATTCTCATTTTATTTCATTAAAATTTATTAAAAAATTATGTTTTGATCTAAATTATCGATATTTTTTTAATATTTTTTTTAATGTTTAAAAATATTTATAATAATATTTAAATAATGGATGGTAATTAAATAAATTTTACTAATTTAGTAAAAAGAGAATATTATACTTAAATAATTTTCTCAATTTTACCTCTAATTTTTTTTTAATCAATTTTATTTTTTAAATAAATTAACAATATATAATTAAATTGATATATATCGATATAATTTTTTTTTTTTTCATAAACATTGAACGTAATAATTTTTTCTCTTCTCTCGATTTCTTTTTCAGCGAGACAAAATAAATCTTTCGGAAAACCAAATTTAAATGGTTAGAATCGTAAAAAATCATAAAAATGCAGAATCAGGGGAATGAGATTTTAGAAATATTATATATCATATGAAATTCTCTCTCTCTTTCTCTCTCTCTCCTTTTCTCTCTCTCTCCTTTTCTCTCTCTCTTTCTCTACATCTTCGAACGAGGTCAAGCGAAACATATGTTTATACGAATATTTTTCACCGCTTTTAAACGTTGAATTTTCCACTTACTATGGCGGCATTCTTTTTTTTTTTTAAAAAAAAGAAAAATCCATAAATTACAAGTTTTTTATGCCTTCAGCGAATACTGAAATAATTTAAAGGACACTTTGATTAAAATGCAAGAGACCGAGAGAGAGAGAGAGAGAGAGAGAGAGAGTCGTGTAAGATTCCGCCATCTCGCCAAACGCGAAAAAAAAAGACGGAAAAAAGAAGACGGTCTATCGCATCGCAGCATCAGCAAACTTTCTTCTTTGCTTCTTTTCTTTCTACCATCTTTTTTTGGAACATCCTTAACTACCAGGTTTCGTAAACACGCCACAGCTCTATGGACAGAAAACTTGAGGAAAGGAGGGGGAGGGGAGGCCTCGAAGGCCTTTGTAAAGGTACGAAACGCGGAAGAGGAGGAGAGAGAGAGAGCGTAAAAAAAGGACAAGAGGTCAAAGTGGAAGGAAGGAGAAGAAGGAAGACGGATGGCGAAGAATAGGAGGGTCGGTTGAGCAAGTAGAGATTAAGGTGGCCACTCCTAAGCCTGACGCCGAAAATCCTTGCGACGCAAGGCAAGACTTTCGTCGTGGTGGAAGAGGAATGGAACACCTACCCACCTACCATCTTTCGCTTTCGTAGTTGCACGCCCTCTCCTGGACCAGTCTGGTGCGCATTACTCCCCGACCTCCGCTTCATCCCACCCTTTCGAGTTTTCTTTTACCTCGTGTCACCTTTCTGCCAAAAATCACGGCTCCTCGTGTTTTCGTTTACATTAATGGCCTCTTGTCTGGAGTGAAATGCCCCTTCTTGGTAATGACGCGGAAATTTTGTGGAATAACACGCAAATAAAAAATAATACAATAGTTCAGAAATAATAATCTTTGATCCATGATAATCCATTGATGACGACGATGATTATTATTGTTAAGTTTAATGTTAAGTTTAATCGAGTATGAAAATGGAGAAAAAACAGATTCATAAGATTTTCCTATATAATTTCAAAATACTGAAAATACTATAAATTATTCATGACATCAATCATGCGTTTTATAACGATTCTTTTATCGAACGCATAATACAATGTTTTCGATCAATTTCTTGTAAAAAGGAAATCTTCCGATATAAACGATATAAACATTATTCTTTATGCATAAACATTATATATCAGATTTTTATAATAATAAGAATAAAAAAGTTTGTATTTTAATTTTAACATAGTACAAAATTGTAATTTTTAAATGAAATTTTATAACTTTATAACATTGTATAATCTATAATAATTTGCGATAATTTAATTTGATTTGTAAAACGAATTAGAGAAAAATATATTTTAAATTTGCAAGAATATTCGAGCATTGTGTTATTATTGAAATATATAAAATATTGAAATAGAGACATCATACAAACTTTGAAAACAAATTTATCATAAATTTTATTCTACTTTACAAAAACGTCAATGATTCATTTTCATCTCTTTGCAATTAAAACTATTTCTTAATCCAATTTTACATAAAACACGTAAAAATACGTAAAAAAAAATAAATAAATAAAATCCTTTAAAAACCTCTTTCAACGAGAAGAATTTTCTCACTCAAGTTGACAATACAATTATCGCACGTGTATTAAAAACGAAGATAAAAGCACCAAGTCGTAACCGTTGAATAGGATAAAAGTTTCAGAAAGAAAATTTGGCAGATTTTTGACACGCGGCGTACGCTTTACGATTCATAAAAGGGAAATAACCGACATGGAAGTTCGAAACAAGTTTCTCCAGTATTCATAAAGTTGGGGGCCACGTATCACCGGCTCGATTTTCCACCTGTCTCGTCCCGTTAAAACACTTCCTGTCCTCTGTACCGTCCAATAAAATCCGATAAAGAGGGAGGGAGACAAAGAGAGGGACAAAGAGAGAAAAATAATAAATCCACGGTTCGTTGATATTTTCGTTGTTTACTCTCGTTGCTTCTCCCCCCTCCCCTTCCCTTCTCTCCCCTCCCCTCTCTCCCCTCTCCTCCGGTACTCGATTAACGATGAATTTGAATGACGTCTGGCGGCAGAAGATCCCGATTTTCGGCTCACCTCGATTTTCGCGAATTACATTTCGCAATTGACGAGCGAGGGGGAAAGAGGGGAGCCGAGTCGAGCAAATGAAGTATATGTAAATAATGAGGGTGGGAATGAATACGTGGAGGCTGTGGCTGCACTAATGGCGGGTGCAACGGCCGTTGAAGGGCTACCCCGAAAATAATTCCGTCCTCTATCCTATACCAAGAGAATCCCCCTCAGGCCGCCCAATTATCGTGAAACGCCTACCTACTACTTCGCGCTTCGGGCTTAAGCAAATGAAAAGCGATGCTTGTCCGTAGACAATACGGCCGGCGATAAATCTTGACGAGTGTAAAAAAAAAAAAAAAGAAAAAAAGAAAAGAAAAGAAAAATCGTTGTTGCTTCCAAATTTTCTTTTTGCATTTTTCTCCTTTTCGCCGTTCTTCGTATTTCTTTTTTTTTTTTTTTTTTTGAAAGCGTGATCGTAGAATGCGGGTATTTCGAATTGTGGATAATTGAACAAGGGGATAACATTGGAGATGTATGTAACGATGAAAGAAAGAATGCGATTCTTTCGTTCGAGATTTTGTTTTTAAATGGATTATATTAGAGAATTAAGAAAATTAAGAATATAAATAGATATATAATATAATTTATTATTTAATATATAATTTTTAATTGTAAGAGTTAATTATTCTATGTATAAGTGAATATAAAATATAGAAATTTTATAGCTTTTCAGAAACTAATTTTTAAATGAAAAAAAAGAAATTATTTTATAAATTAAAAAATATATATATTTCATAATGATGAGATGAATTTTCTTATCTTTTATGCAAGTAATAAAAACAGATATAATAAAAATATATTTGAAGAAAAAAAATTAAATAAAAGGAAATGAATAAAAATTTATGCTCTTTTGAATTTAATTAAAACTATACAATATACAATTTTTCCTGGTTAAAGACTGTTGTTCAACTATTATATTTAAATATAATGTGATCGTAATTTACATCTTTTCTTCTTCGTGCCAATCTCTTCCTTCCATTTAACTCTCGATTCCAAACTTGTATTGGAATGGAAAATAGGCGACAGTTGAAGAATTTGTATAGGATTGAATCGGCCCAAATTTAACAGAAACAGTATTTCGAGCACTAGCTGGCGATGCGATGAAACTTTTTCAAAGCGAATCAATCTACAACCTACGTGCATGACGATCGAGCGAAGATTGTGAAAAGAGGAAATCTAGAGAAACTTAGGCAAAAGTAGCAAAAGGGAACGACAAATCGATTCGAAAAAGAAGGAAGGTAAAATCGGTCGTCTAAGACTACGGCGGTTAAACTCCACGAAGAAGTAGTAAATGGCGAGGGAAATCTTGACTTTTCAATTTTCTTCCATTCTCTTCTATATATTCCACTTCTTAGCAATCAGTTGAGCTAAACGATTACGATATGTCAATAGAATTTATTCTCGTTCAAAATTGTTGAGGACAATGTTTTTTAATTATCATGTATTTTTACGAATAACAAACCTATCTCCATAGAATGATGATTTTATTCCAATTTTGTATCAGAATATTTTGATTAGATTAACGACATCAAGAGTAATTTTGAATGCCATTTCACAAAATCGATGCAGAGGTATTTAAGAATAATTTTTCTCTTTTTTTCAAACAACTACAATGATATTTAGTTATTTAATAAAGTATGAAGTAATTATACGACGAATTTTATTGTTATATCTCGTCTGTTATTTTTAAAACAGTCATATGGAAGAGGTGGGATACGATATTTTCATCCTCAATAGCGATTGACGTGTCATAAACCCATGTCACAGCTCACGAGCAATTCGTAGGCGTGAGGGTCGCTTCCCCTTGAGCCTAGTCCCCTCATTTATCTACACCATCCTCTTGCTAATCTCTCAGTTATCAACATGGGCAAATATTCGGGCTGTTAGCCACGTCAGCACCTATTTTTTCACAATTTTATACACATTGACACGAGATTCAATAGAGATTTCAACTACTGTTCGCACTCGTATATTTTTGATATCGAAGTAGATAATCATTATTTGCATGAGATATCGCAATAAGTGTAGGAAAAAATCAACAAGGTGGTACTTCTATGCGAAAAAAAAAATAAAGCAAAAATATAGAATAATATTTTATCATATAAAGTTTTCTTTTCAAGTTAATCAAGCTTGAAAATTGAACGTGAAGTATCACACATGAATTTGAATAACTTTTTGATTGGACACGTGCAAACGACAAGTTCTTCATTCGTGAAAATCAACTTTAAACATATTCGGTCGAGGACTCTTCAGATTACGAAGAATTTTAAATTCGATTCTTTTGGGAAAGTGAAAAAATGTATTATTCTACATTTTTAACTCACATTATATGCAAGACTTTACACATCGTAACTGTTTTAATTTTAACGATCTCGCAATGAAGTATGCTTGAAGAATCATAGAAGAATTAAAAATAAAATTTTGAGGTTATGTACGACAAACACTTATCTTTTATTACTTATGAGATATATATTTAACTAATATAGATTATTATAAATATATTAATATGAATAAAAAAACCTAAAATATAATTAAATATACATACATAAGACAAAGATGAGGTTATTTAAATAAAGTGAAATAAAGTGAATTCCTCTAATAAAAAATTAATAAATATTCATATGAATTCATAAGTTTTCAAGTTATTTTATTTTCTTTATTTGCACTATGATTACTGAGATATCTTGTATAACTATTAATTACTCACCAGTGTTTACAATTTTGATTACTAACGTGGCGTTGGTGTCCGATAGGTAAATTTACTCAATTACGGTCTGTACCGGAATACAGTACACTTACAAATCCAAGCAAACCAACGTAGTGTAATTAGAAATTCAGGTGGATCTACTGTAATATAATATTAAATTCTACTGTGGTATAATTAATTTCAGTTTCATTTTACATAAATACTAAATTCTATTGTAATATAATTAATTTCAATTTCACTTTACGTAAATAGATTTTATCACTATTAAAAAATAAATGAAATTTTGTCATTTATTTTTAATTACTAGGTTGATATTGATTTCAAGTATAAATTTAAATAAATCTTATTTAATCTAAATAGATTCTAAATATAATTTTAATATAATCTACTGCAATATAAATTCTATTATAATATAATTAATTTCATTTTATACAAATTGCTATTAATAAATTATAAATAATATCATTTTAAGAAAGTTTAAATTGAAAGATTCATTTATTTTAAAATAAAATCAAATTATGATATATTATATTTATAATTAAAAGTAAAATGAATAATACTCAGCATGAAAAATTAGTATTATTTTATATAATTATATCATTATTTTTTTTATTTAACGATAAAAAATTATATAACATTCTTTTTTCTTTTCTTGCAAAATTTCTTAAGTGGTAAAAATCATTGAAAATACAGACAATATTAGACATTTTATTTTTTGAAATTAAAATTTTAAGCAATATTATCTATAACATTATTTAATATTTCAAAAAGAAATCAAGAATAAATAAAAATATAAATTTATCATTTATCGTTATTGCAGAAATTAATTCCTGGGATTAATTAATTAATCCCAGAAATATAATAAAAATAAATCTTATTTAATTTTTGCAAATTAAAAAAAAAAAAAAAAAAGAAAAAAATTAAAAGAAAAGTAGAATAAAATCAAATTTCAATTGTTACTCTTCGTTAAAAAGACAATATTTGTAATCGTAAAAAGAAGATAACTCAAACCTCTTTATCTCTTTTAAGATCGGGTCGCCGCTTAAAGCATCGTTTCGAAAAATATCCTCTCAAAGGTATCGAATAACCGGGCAACAGTTCTTCCCTTAAAAAGGAGAAGTATCGAACGATAAACTCGTCAAAGACTGTTCAAATAGCACATCGACGTGAAGCAGAATTGAATCTGGTCGTGTCCCGGGAAGATCATCCGGTTTGATAAACGAAATGCTTTAATCACCCCTCGATTATCCGTTCATGGATGAAATTTTAATTTACGGAGGGGGTTGGGCAAAGTTCTGAAGAGTTACCCCCGGAAAATTCGCTCGCTTTATGTACTCGCGCCTCGAAAACTTTCGGTTTGACCGTTAAGCCCCCACGAAGAAGAAGAACGATAGGGAAGTGGATAAGGGGTAAAGGGGAAAAGGGAGGGGGAGTGGAAGAAAGGGACGGAATGGGACGAGAGGTGAGGAGAAGTAACGAGCAATGGGCACGTCGTATCAAACTGGTGAATTGGAATTCTAATTAATACCCGTGGATTATGGATAAAGATGTAAAAGGAATGGGTTGGACGTGAAATAGGAAGGAAAGATGGTTATGGAAGTGTGATTCGTTCTGTCTCTTTCAATTCCTCGCTCCTCTCCCTCTCTTTTAATACATTTTTCGATTATTCTTCTGTGTGAAACGGTGTCTCTTCAATATTCTGTTCTCTTTGAAAAGTTAAAAATAGTACGTTATATTTGTTACACGATATATTTGTATAAAATATATTTATATAAAAATAAGAATAATTAAAGTATTTATGTACTTTTTTTTTATCGTTCAAAATGAAGTTTGTATACATTCTTCCGAGTAAATGTATTTTATATTTTCTTTTACAATTCATTTTTATATTTTTATGCATCATATGTATTTATTATAAAAAAATTAATTATTCTAATTATAGAAATAGTTCAAGAAAGAAGGTTACAAAGTTTACAATTTAGGAAATAATAGAATCGAATTAGAATCGAAATCCCATCGTAATTGTTTCATTTTGTATTCTTTATTAATCCGGAAATTCCTCGTCGATTCCATGAAATGGAACACCATGGAATAACAGTACTGTATTTACACTGTGAAATTTTTTTTTTATTTTTTCTTATTTTTCGATACTGCAGCAATTTTTTTTTTTTTATTGGATTCCGTCACTGATATTATTATTAATTTAACGATTGTATGAGTCGTGGTTTGTACGCAGCAACAACTTCACCGCAGTCGTTTCCAACCAATAATTCAATAATTCCTTTTCCTGTTATTTTTAATTATACAGAATCTGGAACAAATTTAATAATCAGATACAGTTTTTCCGCGAAAAAAATAATTTTATCACAAATGAAACAAGATCATGTCTTATGATCTTTTGGAAAAATAGTGAATCAATAGATTTTTAAAAAAAGTATTGTGATCTTACATACTATCTTTTTCAAAACTTTTCTTTTAATCTTGCTTTAATTTATTCTTTCAAAAGATGGCGAAACTGTTTCATTCGCGACGACAGTTAGAAACAGAAATGCCTACTAAAACTGTCGTTGCACATGAACCAGTGCATGTGATATGATCGTAAAATTTAACCAATACAGAATACTGTCATCTATACAACCCAATAAAAATTGCTATAATATTTCTGACATAGAAAAACGAAACGATCTTTTACGATCTTTTTGTACATTCGTATATATCGTGTGAATATCTTGAATTTCTTTGGATTCTTGAGGGCGAAAACAAAAGTTTGATATACAAAAATTAAAAGATTTATTTATGCTACAAACAATTGAAATTTGCATTAGATAAAATAAGAAAGAAACGAAATATTACGATGGTGTGACGAAGATAGTATGATGTTCTCTTTTTTTGTCCAATATAAACTTCGATTGCTTGCAATAAGTTTTAATCAACAGTTTTTTATATCAATTATATTAATGTTTATACAATCTTATAAATAATTATGAATTATAAACTTTTATTTTCTGGAAATCTTAACTTCTATTTATTTTCTATCTTTCCAAAGAAAATAATAACAATTTAAAATGTATTAAATGCGTTAAGATTAAATAATATATAATAACAATAGAATTATTTTAATTACAATAATTACAATTAATTACAATTCCTTCAGGTCATTTAGTCTTTTATAACGATAAACATTACAATTTTGTTTAATATTTTATATATTGTTTAATATATATATACACATACTATATTTTAAATTAAAATCGAAAAATTATTTCTTTTTTTCTAAGAAATATTTTCATTTTCAGCAATATTTTCAATGTTATTGGGATTAAATGAAATCGTCGATTAAGAAACTTAAAATATAGATAATTTTTAAGAAACACTGGAATAAATTGTACTGTCATAAAAATTTCGACATTTGACATTCTTGTATTTGACGAGTTCATTCCAGTCTGGATTCATTGAATGTCTGTAAGCCAATACGTATTGCACGGTACCGGTGCACGCTCTGCAGATCCCATTGTATGCATTATTGACACCTGCGTTTATCTGACAGTACAGTTACGATCATAAATATTGAAGAGGGTAGATCTTGATATTTCGATCTGTCGTTTTGATTGATTCAACGTGCGAGCTCGAAACTACTTATACAATGCTGCATTTGTATCGAATACTTTTATTTCGAATAGTATCGTCTGATTTTTAATATCGAACAAACGCATTTGAAGAGAATTTTAAAATTGAAATTTTACAATTGACGCTTTAAAATTGAAACTTTTATTAATAATTAATATTTTATTTTTTTTTAATTTTATTTTATTTAGTCATATTTTGCTTTACAATGAAAAAGGTATCGGTTTCAAATAATTTGCATTACATTTTTCCAATTAATAAAAATTCAACATATATGAACGAAAATAAAACAATTATTGTAAATGTATATTGAATTTTTATTTAATAATAATAAAATAAATGACGCGAATAAAATACCACTAAAAAGGATTAAATGACAGAATTTGTAAAGAATAAAAATGGATCATGAAATTATTAAAATATTAAAAAATAAAAATATTATTATGTTTTAAAATTAATTTATTAGAATTATATTTTAAAAATAATGTTATAATTATTGAAATATTAAATATCAATCATCGTATCGTATCACAGTATATTTAATTGCATATGAAAAATTAAACATAATTTTCTCAAATATGATTTTATAAATATTTTATTTTTTCTTTCAAAATGTTTTTACATACAAAAATATCTTCTATCTGTATTCTTTTGTATTACATTTTAAAACATCTTTATATTATATTATTTAATTTTATTTAATTTATATAGCAGATATGGATTTTATGCTGTAAAAACTGAAAAAGTTTACATAGATTTCACTTTTGAACAATTATACAAATGTTACAAACGTAATTCAATTATAATAATTTATTGTACTCTATCAGGAATTAATCAAATTTTATAAATTTTGAAATTTTTTTTTTTAAATGAAGATAAAAAGATGTATCATCTTCAAATCGTTTATACATTCCTTTGATAGATATATTCTTTAAAATATCATTTCATCATTTCATTTATTTTGATCTTGAAATATATCAATATTATCATTCAAATAATTTTTTTCAATTTTCGAATTATAAAAGTATTTTATAAAAGAATATAAAAAAGTATTTCTAACAATTAAAATATATTTAATATATTTTTTAAGCGTTTAGCTTAAGTTCAAGTTAAGTTGGATATATATTTGAGAAATCATTATAGTACCTTTATTTATCGTATCTCTTGAGTATGAAACACCCAAAAGATAGTACCTTAGATTAATATTGGCAATATTAACGTCATTTTGATAGTATTTTGCGGGACATCCAAGAGATAGGGTGAATAGAAGTAAAATATCCCGCAGGCATTAATATGGATTAATTTTGAATTGGTTTGAATGAGAAACTTTCACTTTCAATAAATTTATGTAAAGTTTATTTTTTCAATTACAATGCAAATAGTAATATATTAAATAATAATACATAATTAAGTAATATAAAATATTGTTTATTCAATTATTTTTTGTAATAAATATAATATTTAATATAATTTGTATAATTTTTTATTTTTAAAATAACATTAACATTAAAAAAAATTCATATAAATGTATATTTGACTTTGTTTTCGAACGAATTTTTTTTTAATACACTGTATCTATTTATAATATAATATGGCGTTCGAAATAATTTATGCATTCCAACACTAACTCAAGAAGAAATTTCATTTACTGTTTTAGCTTCCCCATTTTTTCAAATTATTATTTTGTAGATAATTTTTTGAAAACTTTATTCAAATATTTCAATATTATTAGTACTATTTATGCGGATTTTTTAATAATTTCCACTTTTCGATAAAATTATTGTAACATAAAATTTACTATAGGTAACTCGAAAACAAGATCGAATATAGATCATATGTTTACATGAATTTTTTTTGTTTCATTGTTTTCATATATAGAGTTATTTTAGTAAGAAAGATAGTAATACATATTATACAAAGTAATGATGCATTTATCAACAGCAAACGTATTCGAAGTTTCGAGATCCCTTAATATTTAATACAAATCTTATTTAAATGTAGAATATATCTAAGATAAAATGGTGGAATATCTGCCAGTCTGCAAGGTAGCCGAGCATATAGATGGCGACGCTCGGAGTGTAAATAAAAGGAGACTCACGCCAGACAAAGTATTCTCCTTCATCTCTTTTCCCGCGTTTTCAGTTCCTCTTCCCGTCTTTCTCTCTTTCTTAAACTTATGAAAGGAAAGAGCGTAGCTAGGCCCTTCAATGGACGGTACCAAGCCAAATCGAGAGCCAGCAAAAGTGGAATTGTGAAATATTAATGCGACTTCCTACAGCGTTGTACGTTGATCCTCTGCTCTTCTCCTTCTTTTTACCCACTCTTCTTCTCCCGCTGTTTCTTTTTATACCATCTCTGTTTCCCTTCTTTCATCCGTGCTTTAAACATTTTCCACCGCTCTCTGCGCACAGCTATCTTTTCTCCCTTATCGTATAACATGCCGACACACGAAACAACGAATATCTATATCGTGCGAGCGATATACATCTTCAAGAAGCTACGCCCGAAGAAATGAATTCGTAAATCGATCTGGATTAGGGAAAGGGGAAAATGGATGTTCTTGATGTTTTGGGAATGTAATTGAAGTAAGAATTCTCTTCTTCAAGAATTCGTTGATTATTAAATTTTAAATTTTAAATCACACAACTGTATGTGTGATTTAACTTATAAATTATATTGTTTTAAGTAACGTATTGTTTTTATTTTGTAATTTTGTGTAGAACTTTTGTGTTGGATACTTCTGAAATATAATTGAGATATTATTTCAAGAAAAATATCGTTTATTAATTATTTGAAGTAATAAATATTTCTATTAATTTGAAATAATATTTTAAATGATGTTATTTATATTATTATTATATTATTATTTAATTAGTTTGTACCATATAATATAATTCCATTTGTTTGGAATTATTTTTACGATTGTTTTGCCAAATTTGAAATAAAAGGATTACAAAATAATACATTAAGTATCTAGAATTATACTATCAAATGAATCGATATTATATTTTTGAATAACAAATTATTGGCAAAGGAAAAAAAAATCATTTTTCTAATTTTTACAGTAATTACTCTACTAATAAAAAAAAATTTTATTTCTCCACTAATAAAATTTGTCTTCAAAATTATAAATTTCAATATAATCTTTATAATCTTCAATATATATATTTTCATAATTTAAATGACTTTCCTTCGTATTCTTTAATTTTTTCAATCGAGTATAAATTACATCGTAAAACTTTTGAGCACAGATATATCTCCTCTTTATCGTCTATAAATATACGATCATATCATATTATCGTCATTAATATCGATTATAGTCGATGCTCAGCTCACGTTTCACGAATCGAGTTAATCAGGATTTCGTGGAAATGAAATATATAGCAATTAATGTATCACATAGTTACATTTCAAAGGCACCCTACTTGATGTTTCGTCTTTTTCGAATGGCTGCTTCAGGAAGGTGAGAGGGGATACTTAGAGGGGCTGGCTTCAAGGTATGCAGACCTCTTCAGAACGCATTACGGAGACGTCCTGGAACCGCTTGAGGAGCTACGCCGCCGTGAAACAAATGCTTCTCCCAGAATGCCCAACACTCAACTCACTACCAGTCATTCACAGCCCATTTACGTGCCCGGGAAATACTCGGTGAGTAAATCCGTCTTTTTCTTTCTTTTTCTCCTGATTTTCCCTTTGTCCTTTCTATTTATCTATCCTATCTTCTTTCTTTCTCTCTCTTTTTTTGTTTCTTGACTTTATAAGAACTCTCTGATACGATAAAAAGCGTGAATGAACCAATACATGAAATATTGTCAACGTTTACAATCAACTTGTATCTCATTTTAAAACATGAAATTTATGTAACTTTGAACTCGTTTTTTTTTCAAATAAAAAAATAAAGATACCTTTATTTTGGAAAATTTAAAAAATTTAATTTGTTATAAAGATATAGAAATTTTTTGATTGAATCTACAATAAACGAAAATTGAAATCTCTCCTTTATAATGACTTAAAATTTATTGTATGATTTTTTTTTTCAAAATTTTTATTGAACTTTAAATATTAGAATCGTTAATTATTAGAATCAAGAAACGTTAAATTTTTATGGTTTTTTTTTTTCAACTGAATACTGGCTTACAATTAGAATCAGATTAATTATGTAGTTTGGATAATTACTTCTAATGACCTTGACATGTTTAAAAATGTTTGTTTAAAAGTCATCCTAATTAACCTTTATTGTTTGTTAGGAAGTCATTAGCAGAAAAGATTTAAATATGGCAATTATTTTTAGTAATGAGGTAGAGAATATTTACTCTTAATTCTCATTTTGAAATGCTGATAGAATTGTATAATATATATATATATACAATAGTATTCCTTAATATTTTTCATTTATATTTTTATATCAAAGATTTTTACGCATAATTATAACTTGATTAATTTTTAGTTGAATTTAATTATGTATTGAATTTCTAATATTTGAATTTGATACTGGCATAAATAAAAATATATTCTGTTATTTTTTTTATAATGTATATTAACTCAATAATTTATTATATAGTACACTTTATTTTCATGATTATTCATGTTGCATACTTTGAAATATACTATATTCTTTTAGAAGTTTGAATGAATTGCTGTTATTAGAATAATTAGATGTTTTACATTCTAGTATTTACATTCTAAATTGTTCATTCTTTTAGATTCATTCTTTCAAAATGAAATGAATTAATATGTGAATGAATAAGTGAAATATTATTATTTTCACTATTATAAATCTAATATTCCATTAATATTTAATTAATAAAAATATATACATAATACTACATATATCATAGTCAAAATTATTGTAATTAATTCCACAATTGAATATAAAATTAAATATAAAAATTAAATTTCAGAATTAAATTTAAAAATATTTTGTACAACTAAAAAAAATATCTACTCACCATTATATTTATTGTAATATTTATATTCTAATTAGTTAGATCAAGATATTTCATATTATTTAGTAATATGAGTATGATAATTTTATATTATGAAAATGAAATGTAGAATATATTAAATGAAATATGTTACATGAAAAACCAAAGATATATTTTTGAAATCATTGTAAATTATTGTTAAATATAGCAATAAATTTTATGGGAAAGGAAATCAATTTCGAGTACTCAAGTTTTATTTTTCGTTTGGGGAGATTTAGAGGTAAGTAGTTCACAAGAACTAAACACTTTCCATCGTGGAATTGAAAGTCCTCTGAGGGCAACTTGCCGAACTGGTTTAAAGGGGATTAACCGTGTAGATCCATTGATCCTGTTTCAAATCAGTTATTGTTCGGAGTTCTAACTTTCTACCAGGTCGAATCGAATTTCCTATTGATTGTCGATTAAGTTTAATTCTTTTGAAGATCTATGATTTTTCAAAAAGTAATTAAGCTTTTTATGATAAAACCATTGCACAATTTATCAAAATTGCCCATTTCGCTATTTGTCGCTGTTTGTCTTTCATTTGTACAATTTTAATAAAAAATTGTATAATCATCACATAATTAATTATTATTGTTATTGCATACGAGATACGAGAGAATGTAAAGATAATATTTTTGCATAGAGAATATAAAAATATGTAAATAAAAAATTTTTAATTAGAAAGATGAAAAATATCTTTAATAAATATTGTATAATATTGTTGTATTTTAATCACAAATTTAACACGATTCTGAAAAATTTTCAGAAAGATAAAATTTATTATGTTCTATATTTTAATTTCTAAATAGATCGCATTAAATAAATTTCACTTATTTTTAAACAAAAGTTAAGAAAATTGCAAAAAATTTAACTTTCTTTAATTTTCTTTACAGTTATCTTGTTCTCTTTGCAATAAATTTTAATTTCACGCAAGCAAGATTTCTTTCAATGGGGTAAAAGGTAAAAGAGATAAAAACCAAGAATGTTCTCTATTTTTGTTCAGCCCTCGAGCTGTCTCAGCGATAAGGAAGAGGACGAAATCTATGGCTTTGGATACGGTGTATTCAGCAGGCAAATGCTTCAACAACGACAACAGAAACTTGCTCTTGCCGCGCAAAATACAACTGCAGTGACACCTGGTGGACATCAACAACCTTATCAAAGGTAGGAACATTTAGAATTATCGTATGTTTACTTTATATTTTTTTATATTATTATATAAATCAATTAATATATAATATAAGCATTAATACAATAAATAATTTATATAATTTTATATATCCATTTCAATATATTTATGTTATTATGTTCAAGATCATTAATTTTAATTCATATTTTGGATCATTATCTTATTGAAAAACATATTTATTTCGTAATTCTATCTTTTATGCAAAAGTAAACAATTATTCTTTATTTATAATTATTTCCAATATAATTGATAATCGTCAAAAATGACAAGTTTCCAATATCATATGCTACAGATAGTTTTCATCTCTACGAATAATTTGTTAATTCCTGATGATCTTTCATAAATCGAGAATTTATGAAACAGAAATTTATTTTAAAAATAACATTATAATTGATAATTATCTTTCTAAAAAAGAACATATAGAATATAAACTGAATATTGAATAATAAGAAAAGATTTTATTGGCAAAAAATTTACACATTTAAAAAATAATATAAAAAATTTTACTATTTTAATACAATCTTAAATAAAAGTTTAAATTCAAAAAATTTATAAGATTAAAATTCATAAAGAGAATTATTATATCAAAACATTATCAAGTCTTATATTAATAGAGCTTCTATGAATCTCTTCTCAAAATATATATCTGTTATTTATTATTATGAAAAATATCAAATTTCTATTCTACACACTTATTTTAAAATTTTATTGCTAAAAGAAATCGATTAGCAAACTTTCATTAATTGTTCTTCTTCACGAAAACTTAATCCTAATCTAAACCTATTTAACCTAACTTTTTTAAATCTTGTTTATTAATTGAATCGAAGGATTTAAATTTTATATTTTGGTGGACAAAATTAACACATTCATAATAAAATAGTAAATAATATTAATAATAATTATCGAAATTAGAAAAAAATCATTGAACTAAACATTTACATATAAATCGATTTTCATAAAGTACAATTAATAAAAATCACTAGCTTTCATTATTTTCCAAGAAGAGAAGATAACAAGATGCATTAACTTAACTTTCCCAATTGTATAAGGGTAAATTTTAAGTAAAATCGAAAATTGGGAGCAATGTTTACACAGTAGAGCACATTCAATTACTAGGATGATCATCCAACCAACTAGTCACGAGTAATGCTTAACTGGTATGGCCTCTTTATTATACATAATTGCCCATTGTTAAGTGGTTTACCTGATCCGAAATAACATCTGCGCGCACCTTTACGCCGGCTGCTTGATATTTAATTGCTAATTAACCAACAGACTGCCGCGCATACTCCCCATTTTCCGTAGTTCCGGAATCCGTGAATAGAGAAAGAGACAAAGGAGGTCGTTATTAAATTCCATTATCTTGCCGCCGGCATTATCTGTTTTCGTGCACGCGCGAATAACCACGATCCTGGGCCTCTGATGCTGTATTATTCTCTTCTTGCCGCCACGATAACCGTGTTTTTGTGACTCTCTCAGCTACACTTACCTCAGGCAGTTCTCCGACTTTGCTAAACCGCGATAAGCTTGAACGATTTGCTCGTTGAAGATGCAAGACTTTATTTATAGTTCGTAAACACATCGACGTTCATTGGAGAACTAGGATTTATTGCGGAATAATTGTTTCTTTATTATTATTATTGTTTAAATCAAGTATTAATTGATTGTTTATTTCACTTAAATTGATACTTTAATGATTATTTTAATTTTGGAATTATCAATTATAATTTGTATGTAATAATATTCATTTATTGCAACATAACCTAAAAATTATGATTTTGAAGAAAACGGGTATAAATGTTCTGAGACTAAAGATCTCGCATCAAAATATTAAATTGGAAATGTACAATTTGAAAACATATAAAAAAAATATAATATAATAATAATTTTTGTATCAATTATTCAAAAATTGAAAATTGTAATTACAAATTTTTAATCGTATTATTGAAGAAAATAAATGATATATAACTATTGTTTATATTTGGTCATTTGATTAGTTTAGAATCGTATAATAATTTTGGTAGGATTATCTTAAAAATTAAACCCTCTACAATCCCTCAACAAAAATCAGAATTATTCATAATTTTTAATATTATATATATTTTTTGTAAAATTTAATAACATAGACATTATTTAATAATAATTTTTATTAATTGCTATTTCTATTAATTATTGAATATATATATGCATTAATTTGATTTGATATTTCTAGTATTAATATTTTCCTTATGATGAATTATATTTGTAATAGTAGTTTTTAGAAATTACTTTATTCAAATTAATTTTAAGTCAAGAGATAATTTTATAATTGAATGATAAAATGCCAAAAGATAATTGTTGATATAATTATTTGTTATATTTTTTTAATAATTTTTTTAATAATTATTACGCCTTAACATGTCAATAATAGTATATGAAACAATTGAAAGATTAGTTAGATATTTGCATTATCACGGATGAAGTAGAAACAAGAAAAAGATTAATAAATAGAATATATTTAAAATATAATAATATAATAATTAAAATAAGTAAGTAGAAAAAGTCTAGAATATCTTAAATTTTCAATATTTTATTTTCAATATAAACTTAATTTGTTATATTTGTTATATATTTTATATGTAGTTTTAATGTTTGTTCTTTTAACAAATTTTTAAATTACAAAATTAAATAATTTTTATATATTTAGAATATGCATTTTTTTCTTCATCCGTGGTTCAAGAATAATACTTATTTATAAATTCTTTAATAAAAAATATTTTAATAAACTCTATATTAATTAGAAATTAAATAATTCCATAATAATTTTATGCTTAAATATATTTATAATCTCTGCAAATAATATATTTTTATTCTGTACTATATTTTTATATTATATCTTTTTTTATTCATTATTAAAACATACAAAATTTATCAAAAAAACTTTGATTATTAATCTAAATTTTTAATATAATATACTAATTTTATTATATAAATTAATTTAAGTTTAAATAAAAATAACAATAATTATTATATAAAGTATTTAAAAAATAACATTATTTATTATTATTTATTATTATTTTTCTTTTAAAATTAATTTGAATTTATGTTGTGGAAAAATTTTCACAACTGTTATATTTAAGCATATTTCTATATAAATCTATACGAATATTATTTGGTACAATAATTATTATATAAGTGGGTATCGGAGTTTATCCAATTCCTCTGTGCAAGCAACACGTGAAATTAATTATTCGTGGTTTACGATCGACTGACGAGCATTTGACTGAATTAATTATACGCCTCTGTACCTTAGTTTCATGGATGTTGCATAATGCGTAATTATTATATGATAAGTACACATCGATGACTTTATTGATCATGAAATTTACTAAGATTTTATAAGAATTAGAAAAATTAGAAAAAAATAGATAAAATAGATACAATAGATTTTTGATAATATATTATGTTCGTATAAATATTTTATATTTTTAATTTTATTTTTTAATCGATTTTGAAATTTTTTACTACCTTACAAAATTAGTATCTTAAATTTAATATTTTAAGAATTTAATTTTTTTTATAAAATATGATTTTATATTTTATAAATTTAATTACTATTGAAATATTAAAACTATTTTTCTTTTATTACACGTCAACTAATAAACTAATTTTTTTAACTTTTCAAAGAAATTCAATTTTGAAATAATTATTGTAATTTTAAAGAATGATCAAATACTTTCTTGTAATATCGACTTTCATATTTTCTATCACTAATTTATCACTGTGTTAATTTTATCTAACCCATGCGTATAATTTCTTTTTGCAATAAGCGTAAATTAAAATCGTAAAAATATTCAGACGATGAGAAAATTATATAAATTTATATTTATATTTATAAATACGTTTATTCAAGCTATAAAATAAATTGAATATTTTATCATATTAACTTCTTCTATTATTTAATTTATCGCTTATTATGCGAAAATCTGTGTACATCAAATAAATCAAATTTATATTTCTAAATATAACCAGTATTTTAATAATGTAATATTAAAAATCAAAGAAATTTAGTAATATTATAATACATAAATACACATATATAAAGCAATAATTTCCATTGCATCATGACATGTCCCAATATTAATGCGGATCAATT
This sequence comes from Apis mellifera, assembly GCF_003254395.2. Lineage (NCBI taxonomy): Eukaryota > Metazoa > Arthropoda > Insecta > Hymenoptera > Apidae > Apis > Apis mellifera. The sequence goes on from NC_037646.1 coordinate 2,456,825, forward strand.
TTACATATATAACTGCATATTACATGTAAAAGGTATCTAAAAACATCGTTCTTGATAGGATTTCCTGGCCACAAATGAGATATCGTCAGATATTCTATGGACGACCATCTGCTGTCGACGAAGTAATGATGGAAGCTGCGATTTATGCGTACATTTATCCGATATTACAAATGTATCGCGCGTGATTATACTCGAATCACGTTAATGCAGCATATTGAATACGTGCCGTTTCTATGTCCCTATCCGAGTGACCTTTACGCAATTCGCCATGCTACGTTGTTTCATTCTGGAAAAATGTATTATGTGCCGGATAAAATTCGTGCGATATTTCTCGTAATGCTCGTGACAATAATTGATGGGCTGTGAATCATAATGGTGTAAGTTCAATTGTTGGAAAATGAAACGATTCTATAATTTCACCGTTATTTTGAATTATTTCAATGCAAATATTCGAAACTAATGCAATTCGAGAAACATATAATATATACAATGGAAAAAGATATTTTTTTATTTTTAATTTACGAATATATTTAATATATATTATATAGTAAAATCTCCATTATCTGAATTAATACAGAGACCATTTGCAGCCATAAGAGAATTTTTAGTATTAATGGAGTTCACAAGTTCTTCTTGAATTATTTTATATTTTGAGAAATAAACAGCATTTATATTTTTAGTTTGCAATATTTTTAAACTTTTGAAGGATTTGGAAGATGCATCTTGCAAATAATTTTCAATTTCACTCTTATGTTTCTTAATGATCATGAATTTTGTTGGAATATTATATAGTTTTGCCTATTCTATAATTCTCTCTGCTTTCAAATTTTTTTAATATTTTTCGATTTCTGAATAATTAATACTACATAATTATATTTCGATATCGTCATATTATATAAATATATCCAACATCACCCTTCCGTGGTAAGCAAAAGTGGATACTGTTTATATTATTTGGATAGATAGACAATTCTAATTTAACTATTTTCATATTTATATATCCAAGTTTTTTTTATTTAAAATATAATATATTATACAACGAATATATTAAAACTTGAGACACTATTTTATTTATGGCGTTCAATATAAAATATTGAACGAAATGAAAATTAATTAATTTCAATTTATCTATATCTACCATTTCTTCCTTTTTTCCTTGTGAGTCATAGGCGGTGTGTAAAACTTGAAAATTCAATACTCCTTGAAAATTCATAATTTTTCTGGATCAGACAGTAAATTTCTCTTCTTATTAAAACTTTCACAAGGACACGTATAAAGACGAGGGAAAAGATTATATAAGTATAAAGCAATTAGAAAAAAGGAAGAATATTTCTTGGACTTTTTAGCACTGTTCGAAGTTTAAAGAACTTCTTATGATTTCCAGAATTTTAATTTAAGACATTAGACTTCTTGGATTGAGAATTTTTCATTTTAACTTTATAATGGAAAGTATTTGGAATTCCTTTGTTCTTTATAAATCACTTGGAATAATATGATAAATTATATTCTAATTCTATAATTAGAACATAATAATTATATTCTTATAATGCACTAGTGATTTTTATATTCGATTTCCAATTAATAAAATTAAATTTTATTTTTTTATTCAAATAATTATATAAAAATCAATTTTTTTTCCATCTAATTATTTCTTTTTTTTTTTTTTTGAATTTAAATTGACTTCTTTATTCTCGATCCTGATTTTTTATTATTTTAGATTTTGAAAAAAAATTAAAAAAGTTCTGATCGAAATCTCTAATTTATTCCACAAATTAAGAGAAATGTTTATGTGAAACGTAAAAAAATGAATTTTAAACTTTTATCAATAAAAGTAAATATTTAATTTGAAAAAAATGGATTTTTTTACAAAAGAAAATAATAAATATTGAAAATTATTAATAATTCTAATTGAATAATTAAAAATTTTGCATTATCATTTAAGAAACATTCTTTCTTTCTTTGAAATTAAGTACTGTTACTTGGTTCGTTTCGATCTTGATAGAAATTTGCATGCGATATGTCGATTAATTTACCTAGGTGGAGGACCACCCTATTTCGTACGGGGAACAAAACTATATCGAATGTATTAACTGATAGAGTTTGCTAAGTGTGGTTAATACAATACAAGACCTGAGTATCTAACACGAGAAGTTTAGTCTGTGCTACTAGTTTGAAGTTGATTGCTAACTCAGAAAGTTTTGTTGTGTTACCTGCTAGTTTAAAGTCTATTGCTAACTTATCAAGTTTTGTTATATTATTAGTTCGTAGAGGATTTACTGGCTTACTAAAAAATTTAAAATTTAATACTTTCGTGACTCCAAAATACTAGAATATCCAGTATGTGTTATCAAAAACATTGAATATTTAAAATAAAAAGCAAGAATTATTGAAAATAATTATATTAAAATAATTAGTTAAAATAATATCTTACATATTTAATTATTTTAAAAATTATTTTGTTATTATTTAATTATGAAAATATATAGAAAACTTCAGAAAAGAAAATGAAAGTCTTCTTATAGTTTGTGATTAAAACGACAGATGGCAAAATTGTCGCATGCATGTTCATTTTTAATCTATAACAAATTTTCTCTCATTTGAATTATTAAATATTTACACGAAAATGTTATTTATATTATTTGTTCTTTCAATATCTCTTTATAAAATATTTGATGATAAATAATCAAAATACAGATAAAAGTCCAATAAATAAATTTATTTAAATATTAACGCTTCGTTTACTTTATATTATATGTATTATATAATTTAGTGGACAGAATTTTGTAAAGAAAAAATACTCTTTCGTTATATTGTGTATGATGAAAAAAATATTTATTTCAATTAATTATTTTAATAAATTCAATATTGGATAATAAACATGATTACATATAATGGAAATATTTTACATTTCGTAAAATCAAACAAATATTTCAAACAATATTTTAATTGAAACATGAAAACATTGTTATTTCAAGTTAAATATGTCTAATATCGTTAAACAATTTTGAACATATTATAATTATAATATAATATTTAAAATAAAAATATTTGCATTTTTTTCTTTAAGATAAAAACATCTTTTCTTGCAAATAGTAATATGGTCAAGCGTATTAAAATTTTAACAAGTATCGAATATTGACATTTTTCAATACATTTTTATAAATCGTATATACATTTTTCCATAGAATATATGATAAATTCCATGGTAGATTTTTAAATATATTCAAAAATTCCAGAACGTCTCGTTAAACCGCTTCACTGCATTAAATTCACAGCCAGCTAAGGTAGACAATTCGGTGACAGTTGCGTGAACTGAAGTGGAAATTGTCGATATTCGAATATATTCGTATCCTATCTCTACTGTTATCTTACCATCTCTTAAAAGTATTCAAGATTTCCACTTATTTTTAACTCTATGCAATTTAAATCCAAAATGATACATAACGAAATATATTTGTTATAGCTATATATAGTAAAACTTTAATATAGTATTAAGCTTATAATATAGTAAAACTTTCATTATTCGAACTAAATAAAGAAAAAATACATTTGAATAAGAGATAATAGAAAATAATACAAGCTTATTTACGTGTTTATATACATTATTTTTTATTTATAATAAAATTGGCATTTTTTTAGTTTATACGAATCATTTGACATTTACATTTTTACTTTTCTTTAAACTTTTTCTATTTGAAAGATATATCTAAAAAATCTACATCTTACAAATAATTTTTTTAATTCCAATAATATTATATTTTTTATTAATTCTCTTGCTGCTTTTTAATTTCTTAAAAATTTCTGTTTAGTATATAGTTATTTCGTTTTAATAATATTGTGTCTTAGTTAGTTTATAATTTAATTTGTAATTCTGAGTGATGAAATGAAACAAAATAAATTACTAAATTTATATAACAAAACTATCAAAAAGATATAAATATAAACATATATATATGTATTATATTATATAATAACACTTATTTATACTATTAAGAACAGTTTGAATAATAAAATCTTCAAACTTAATAGAATATTTGAAAAAGATTTATCATTCCCTCCTTCAATGTAAACAGTTCAAGGTCAATTTGCACAAGAAGCCACGCGAGATAACCGCCACTCTTAGGAATGCCGTATAGGAGAAGGAGAGAAAGCTTAAGCTCCAAAGAGAGTCATACAGGGTTGTCCAACATGGTTTGTTTGTCGAGATGTTAGCTTTTCGTCAAAGGATGCTATTAGTATGCGGTTAGCATTACGGAACTGTGTATCAAGATACACGAGATCCTGGGATCGTTATCTATTACCAATTCTCTGGCATGTGAACCGTCTGCCTCTGGTGATGCTCTCCACATTCGCTCTCCTTCACCTTGGGATGCCCTCGTGGACACGAGGTTTCCACGATTCCACTTTGAAACGATCGATGGAATCGGGGACCAGTATTCGTCGATCGGGCCAATAAGACGATTAGTCTTGCTGTACACGATCCTTGGCGCTAGCCGGAAATCATTGTGCACGCATTCCACCGTGATCTACCGTTCAGAGATCACCCTTTACTCCCTCGAGTACTTGGAATACTTGGACAAATACCGTGGCTTAAGAGGAGAGGATGGCTGGCTTGGCTACAGCGTCGCCATTCGTTGTTTCTCATCTAGGGGTCACTAGAAGATAGGTGTAATTTACGAAACGTGTAGAAAGACAAGGTGGATTCGAAAGATCTGTTGCTTTTTTTATTTTTTTTTCTTTTTTTTTAATTATGATAATTATGATAAATTTGAATGAAAAGTAATTTCATTGTTATGTGGCCAAATAATTAGGACTTTTACATTTTTCAATATTTTTTCTGCTTTTTAATATATCGTGTAATAATGATTTTCATTGATTACTAAGTTCTTTATTAACTATTATTTTTATTAATTAGTAGTATTTATATGTATATTTCAGAATAATTTCAGAATATATTTTTTTATTGAGTTATTTTATCATATTTTTTCAAATCATTGAAGAGGTCCTAACTTTTTAGATAATTAGACAGAATGTCTAATTTTAAAACTTTAAAAATAGAAAATTATGTTATAAGGATTAATTAAATAAGTTTAAGGTGAATTGAAATACGAAATTTTATTCAATACATTGAACTAAATGTACACTGAATTCATATATTATGATTTCTTTTTTAATTTTTTTAATTATTTTCTAATATGATTCATAATAATTCAAAATGACAATACTGAAAAAAATTTAATACCCATCCAATTTTATACTCAATTCAACATTTCAAATTTACTTTTTATATTTTTTATAGTCTTTTCTTATACTCCTTTATATATTTCGAATAAAAAAAAAATTGATATTTAAAAAATAGAATAAAAACAGAGTTTTGAAGCAATTTCAACTTCGTCTCATTCTTAAAATGAAAATTGGAAAACTTCGGTTGAAAGTCTAACGAACTGAGACACGGGTGGTATGACCGTTTTAATTGTCGGCACATTTTAATCGTAAATTTTCTCTCTGTTACAGTTGTCTGAGCCCGAGGTCTGCGTTGTTCTACGAATTCCCGCCTAACGGTAAGTTGGTTGGTTGCATGCACTTCGTTTGATTCATTTATCATTTGTTTGAGATTTAAAAAGAGAAAGAAAACTTTAATTGTTTTGAAATTCTACGAGCGTGTTTCGTTCGCAAAGTGAAAATAAAATATATTTGTCTTGATTACAAAAGAGAACTACTCATATAAGAAGATTATTTTCATTATTTTATATAAATAAAATATTAATTATTTTTGTTATTATTTTATATATAAGAAGAATATTTTTATTATTAATGTTGTGTTTTTATTTTCATTACATTGCATAAATTTAACATGACTTCTAAAGTTTAGTTGAGGAAAATATTACAGTCAAATATCTCAAGATGTAAGGAATTTGAGAACGTAGAGAGGGAAGTAAGAAAATATTGAAGGTGTGTTAGTTACCTATAGAAATTTTGCAAGCTGTAATGATAATAACTTTGGAGAAGTTAGTTGATCTTTTTAGATAACATGCTTCGTGAAATTTCATCAATTTACAATTGAGAAATTCGTTAACTAATATGCATAAGCATTATATGTTCATGAATAATATTTTTGTTAATGTTTTTTTCAAATAAGATAAAATAATTTATGTAAAATAATTAAAAAATGACTTTGAATATAATAGATATATTAATAAGAAAAATAATAATTTTGCATAATTTTTATATAAAATAAATATATAATTTGTTATCTTTAATTTATTCAATTTTTTAATTATAAGATATCTATTTGTTTCAGAAATATATAGATCCTAATTAAAAATATTTTTCATAACATTTTTACATTTTTTTATACTTAATTATAATTTCTTAATAAATTAATTAGATATTTAATTATCAATTAGTTATCATAGACTAATTTTAATAATAAAGTTTTATAAAAATAACACAAATTATTGAATCATCAAACGTTTTATAATAAAATTCTAAATCAATATGTTAATTAGTAAATAATTAAAATAAATTTAAAAAATAATGAAAGAATATCGTTTTTCTATGATAATTTCATTTTGTATTTGGTGTATGAAATACTTAAAAATGGCACACCAGTTTAATATATTAATCATAAATCATTTTTAAATTAATAATTTTTGAAAATATGCAAATATAAATATAATATAAATATTATTTTAATAAATTATTTAATATTTGTTATATTTACATAAATTATGAATTTTTATTAAAATTTTATTAAAAGTTTCAAATTTAATTTTATTTAATCAGAAATTTATTTATAATATTCTTTTTAATATCATACATATATTTTTTTCAATATGCCTCCAATAAGAAAAAAATAATAATTTGCTTTAAATTATAGCATTATTACGAAAATAACTCTGTAGAAGAAAATATACAAAATAGTTAACAAAACAAAGTTATTTTCTATTTGATAATATTAAATCAAATTAATATGACATAATATAGCATGAAAAATTGAAAATAACTTTTATTGACATATATATATATTCTATCATATTAAATATTTTCTGTATAAATTGAAATTAACAATTACTTTAAAATTTTAATGAAAAATAATATTGAGATACAAATACATTGAGATACATTCTGTTTCAATAATCACTAAATTTTAATGATACTTTTTTTTAGAAAATTTAATGATTAAAAAATTTTAATACATTTTAATTACATAACAATTTTAATAACATAAAAGTTTTGATTGAAGGTAATTATTGTATTAATTAACAAATAATTATAAAATAAAATAATAAAAAAAGAACTATAATGAAGATATTATATAATTAAAGATATTAAGTTTGAAAATTAGTTATATTTTTAATATAAAAAAATATTATAAAATATAAGAATTGAAAGTTTAATTTTAGTTAATTTTTCTCGTTACTTTATATAAAATTTTATAATTATTAATGATTAAAAAATATTTTATTCATTTTTTTATCATTTATGATAATTATTCAAGCCAAAATTATTTAAAATAAAAGTGAATTTTTACACTGTATTTTTTTTTAATTATATATTGTGATCTCTAATTTTCTATATTGTCCTGATTAATTTACATGTAATTTGCTCAATCATAAGTTTTATGTGAGTTTAATTAACTAATGTTAATTAACAAATTTCATTAAATTAATAGATAAAAATTCCATTTTTAATAAAACTTTGTCATTATAATAGAATATAATAAACTATATAATGTAATTATATAGCAATTATTTAAGCAAAGTATTTTTATTTCCTCAATTCATAGAAGAAAGATCCATACGATTATCAACATATGTTATTTTCTATATATATATATATATATATATATATATATAAATAACAATTTTTTTTCATTTAGAATCACATAATTAACAATATATCGAGAAAAATAAAACAACAAATTTTGACACGTTTGGCACAATTATATCCCTTAGAAGAAACTTATTCGTCCCAATTGACTTTTCAATTTAACTAGCGTCTAGCCCTTTACAGCATAATTCGTATCTTATTATCAATGTCCACAGCATTGTAAAGCAAACACTTATAGATATCATCATGGCACAAGTAAGTACCTCTAGCGGAGATTCGACTAAGGAGAGAATGGTTAGGAATATTCGGCCGATTCTGAATACACTCCCCTGTTATTTAATGCGTTGACTAAGGTTCTACACGGCGCATGCATTCACCGAGCCGGTATAAAAGCTTATTCCAAGAAGGAACGTTGCTCGTTCGTGCATGTCACTCCCAATGAAATATATCTAAATGGCGCAACAATAGGATAGCGCGCTCGCCATGGTGCTCTCCGGCCATCTTCTTTCGTGCTACCATCCATGGTGCATCGTTATGCGAAGTTTGCCACGCGCCTTTGAAATTCCCCGCTCAAGGATCGTCCCATTTTATGCGTGCAGCTGCCTCCACGTATGTGCCTCGCGTGTCTTTACCCTATACAACAATGATGTCCTGCATCTTATCTGCTTGTGCGGTTCATGCGAGTGCGGCTTTGGTACTATGTGTTTATAACGCTCCTTCTTGAATCGCGTTTCGGATAATTTCTTGGGTTCTGGATTTATCGAGGCTCTGGGATGGGATGGAACAGGTTTATTTAAATTGCGTGACTATTTTTTTGAAATAAGATTTTATGTTGTTATATATGTTTTAATCATTATGAAAAAATTGTGAAAAGTGTATTATGAAAAATATTTGAATGTTATATATGTATAATCTATTATGATTTGAATGAAAGTTTATGCGTGGAATGTTAATATATTACATATAGAATAACTTTTTTTTTTAATTTTGTTGAAGAAATGAAATCAAAGTTATAATATTTCTTAAAGTTTCACAATTTTGTTTGGCAACGTGAAGAATGATTACAAGAAGGCATTAAGTTTTGAATTAATTTTGTAATTTAAAAGTATCTATTTTATTAGCATTATAATATTTAAAAAACTAAAGTATGAAATTTTTATTGTTGATTTCATTTTTTTAAAGTGAATTTCATTAAAAATTTTGTTAAAGATAAGCAAAATTTTATTTTTAAAATATTTTAAGCAAGTTTTCTTATTTTTAATTAAATATTATGAGTATAATAAGTGAAGTATAATAGATTATATATTATAGTGTAATTTTTTTCTGACAAAATATCACGTTAAGTAAATAAAAAAATTTCAGTATGCTTTTCGCTTTTTAAAATATAACTCTGTGATGAAAACTGTTAAACTACAAAAACATCGTAAAATGTATAAATTCATGTTTTAATAGCTTAATTCTTATTGCTAATTAAATACTTAATTAACCATTTCTGCTTTTTCTTTATTAACATTATATGTTTTTCTCAACGCATATCGCAAAAATGTTTTAAATGTCCTATACTTATACAATTTCAGGATAAAATTTGAAATAATAAAGCTTTTAACTTATTTATAATTTTGATTACCAATTAAATGAAGAGTTAACAATTAAACTATTATAATAGAAAATAATATTTCACTGTTCACTGTTAAAAATTAGAAACAATATAAAAAAAACTAACTATATATTCCATTTTATTATGTATATGTATATATATATTTTTTCATTAACATGAAAAAATACATTTATTTAAAAAATTTACATTGTACAAAAATACATTGTATTTATAAAACAAGATTCTAAGTTGTGACGAAAATTCACCAAATTATAAATACTATATAGTTTCTTATTACACACAAAAAAGAATACTATCATTTCTAAAAGTTATATATGTTTCACAGAGGTTGGAATTTATTTATTAGTTAACTTTCTTGTAAAACTTTTCTGTCTATATTCTCAAATTGCAATTGGCACATCCTGAACTTAAAAGAATGGGCAAGATTCTAGAGAATCGAGGCTTTGAAATTTATGAATCGGTTTTCTCAGACAAAGAGGATTTTGTGCAACATCTTTCAAAAAGAAAGTTCGTAGATTTTATAGACGTCGAATTCCGTAGGTACCGCCATAATTTTTTTAAATTGGAGACTGTTCTACCTTCAGCAATTGTATCAAACCTTCTGTGTTCTTTGGAGAAAATTTGCTTTCAAAAGTTACATTGAATCATACTAGTTACTAAATATATATTATACAATTTTGTAATAAATAATGCATATAAAATTAATAAAAAAATATGTGTCTGTAATAAAACGATAAATAAAGTATTAACGGTAAAATATCGATAAAAATAAAAAAAGAATGAATTTTTGCTATTATAGATATCAAGTTATAAACATTTAGATATTTCATTATTTCAATATGTTATATTTTTTAAGTATATATTATATATGCATGACAATAATTAAATTATATCCTTCGAATAATTAATTCTTATTTTAAAATATCTTTTTTAAATATCGTTTTTGAAAATAATAAATCAAATTTTTCTAATAAAATTTCAAAATATATAGAAACGTTAAATTCGTCATAAAATTTATGATAAATATTTATTTTTAATTCAAAGTTCGATATTCTTCAGACATCTTCGTTTAGAATTGAATTAAACTGAATTTTTCAGTTTGGATATTGCAATTCCAAAAAATATTCATAGATCCTCGATATAAGGAAAAAAGGATCCAAGAAATGTCTTATCATCCTAGGTGAAATTTTATAAAAACACTTCAATCCACACTCGATTTCCACGAAGGAAATCGCTTTGGAACGTAGTAATATCGAAGGTTGAGATCGAGCATGAGAAATAAAAAATCAAGAAGAAAGGCCGAAATAACCGGATCGTATCATTGGAATTTTTCAAGATATCGAAAAACACTTTAGATCCCATATTGGAGAGGAAGTTGGCTCGCGAGCCAAGGAGGTTAGCTTTGATATTTCATTTCTATTGACTTTTCTTGCCATTCTCACTCCTCGCCATTTCCATTGCTATGAATATATAATTAAGAACAAAATCTTCTCCTCTCAGTTATCCGTATGTATATTTAATGATAGATTTTCCTCGTGTTTTTATTTCTCTCGTTGTTGCATTGTTTTTAGTATTTGTAAACGATGCATTTATCTTCGAACTTTGTTAACACAACAATGAAAAAATATTCGACATTTTTTGAAATATCTATTGGATTAATTAGTTGTTCTTAAAAATATACTAACAACGGTATAATTTTAATAAATATGCATAAAGAATGTTTTGCAATATTAAAGTATAATATAATAGAAAATAAAAAATTAAATGTAATCATTGTTTAATATTTTCTGGAATGAATTTAAGACAGAAAATAATTCTTTTTTACTTATTATTAATAATGAAAAAATTTTTTTTTGTAAAATTTTTATAAAAAAAGTACAAACTATAAAATTTGATATGTATGTGATCAAAAGAGAATATATTAATTGTTTAATTAATTAATTTAATAATTAATAAAAATATTATGTTATATGTACAATAAGATGAAATTCAACATCCAAAATAACTACTTATGATGATGATTTTTAATAAAAGTTTCTTTAGTTTAATAACTTTTTCGATATATAATTTGTTTTGAATAATTTGATATATAATAATTTTTTTTTATTTTATAATTTTTCTATATTCTTATAAATATAAAATTTATTTTGTTTTGTGAATTACCATTGTCTGAACATGATTATATATATCCGTTTTTGGGAAAAATTTCTGTACATACGAGTATAAATTACTGTGTGCACAGAAATAACTTGAAGCCTTACGTAAAATATAAATCGAATGAATGATTGGTATTTGTAATATTCAATAACGGGATTGGATTATTCAAATATTTTAATTTTATTTTTAGCTGGTATGAAATTCAGTTTAATAAATGGTTCAATAAAAAAAATCATTGATAAAGGAAATAAAGAAAATAATATAATGAAAATGTTCAAGTGTAATTTAAATATCATGGATTTTAGCAAAAAAAAAATAGTAAAATAAATTTTAAAAGTATCGTTAAAAATGTTAAATGGTTTTGATGATATTGAAAATAATTGAAAATAAATAACAAATTATTGATTTTTATTATAATTAAGTTTCTATCATTAAATTGGGCTATTTTTATTGAAATTTATTATTAATTTATTATCAATTAGAAAATATTATAATCATTCTCTATTTTAATTCTCTAATCAAGTTAACTTTTAATCAATAAATTGATTTATAAGAATTATAGATTTATAAGATCTATTTTAGAATTTAAAAATTAAGAATTATATATATTATGAATAATGCAAATTATTTAAGTAAATATATATTTCTAAAAATATATATTGTTAATTTAAGAAAATGATATACATGTTTCAATTTGATACAAACATTGTATTTGATACAAAGTCAAAATGAAAATTTTTGCAAAGAAAAATATTGCTTGAAATTACCTTAGGAATCTCCAGTTAAGCGATGTTCCTTCATTTTTGGGTTATCCTGTATTGGTGCACAAATATTTTCATGAAAAGTTTTCGGATATTTTTCCAGAAAATATTCGTACACGTACTGTCAATAAACGAATATGAATTCTTTCATCAAGACCAAACTTTTCTAAAAAAATAAGAAAAAAAATTCTTTTTCATCAATTATCGACAATAGAACCATATTTTTTTTTTATAATTTAAAAAAAATAAAAAAATATAAAATTTGAAATCTTTTTCATCGAGAAAAAAAATTTTTTTATTCAATTATTTATTAATTGTAATAATTAAAATACTATATAATATTAAAATACTATATGTATGTTTCGTAACATATGTAATGTTGTAACATATAAAAGGTTGAATATTTAAAAAGATTCTTGACAGCTATCTTAATTTACTGCTTACTCGTTTTATTCTCGCGTAGACAAAGACTAATCAAGTTAGAGAATCAAGAACGTGCTCTAAATAGTGCACGTTTAACAGTAATTTCATGTAAGAGGCATCGATGTCAGATTGTTACAACTCTTAGCTCCTGTCACTGAATACTACTACCTAACGAATTCAAGTATAGACCTAACCCAAAACTTGCAAGGCTTACCGTACTACGCAAACACGTTTGTTCGGGTTGCCTGCTTGTTGGGAGAAATGCTTTAACTATGACAGAGCTAGTTGTTTGCTCTAACTGAAATCCAAGAGATAGCTAACTGCTGCATCAGGCTACGTTTGTGACAATTCGTTGAATTCAACTTTCAGCATGATTCATTGATTATTATTTATTGTATTATTTATTCAATAATGTAATATAATGTTTTCGTTTGATTTAATACTTTAATGTTAAAATTTGTATCTTTTCTCCCTTCAGTTGTATAATTATAATAAAAAATCATCATTAAAAATAATTTCAAAAATATTAATAATTGAATTTATAGATTGATTATTATTTACTTATACTACTTGTTGAATGGTGTTACATAATACATTCATTTTATTATATACTTTATTAAAACTTTACTTTTTAAATTTTGTATTTTGTCTATATTATAAAAAAATTATTATTAAAATTATTATTATTAAATTGAAAAATATTAGCAGCTAATGAATTTATAGATTGATTATTATTTACTTACTACTAGTTAATTAATGTAATATATTTTCATTTTATTTATTTATTTTAAAGTTTTATTTTAAATTTTAAATTTTTTATATTTTATTTATACAATTATGATAAAAAAATGATTAAAAAAAATTTGAAAAATATTTGCAATTAATAAATTTTTGCAGAAGAAGAATTTATTACAATTAATTTGTTACAATTACTGTATTATCTATATAAAAATAAATAATAATAATAATTTAATAATACATAATGAAATTTCTTAAATATACAAATAACAAAAAAAATAAATATCACAAATATAAATTGTAGGATAATAAAATTAATAGGTTGAAATAAGAAATATTGAGAATATTTATTCTTGTATTATATTGAAATATAATTATTAATTTAAGAGATTACATTTCTACAATATAGAATGTTAAAATGTACATAATTGATTCTAAATTTCAGAATAAAAATTATCCACTGAGTGATTACTAATTAATGATTAACAAGTGATTATTGACTAATCAGTAATTGATCATTGATTAGTCAAATAAAATTAATCATTAATTAATTATTGTTGATCATTAATTTGCTATTCTATAACTATTTATTGTCTGACCTCTGATTGATTACTTATTGACTACTTGTTGACCACTTACTAACTGATAAATCATTGAATTAACTATTTATTGGCCATTGATCATGATTCATTGATAATTCATCATTAAGTGACCATTGACTGTTGACTAATCACTGAATAAACATTAAATCAAATCACTAGCTAATCACTGATTTATCATTGACAGATCGTTAACTATTGATTAATTATTTATTAAACACTTCGATCGATGAATAACTGATTATTGATCAATCATTATTTGATCATTATTTAATTAAGTAATCATTGATTTGTTGTTAAAAAAGATTATAATTAGATTAATTTTTATTTTTATTGTAATAAGAGAATTTTATTTTATTTATTATAAATTGATATATTATAAGTTGATGTAACGTAAATGGCTTTTCAAATGAAGGAACAGACTGCAAAGTTGTTATCCTAACAATCATGCACAGGATGCACAAAAAAAGAATCACAAGAATCGATGAAACGTTATTGCGAGTGTAATTTTTTTGTTCTTTGTTATTATTTCTGTCTCGAACTTATATCGAGTGGAAGCTCCATCGTTCCAACAAAACGATCTATTGAAAACCATTCAACCGTTTATGCTATATTTCGTGGTAAAGGATCCTTTTCGATTTCTCATTTTCGGTTTTTTCTCGTTCACAGAATAGGTGCAATCAACCTTCAATATATCTTTGAAGTGAATCTATTTTCGTTCAAAAAAAAAAAAAAAATTGTATAAATATTTATATGTATACGGGATACATATATATACATATACACGATTGTTTTCGATAGCAACTTCGTTATTATTGCTGTTAGAAAAAAATATCAAAAAAAAAAGGATGAATGAAAAATGAATTTAAAAGCTGCTACATTTATATTTATAAATATATTGATGCATTTAATAATTATATTATTTAATTAGAAATGATTATTTTTTTTTTATATATAGAAATGAAATCTGATCTCGATTGAATCGAATTTAAATATAATCAATAATGAAAAATATATAATTCTAATTAATTGTAATTGTATTCTTTTAAATAGATAATTTTTCTCTTAGCTTAATAAAATTGGAAAAATTAATTAAGATCAAATTAAAAGATCAAAAAAAAAAGAAAAGTTATATTTTTCTTAAAACATTTTTCATTATTAAAATTTCGTATTACTTTTTATAATTACACATAAGTAATTTCAATCATTCTCTACAATTATTTTCCAAGTGACATCACGTAACAGAAACGTTTCAAGAAAATCATCTTACATCATCCAACGAACTCTAATCTTTCGGAAAATAATATCGCAATAGAGCAATAATTTCAGCTATTATTCATAGCCTTGCAAATAATCGAATGAATCGGAGTTGGTTGAAACATCGCTATCCATTAATGGATAATTCAACCGTGCCGTTAGTTATCGTATCTGCCCAATCCTCTCATTCTATGCTGGAACAGTATATTGTATTAACGTCAACACATCCGTTTATTAACACCGACAACAGTGCCACCTAATTAGCTACCTTTGCATGAATGTTAGCTAGAACGAATTATCATGCTTCCAACTCGATGCTTATCGTCAAGATAACTCGCTAGATCTGTTAGGATATACTTCTCTTCTACGTAGCTGCTTACATTGGTATCGTACATGGCATCTATTACTTCATTTGATTACCTGATCAACATAATTATCTGTTTCGGTCAAATGCTCAAATACGTTAGTAGTAATTGATCGTCCATGTTGTTCTAGCCAGTTATGTTGCACGTCTTGATCACTTGATCATCTGGATCATCCTTGATTGATTCTGTATGCATATATGACAAACTTCGATTAGTTGGTACAACGATGTTTGTTAGATATAAATATCTATGTTTATGCATTAAATCGAAATAATATTTTGTATGAAATATTATTGTTATTGTATTTTTAATTTTGTTTTTATGTGCAAAATTAGTAATGGATTTGAAATTCTATATATTTCAAATAATAATTTAAAAATGATTATTTCGATTAATGATAATTATTATTTGGTAAATAATGTATTTGAATTGAGGTTATGTTCTTTTTTATTTGGTTAATTTGAATATTTGAGAAAATAATATATTGATAAATGAAAAATTTATTTGAAATGTTCAGCAATAATGTATTAATAATAAGTATATATTAATAAGAAACAATAATAATAAATATATTATAAAAATTAATTATTTTTAACGAAATATTACAATATTATAATAAATTTTATTAGAATATTATAAATGAATAACCAATATTAAATTTATAAAATATTAAATAACAAATATATATAATTTATTTTGTGGAGTGAAAATTAAATTCTTTTGATTTAAATATAATTTAAATTTTGTTATTTATTATTATATATATATATCAAAAATATATTATTTTCAAATAGTTTTAAAATATATTATTTTCAAATAATTTTAAAATAATATTATTTAAAACTTTCTATAAATATCCAGATCCAATTAGGAATTTGTATTATAAATTTATTTTAATTTAATTTACAAAAGAAATTAAATATTTTATTAATAAAATCTCCAATATTTTTATCAGATGTAAATATTTTTTTATTTCTTTTCTTAATTTTCTCTTATTTTTGACATGATATTCATCATTCAATCTACTAAAAATATATTTTAAATAAATCGATTAAATTTAGATACAGCTAAAGAATAAACAAAATTTTTAATTAGAATAATTATATATTTAAATGCTAGAAAAAGAAATTAAAGTTTTTTCATACATTTAACTAAATAAAAATATATGTCCAAGTGAGGAAAATTTTAGATAGTACAATATTCATTTTTTTTCATAAGTATTACTCTGTTATACAAACTTACTAATTATTATATAACATGTATTTAAATACGAGAATTTTTCATTCAAGTTTGTAACTAATTTTTTTTAGCAAAAAGTAATTCCCATTTCATATTCCTTTTTTTTTTTTTTTAATTATTGTCTTTCTCCATAGTTAAACAAAATACATCATTCCTATTTCATTTAAACAGTGCTATATAATAATTAACAAAGCACGCTTTCATACTTCATTGTAAATTATTTGCTCAAAACAAGGAAACAAATGAACTTTCCGTGTAATAATTAAAGCGCGGTATTTTGTGCTATCGTTGTGGCAACTCTAATGACAATTCAGAGAGTACATGGAACCCACTGCAAATCATGAAGAACTTTAAGTCAGACTTTGTGCTGCTTAAATCGCCTGTTTGCAGCTGTTACAAACTTGTTGGCATAATTTCGCAACAAATGTGTCTAGCTTATGATTAATATCATGAATCATTGTTCAAAATAAAAGAATAAAACTCAAGTCTCTAAAGATTAATAAAATGTTTTTTTAAATGAAATTTAATTTTTAAAATGAAAGTTAAAATTTTTTCTCCCTATTCAATGTATTCAAACATTTAACTCAATATATCAGTTTTATTGATGAAACATTTTTAAATATTGTTTAATAATTGTTATTAAATTTATTTTAACATTATTTACATGAAAAATTTTCCATTTAAAACTTTGAAATTTAAAAAATTACAATCGTAAATAAAAATTTGTGAGAAAAGTCAAATATTTAGCTATGTATACTTTCGATATTAAATTTTTTTTAATTGAAAATTAAATATTGCTTATGTTGTAGATTAATCGAAATTTTTCCAGTCATGTTACACGATATTTAATTTTTAGTATTATAGTCATTGCAATATAAAAACAATATTACATAATTCAAAATTCTCATTTTCTATTCTTAATAAAGATCATGAGATTATCAACTGTCTTTCATATTTTTTGCCATTTTTTAACAAAATAGTAACAACTATCCTCCAATTTCTGTATATATATTTAAACAAAAAAAAAATAATCTTATTAAACTTGCTCTTTTAAATCATTCACAAATTATTTAAAGTCATTCAAAATTATTTAAAAAAAGGAAAAAAACGTAAATTTTCCGTTCAAAGATAAAATAAAAACATTCCTAAATAAATCGTCTGGGATAGCTTTGATCGGTACCAGGCTAGGAATTCGCCGGAAGCGGCTACTATTCCAAGGAGGATCGTTCGTATTTTACCAAAGTGGATGGCGAACAGGCAGGCGGGCAGGCAAGAGCGATACATGTAAAGAATACAAGAGACTCGCGGGACTACTGGTCGGGATGTCGACTCGTAATATCGAAAATATATTGCCGAGCCTGTAACCACAAGTCATGTTCAATCGAATGAATCGTATGGAATAAAAATAAACCTGCCTCCATCGGAAACGAAAGGTCCAATACCGTTTTTCTTTATCTTGGCGAGAGGGGAAGAAAGTTGGAAGAAAGAAATGACGTCGAGGAATAAAGTAAAATGTGAAGGTGAAATGAAAGGTGAGGAGGAGGGGGAAGGGGAGGGGAAGAAACGAATGTTCCACCGACGCATGCATCAAATCTTTAAGTTGCGTGCGAGATAAAGTGTGCTTGCACGGCGGCGGCGGCGAGCCGAGATAAAATCAGGCAATTTCGTCCTCTTTCGAACTTCTGTCCTCTATTATTTATCGCGATCTGTTATTTTAATCTCTTTGTTGAGCGATGTACGGTTGTCCAGGAAAAAAGGCTCTTTATCTTTTCACGGAATGAAAAGATAATTTATCTTTAATGAAAGTTTGTCGATATGTATAGAGCATAATGAATTGTAGATATAAAGAGCAATTTTTCTGTTCGAAATATTACACATTGAGAAAGTGAAGTTCGATGATACGAAATTTTAAATGTTTACAATTTAATGCTTCATCATATTATTTATAAAAATAATTTTAGAGATCAAATTATTAAAAAAATATTGGAAAATTGATTTACTTGCCATTCTCTATTTTTTGAATTTTGATTCAAAAAATTATTGAATAACTTTAATTCTTGATTAGTATCATTAAGTCATGAATCATCATTATAGAATAAATTTTTATGCAAATATAAAATTATTGATATATTAATTAATTAATAAAATTTTTTGCGTAAAAAAATTTTTAAATTATTAAATAAACATGTACCATGTAATTTTATGCAAAAATTAAATTAAAATATACTAAAGTAAATTATTTTAATAATTTTTATAATAACTTTAACTTTCCATATGTATCGAAAAATAATAAATTGCCCGATAAAGTATTTCAATTACTAACAAAATTTATTAATTACGTAAATATTATAACATTGTTATAAATGTATATAAAATTATTTTTTGTATAAATTAATTGAATATATTTATATACGATTATAAATTTTTATCCCATTTTAATTGTTCATTAAAAATTAAAAACATCAAACTCTAGCATCAAAGTCGAAATGAAACTCTTAAACTAAGCGTTGGAAAAGGGATTAACGTAAAGGAAAAGCGGAGAACGAGAGGAACGAATGGTGGATGATACCTTACAGTCTGAAGGAATTTTTTTCCTAGAGAAGGATTCATCGTAACGTACCTTTTGCAACACTCTCATTATACCTTTCTTTTCGGTAACGTAGCAAAAAACTGGTGAGCGAATAGGTGAGAACACTTGCTCCTGCGTACAGAATGTATGTTAGGCGGGAGCAGATGGGCGTTTTTTGAACGTTACTTACCTCAAATGATAGAATTTAGAAAATGAAATAAAACGCTAGTGCATTAAACGTTACGTGTAAATTGCGCTCGACAATTGTTATAAGATAGTATAATAGAAATAGCAATAAGAAGTGAATAGTAATGGATAATAATACTAGAAAGCAGATGAAAACCAGTATTATGTGCAAATTAATCTTTTACACTCGATGATTTCTTTTTAATTTAATATAAAGAATGGATATAAATGTACAATTTCAAAGAATTAGAATCTCAATTTTTAAATAAAATTTAAAGCCTCGAATGAAATACATATATATATTCCAATTAAGAATGTTTAAAATTTACTTAAAACTGAAAGTCATGTTTAATTATTGAAGATACAATATTTGCGCTTCAGATGAATAGGGAATTTCTGATTTAAATTTGGAACCAACCTTCAATCAATGCTTCGACAAATACTGTTGAAAATAGACAAAGATTGATTCCATACGACGTACAGTAAATGTTGGATAAGTGCCCAAAAATCTGGATCCTAACTGTCGAGCACTTATCGAGTAAAGGTATTGAAATTTAATCCTGACCTAGCTTGACAAAATTTGGGATTCATTTCCTTTATATATTTAAGTTGAATATAGAAAAGTTCAAGAATCAAAATAAATGTATCAATGATATTCACGATATGTCGAAGATCTTTTAAAAATAATAATGATTTAAGAATATATTGTTATAGTATTGTTAATATTTTATAATAATAAATTTAACAAAAGATTTTAAAACAATATTAAATTAATATCCACTATTTATTTTAATTTATAAATTCAATTATCTTTTAAAATATGTAGTGAAAAGTATTGATTTAAATATGTTTTAATACAAGACTATATCCAATATAATTATTATTATGATATATAAGAAAAATTTTCTATTTACACGATTGTTTCGCAGTTAAACACAGTTAAATCTTAGAAGGAGGAGGTTGAGATTGAGAGGGAGGAGGAAAAGTAAGACGCTGCAGAATAGTTGCATAAGAAGACAAATACCAAACAAGGAGGACAGTTGATTGCATTCGCGACATCCTCGTCTCTGAATTTTGGCTTCATATTCCCCTCTTGTTCATGGATGTTCGTCTTACCAGACTTCGTACGATACCGCATTTTAAAAATATCTCGGTTTCTGAGTGAAAAATTATCCAATTCCCAGGGACTCCCTAGTAGAGGTGCGAAATGCATTTCGCTGAGTAATGGTGAAAGAAATTCCCTATAATTCACGCGTTCCATACCTTGGTATTGTTTCGTACATATGACATTTACGAATTGCGATACGATAATCGCGCGTGGCGATTAAAAAAAAAAAAAATGAGAAATAAAATAAGGATTATAAAATATTTTGAGAAAGTGTATGTTAAACTGCATATTATAACTAACATATATTATTAAATATTAGAGTAACAAATTTAAAAATTCGTTTTATTTATCGTTTTATTATTCATTTCTGTTATTAATAATAATATATAAATATGACTTTTGATAAAATTAATAGATATCGATTTCAAGAGAAATAAAAATAGAATTATGTATTCATTTTCATTATAACACTTTAATTATGTATATAATTATAATTATATGATATATTTAATTAATAAAAATCAATATATTTATCATTATCACATTATGCAATAATAATATTAACAATGTAATTAAATAATAAATTTTTGTTTTTTAATCCTCTTTCATATAGATTTATTAATTGTTTTTCCGATTTTTATTTTTATTTTTTGATCTATTTCTTTTTAAAGTTTCTCGATTGATAATTTTAAGTTGATAAATTGCTTTAAATAATTCTTATTCATTTTTACATTGTATTTAATAATATTACTATTAATTGTCGCAATATTATTTCAATTCCTGTATAATGATATGAACATATCTTTAGAATATTTAAAAATATTTTTTTTTTTCATTCATAATTAATAATTTTTCTCTTAATATTCTTCTCATGATTCAATATGCGAAGAAAATTTATTAAAATAGATTCAATTTTATGATAATTATTGCAATTATAAACGATATAAATGTCAACTTATATTATTTTACACAATTCATACAACAAACATTGTTACATATTATTAATTAAAAATATTTATACAAAATGGTCAAAAATTGATGATAAAAAAAAAATCGACTTTAAATATTTAAGTACACGTATACTTGACTTACAAGTCGACTTTTTAGACACAACAATGTCTTATACGAAAAAATTTCATTCTATATTTTTCATTTGTACTACAATTACGAACCACTCCGTATACACATACGTGATATCAATATAAATCACATCAATCTATATTTTATTGAATAATATAAGTCAGCCTTAACACCTTAACAAAATTCGTATAAACAAATACAAATGATCGTTTCGATTCATGTTACTTTCAAATAAAATTTTGTCAATAGTCGAAAAGAAAGCGTTCTTCGTTCGGCCCTTGATAAAAGTTTAGACTGGGGTAACCGCACGTGTAACCGAAACTCCGATAATTAGTTCATCGAGGGAAAGACAGAGGGCGGGAAATAGCACGAACTGGTGGCCAACAAATTCAATTGGCCCTCTCACGGGTATACCCCTTGATTATAACTGGACCACCGGGGAAAAAGAAGCTGGCAATGATATTTGCTCCCGATTTTCGACCCCCGGCACGTTCCTCCGTAAATTACGGCCAGAGTTTCGTGCGCCCTACCAAGCCGCCATTTTCTGCGTTTCTACCTCAATGCGAGAGGAATTCTCCGTGGCTGACGAAAACCGGTTATTAAACCTTATTCCCTTCTTTTTTCCCTTCCAGCCTCACTTTTCCAGCGTCCCTTTTTCTCTCCTTTTTTTTTTTTTTTTTTTTGCAATCGAACAACTCTCCCTCCCCGACTTCGTTGAATTATTTTAGCTAAGAAAGTTCCCGAAGCGTGGCAAACATACGTGCCGCGTACGTCCGAGGAGATCTCTTGAAGAGAGGTCAAGAAGAAGCTCCCTTACGTATTCTGCAAGCTCAGGTTTACACATTCGAAATGTGGTCAGAAAAATCCAAAGTTTTCCGAGAGTTGGAAGTGGTTATCGAATGGCCGGTATGTGACCCGGGATCTAAAAAGATTTCCCTAATATTAAGCTTTATATTGTAGCTGTATCTTGAAAGGATGCGTTTTTCGTAAGAAATTTATTTTGTCGAATTTGATTTGTTTTTCAAATATGGTAATTATTATGACATTTGTATGAAATAAAGTTAATGGAATATAAATGAATGATGATAGATATATATTATTCGTTCAATTATATGTATTTAATTTATATTGCATTAGAAAAAATATTTTACCAATAATGCATTCAATTTTAATGTTTTTATTAATCCTGGCTGCTAACTTTTTCGTTATTTTTCTAGTTAATTTCTAAAAATTTATATACAAATGTTATTCTGATCTTAAATACTATTTCCAGATTTGATCGTTCAAACTAATAAACTTTTAATTAAAATTGATAAAATGTAAAATTCCAGAGACTTGATATTATAATTTGATATAATTTTGCTGTGAAGGAAATCTTATTTTTTTTATATTACTTTCCCAATTTCTCATAGGAAACTAATTTGAGTTAACAATAAAAAAAGAAAATACGCACATCTTGTTATTTTTTACATAAAAAATCTACTTTTCTTATATCTTAAAAGTAAAAGAATTTATATTTTTTATGTCCTATATTAGCTTAATAATTCTCTTTATTAACAAGTTAAATAGCATGCTTATATAATTTATAATTTCTTTATCAATTTCAAACGCCTTTTTTTTTTAAATAATAAATAATTCAAGAGACAATTATAAAAGTTTAAATGAGATACGTGAATTAAATTGTACAGATTTTTCAATCGTCGAATAAATAACGGAGGGAATACACTTAAAGTCCTACTGTATACGGAACATTCCTCAAGCTTTCCCTGGATCGAGTTTCTTTTGTTCCGTGAAAAGGGCTAATATCCATTTGGAATTAGGTTGAATAATGTCTAGAAAAGAATGAGCAAAAATGGAGAGTAGCCCGAGGTTCTGATAAAGGTGCGCCACGAAACGAAGTAAATTGTTGAGGAAGTATAAGAGAAAGGAGAGGAGGAATGGCATTACACCGACCGTGAAGTAATAGAACTCTGTGTCTACGTAGGAGGGAAGAGTGGCGACGATCGGCGGATAGAAGGGAGGGAGAAAGAAAGTGAATCTTAATATCGCTTATTTATTCATACTTATAACCCCGCTTTCGCCGCTCAAGGATTTTCATAACAGGTTTGTTCTCCTTCCACGGAGGAGAGTCTGCATTATCAGCGCGCACGTTTTGAGATTGTTCATGTTCCGCTTATGTAAATTTAGCAAATTGTGTCCCGCTCGTGTCGGTCTAAGTAGCGCCTGTGAGTCGTTTCAGATGTTTCCACTATTATCAATATTATTATTCCTTTTATTTTTGTTTCAAAGTTGAGTATCAAGCAAGTTTTGATAATTTTATAATCTTATCTTCCCTTGAAAGGAGGGACGTATATAATATGTAAAAAAAAATTTTATCATTAAAAGGAATAGAATTATATTGATATAGAGTTATTTTATAAAAATGAAGATTTTTAGAAAGTGAATAATTAATATTTTGTTGCTAATTTCGGATATTCATTTTTAATTGTTAATAATTAAAATGAAGTTTTTTATCCTTAATTTTCGTTTTATTTGAAGAATTGTCAAATTTCTTGTATAACAATTCGATCAGAAAATATTCTTTTATAAATATTTTTTCGAAAATGCATGTATATAAAATGAAAATTAAGTAATGTACAATTTGATGAATTATAAATTATAAAATCTTCTTTTTATTAATTGAAGCACAATTTTTATTCATTTTTGCATGAAAGATGTATAATAATTAATAGTAATAATTAGTTGTCGAATGTGAAAAAAAAACAGGAAATAAAAATTCAAGCTTGCCAAAGAAAAAATATTAACAAATTCATCGATAATTTATTAAAAATAACATTATAAATTTCGTTATTTTAATTGGAATAGATATATTTCTAAGTAAAATAATATTATAATAAAATAATAATAAAATATTTCTTAATGTTTGAATGTAGTAAAATTTATAAATATCGTTCGAGAAAAAGATCTCAATAAAAATTAATCTATATTTTATCTGCCATAAATACATAACAAATCTAAATTAATGAATTTTCAATATTTGCTATTCGCTAACGTATGAATCTTCATTCATATATTCAGTTTTAAAACCACGAAGAAGAGAAACAAAATTTTTCCCATCATATATACATAGTAATTACAAAATATATTATACTTTCACGTAAAATAAAATCCAGAAGAATCGTTTTGATTCAATGAAAATAATGGATCAATTTTAATTTGTAGGAAAAAAAAAATAAATAAATTTAAAAGTAATGAAAAGGTGCATCGTTATTGAAAGGGAATATAATGCACCTTTCTTTGAGGACTTCATCGAGGTGGCGTGGCGAGAGAGTCAGATTATAACCGGCTTAAAATCGCCCATCTTTAACGACATCGAATAAATGAACAGAGAGATAAATGACGAGAGTATGTCGATATTATCGGCCCATCCATTTTTCACTTTCTCGATATCGCATGAGTGCCACGGAATCCGAGTGGAAATCGTGCTATTAATTATAACGCGATAATCAGTAGAAATATACGATGATGGCCGATAGATTTCATGGAAAACGATTTAAGTTTCGAGGGGAAATATATTGAATTAACACGTATCTATTGTACATGTATTTTTTTTTTTTCATATGAATATTTTAATATCAAATTCAAAAAATTGGAAAAAGTTTTGGAATATTTTCGTAATTCGAAAAAAAAATTGTTTACGAAGAAGAGATGATATAATGGTATATAGCTCTTCAATTTTATATTTTTTTTATAATTTAAGTTGTTTCGAACTTTGTTTGAAATATAGATATTAATAATCTTATTAATAAAATCACGTTAGATATATAATATCGAAACAAAATAATACATATGTAATAAAAATTATATAAATAATCTTATTTCTACACGATATATTTAATTTTTTTTAATTATAATAATTACTTGTTTCTTGTTTTTTATCACTTCCATTTTAATTAACATAAAAAAATATGTATATATATACGATGATATATCTCGATAGATTTCACGAAAAACGATTTACACTCAAATCTTTATACTCGGAAACTTTTTAATTAATATTTGTTATAAAAACAATAAAAGCTTTTGAATAAATTCCACGTTAACGCAGATATTATTTTATTTCATTAAAATCTCAATATAAATTTTATAAAATTTTTTAATAAGGATGGACAGATATTGCAATTCTACAAAAAAGAAAATACTTTTGGATATGAAGAATTATAGATACCATTGCCAATAATAGATATAATTTTTGGAAAATCTTAATAAAATCTTAATAAAAACTTGTTTAAAATATTTAATTAAATAATTATTTCAATTTCAGATTTCCGCCAATATTACAATATAATGAAATTATAAAATTCTATTAAAATTCTTTATTGGTTGCATTTATTAAACAGATTTTGTTCTTAGAAAATGGAAAATAACTCGAGAATTTCTAGTTGAACTTCGTAGCCTGTTAGTCGTTTGTCTTTAACTATAGACATACCGTCTATCCATGTGACACACATCGGTAATTAAAGTCCTTTACTTTGATGTCTATTATTGTCCATATATATTCTTAGCCCTTAACTTTGGAAATGCAGACAGTTTGACAATCCTATGGACAATTGACTGGAGACAAGTTAGTAAAGATTCATTTACATACTTGGCAATAAATTTTCATTTAAAACTTATACTCATTTAAAAATTAACAAATTCCATTTATAGTTTCTTCAAGAAAACTTTTACATTTTTTACAATTTTTCTTACATTTTTTTTCTTTTTCTTACATTTTTCACAAATTTTCTTATAAATAGATATTAATGTTTATGCATTCATTAAAAATTTAATGATATAAAATAATTCAAATTACGATGTATATTTTAAAGAATTAATCTTTATTTAAATTCTATTTCTCTAGTTATGTTCATTTTAATTCGTAGTCTATTTAATTATATTTTCATGATTTATAAAAAAATAAAATTAAAATTTTAAATTTAACTTATCGAAAGAACTACAAATTTTTTAATTAAAAAACTAATCATCTTCATAAAGAAAAATCATATATAATTCATCTAAGCTTTAAACTTTAGAGAAATTATTATTTCTATCTCTAACAACAAATTGATTTTTCTTAAAAATATTTTTATAAAAAAGTAGAACTTTTCTAGCAATAGAATTATATCGAAATTAGAATTATGCATTGTAATTTAATATTTTCTTAATCAGCTAACTATTAATACGATAGTTTAGATTGCACACGTATACGGTAGATTCAGAGCGTGAGTGTCATAGCACATGACACTTAGGATGCAAGAGCTGTAGAAGTTGAGAGGAGAGGGTGGAGTAGTGAAGGAGAGTGTGAAAGCTGGATGAGTTCCAAGGCATGCAGGAAAATAGTTTTAGTTACATTGTTGCTTTAGACTAACACGAAGGCAAAACAAAAATAAATCTTTCCTAAATCTTTTATGTCTAACTAAAGGATGAACGTTTATATTTCTTTGTTCCCTGATATGAATGATTTATTATGCAGATTGTGGTATTTCGTACCTACAAATATTTCACTTTTCAAACGAAAGAAATGAACGTACAACAATATAATATAAACTCGAAATATTAATCAAAATTAGACTAAATGTTAGTTTTTAAAATAATTAATAATAAAAGTTTTTAATGAAATGTTTTAGAAAGTTTCTTATCGTAATCTAGCAGTAATAAAATTGTAACAATTCTGAAATCTATATAAAAATTATTTTAAAATGCTGTCTCATTAATCTTTCAATTTCTAAATAATTATTATTTAATCTACATTGAACATGTATCTTTATATTAATTGTTAATTTTCATTTATTATTTATTTATTTATTATAAAACTAATGTATTATAACTATAATATATTTCATAATAATTTAATTGTTTTTTTAAAGCAATTTAAAAACAGAAATAAACAATTTATATATATATTGAAATTTTAGTTAAATATATATTATATATTATTTGCTTATCTTAAAACAAAATAATTATTCTGTTTAATGTTTTTTAAAGAAATAAATAATAAAAATTACACATTTGTATATATAATATACATGTATATATTTTATATTTTTATAATAATTATTAATTAGAGACAATAGATACTATTTCAAATTAAGAACATTATATTTTTTAATAATAATAATTGAGAACAAAAAATGTTTATTTACATATACACATATAATTTTAATTTAAATAAATTATATTTTTCTTCTTCTTCTTTATAGATTAATTACTTAATCTTATTTTCTTCTCTATTTTCGATAATGTTTCAATAATAATTATTAATCGAAAACAATTATTTTTTCATAAGTTGATTAATTAAATTTGCTTCGTCTTCATTTTGCAATTTCTTCGAAAATATCTCCAATGTAAAAATTCAATCTGATGTTTAACTTTGCGCACGACGGAGAACACATGGAGGATGGATAAGAAGGTGTGAGTCGAAGCGAGGGTGAAACCTGGATGAACTCCAAAGCGTGCGAACGGATAATGTTACAGGCACGAACGATCTCAGTTCGGTGAAGCTGAGAGTCCCGTCGAGAGAGCGGAGTATCGTCATTGTCTATTCTTCTCCCTATTTGTCACGCCTTTGCTTTTGCGGTTGGTACCACGAGTAAACCAGTGTTGTTACCATGACGACCCCACGCCAACTGAATACGTAGGTCAGAAAAAAAAAATCTGTATGTAACACATCGTACGTTTCAGTGACGTTCATTTTCAATCACAATATTTTGAATAATAGAATGTTTAAAAAAATGTTTAAAGAATGGTAGATTAAATACAAAATATTTTTATTTTTCGTTTCTTGAATTTACGTACATTTTATTATGTAGATAATTCTATTTTATAATAATAGAATAAATTGATTAAATTAATAATTTTTATATATTTTAATAATTAAATATATTCTTTGATATTTTTTGTCAATGTGTAAAATTATCAGAAATAATCAAATATGAATTTTTGAAATTATTTTCAATTATTTATCATGTTTAATTTCAACAATGAAATAGTAAAATATCGAAAAATCCCTAATCTTCATTCTTATTTTGCAAAATCATAACAATTAAACAGTCAAATATTTAAACACCTAACTTTGCAAATTATTCTCAATTTTTACCATCATTTTTAAACATTTCCAAAAATTACAATTTCCAAATGGCATCAAACAATAGAAAATTGAATTGAAAATTTCCCAATCTTTTTTTTCTTTTTTTTTAAATTATTTTTAATTATTTCTATTTTTCAAAATAACATCGATCAAATATTTTACACGATTCTTATTTTTTAATAAAACCATCTCCGATGATTTAACATTTGATCGCCCTCCATTTAAATCGGCGAGTAACGCGTAGAAAAACTTTTTTGACCCATTGTACGTATGTACATAGCCATGAACGTTTTTTCATCCCCTATTCTCGCGCAAAAGAGGGAGAAGCAGTCGGCTTGGGGTGGAAGAAGCACTTGTGAGCTATGCGGAAGTGTAACGTCACGAGTTCGCACCAAGTGAAAAGCGTCTAGTTCTCACTCTCTTCATCGCTGTCTCGGTTTTGTTCCATAGTTCCCTCTCTCTTTCTCTTTTTCTCTTTCTCTTTTTCTCTTTGTCTTGCATTCTCTCTTTCTCTTTCTCCTCTCTTTCCTCCTTTATGTTTCTTTCCATTTAATAGCCACTTTGAGCTCTCGCACGAATCATCGCGAAAGCTGTTACGTGATTAGTGACGGATGAACGTTCCACGTCCTCGAGATTGTACGTTTGCGTTGTTGAAGACGTTAATTGTCGGATGATTCAGAAGATTGACTTTATTTTCGAT
Source organism: Apis mellifera (assembly GCF_003254395.2). Lineage (NCBI taxonomy): Eukaryota > Metazoa > Arthropoda > Insecta > Hymenoptera > Apidae > Apis > Apis mellifera. The sequence goes on from NC_037646.1 coordinate 2,486,587, forward strand.
ACGAGAAAATGGATAGAAACGGAAAAATTGAAATACTTCTATAAAAAAATATTATTCGAATATTATAATGTTTATTTTATTTAAAATATTATCTTCTTATATACTATATAATGAAATATTTATTATAAAATAGTATTTATATAAGTTGTACTTTATATGAAAAACTTGTTTTGAATCAAAACTTTATATTTGAAATATTATTTCTTTATATAATTACTATTTTAAGGAAGAATTTATTCAAAATCATTTGAAGAAATAGAAACATTTATATCTATTTATTATTTAAAATTTATTTTTTTAAAATTTATTTTTTTAAAATTTATTTTTTTTAATCTTTAAAATATTATCTTTTTATATACTATATAAAATATTTGTTATAAAATAGTATTTATATAAGTTGTACTTTATATGAAAAACTTGTTTTGAATCAGAACTTTATACTTGAAATACTATTTCTTTATATAATTACTATTTCAAGGAAGAATTTATTCGAAAAATCATTTGAAGAAATAAAAACATCTATATCTATATCTATTTATTTAAAATTTTATTCTTTTAATCTTGAATGTAGAATATCTATATAATAATATAAATAAGTAATTAAATTACTCGTATTAATATTTGTATTGTAGTTTATTTTCGAATTTGATATTTTTTAGATTTAAATATTTGATTATAATCATGGTTTACAAATATATATTGTACATATATTTTATACTACTAATTATGCATAATACTTATTATAATTTGCAAATATATAAAGAATTCATTTGTAATATTGATATTTATTCGTACAATAGATTTACTTTAACTTTTTAAAAATGTAATTTCACTAATAATTAACGACAAATTATCGAATAAAATAGATATGCTATATGAGAAATATATTTATGTATTTTATATTTATGTATTTTCAATGTATTTCCATATTAAAAATATAATTCTAAATATAAAATATTTCGTACAATAGGATGATCGAGCATTGAAACCTATAAACATTTTAAAATTTTATTTCATTTTGCATAATTACAAATTTAAAAAAAAAACGCAAAAAATACCAAGACTTTAATAATTAATCCTTTATTAATATTCTGCTAAAAAAGAGTGCAATTTCATTAGAATCAGAATTTTCATTACTTTTGACAATACGGATCGTTAATAAAACTCGTACACGTAACTTTGATGATTGATATAAAATTATAATTTTATAATTTTATAATTTTTGTTTTTACAAATAATATAATAATAATCACTACAATCATTATAAAATTGTATTTTCTATCGTTATATAACGTAACAAAATTAAATACAACAAAAAAGTGAAACGAAACTCCTTTAGAAACAAGTTTTCCGGACAAACAATTTCGTTACGTTCATAACGTTGACGGATCTTTATTACCAGTACTATAATCTCTTATCTGTAATTAATTGAAACTGATGACGTGAATATCGCTTGCCATATAATCTATCCCCGGCCGTTCTAATTACCATTTCAACCGTACAATTATATAAACACTCGGTCAACTTATCTCTCTCTCTCTCTCTCTCTCTCTCTCTCTCTCTCTTTCTCTCTTTTTCTCTCTCTGTCGTAACCCTTTCCTGCTCCCTGGGCTGGAAGTCACGCGAGGAGAGATGAAAAATTGCGCGGAATGCAGATACGAGGCAAACGATAGGAAGCGCGATCGCGATAGGACGATTGTCACCCGGATGTTCCACACATGCAAAACAGTCGCAATTAAGCGGGCGCGATTTGCATAGGTGTATTGTTACGGCGGTCAAGGGGCAGATAATGGAAAAAGAGAAGCAGGGAAGAAGGAGAATGGAGAAATTACGAGACACGAGATAAAATGTCACTTGACGCGCGGTCATTAATTATATATGATAATTGGACATCGGTGAATTCGGCTGAACACGATGAAAAATATATGACGAGTTATTGGCTTGATTATTGTCCCATTAAGAGGACTTTATACTATTCTCGTGATTGTGCTTATAAGTATTGAGAATATTTCATTTAATTATTGCGCTGAGAAAGAGGATATGTTGTAGAAGGTGTGAGGTTTTTATTATTTTTTTTTAAAATTAATTATTATTTATATTCTATATTAGATATATTCTATATATCTTATTTATATTCTATATTATATATATTCTATATTCTATTATATTCTATATTATATAATTTTTAGTACAGAATGTGCTAGGAAAAAATCTTTTTCACTTCGATCAACGAGTGATATCTTAATATTTTTGAATGAGAAGAAACATATTACAGATAAATGGATTTCGATATAAAAGAAACTTTTTTAAATCTCACGAGGGTGGCGCGAAGTGCTCGTATTACTTGTAAAGTAAAATTTACCGAACATCGAAAATTTTCCAAGTTTTCTCATTTGCGGTGCTTTGTTTTATGATCCTTACGTGCGAGGCGAGCGACATGAGCTGCAAAGTGGCAAAGAATAATGTTAAAAGCATATACTCGTATCTTTTTATTACCTCCATCTTCGATTGATGTTATCCACGTAAGAAAGTTAAGCTCATACCGCTTTATCGTTCACGTTATAGATCGTGTCTTTCCTTTAATATATGAGGATTAATTTTTTATTCCCTTCAGAAAATACTCAAGCCCTAAAATATCATATCATACTCATTTATCATCATACATTGCTATGAATAATTCTCTATAAAATCGAAAATCATTGTCTTTATATTCTTATACTTTTTCGAAACTTATATTCATATTCAAATACTGTGTGTACGAAGTATTGATATATTCGTGGAACATCTTTGAACAGCCGATTCTAAAAGTTAAAATAAACATAAAAGTTGGTATTTCAACAATGTTGGTTGAATCTTATTTATTAAGTAATAAACAGTTTAAGTTTGCATTAGATGAAGCGAGATAGAGTTAAAACGAAACACCGATATAACGAAGATAAACCATTCTGATTCTATCTCTATCTAACGTGAATTTCATGCTTATAAAATGTTTTAATAACTCAATAAACAAATATTTTTGTATATTAATTTTTATATATATTTTATTTTCTAAAATCTTTCAAAATCGTTTTATGAATATATATATAAGTAATATAAAGTGATAAAAATAGAAAAAAAGATTTATAATTTTTTACAATAATACTTATTTAATAAAGAAAAATAAACATGTATCAAAAATTAATTTTTTTTTTTAATTAGTTTTTCTTTCCAAAATACAAAGATTATTATAATATTTTGATTATGTTAATAATAAAAATACTATTTTATTAGTATTCTATAGTTTATCAATAAATATGGTAAATATTGGTTGTTCAAATATTAGACTAGTATATATATATATTTCTTCTCTATTTGAATGTTTAAATTTAGCAATCTAATATCATATTAACTTTCGACATTTGACTTAATGAGCTGTTATCTGATTAATTATTCGGCAAATTTTAAAATCAGAAGATAATTCAATCTTTAAAACAATCTAATTTCATTTTTAATGTAATTAATATATAAAATACATTATCAAATAAAAAACAAATATTAAAAATTTATAAAAAAATTGCTATTTTAATTCTTTTAACTTAAATTTTCTAAATAATTCAAATATAAATAATTTCTACTTTAAGTTAAACAATTTTATTTTCTGACATTTATATATTAAAATTTTAACATTTACTCTAAGATAAAATTTGATCAATATTCGAATATTTTTTTCAATAACAAATTTTTAATTATCAAAATATAACCAATTAACCAAACCGAATTTATAAATGAAAAATTCTTAATAGAATTATTTCCTTGTTTACCCAGATATTGCATTTTTTTTCTAAAACGATTAGAATAAAAACCAGTAATTCATTACAATGTCACCAACAGTACGATAACGGAACTGTAAATCGCACTCGGTAAATCGCGTAGTCTGTCCGTAATGGTATGCAAGTCGATTTTTCTTTCTTTCTTTCTTTCTTTCTTTTTTCTTTTTTTCTTTTTTTGTAGTGGAATTCCACTTGATTGCAGTCAGTGATTCAATTTCGCGCTGAGAAATACAAGTAGAACGTGCCGTCGCGTTAAAGGTATACAATCGTACTTAGAATTGCTATCTCAAATTATATCAATATTATTACCTTTACAATAGCAAAGAATTGAATGGGAACGAAGATGCGTAGCTTTTGAAGATAGCAGATTATTCATTCGAGCGATGGATTTTGAAGTGAAGGTGATAAAATTTGATGATTTGATTATTTAAATTTTAAAAATTAATTTGTTAAGTAAATTGAATAGAAAATTGAGAATTGTAATTATGAAAGATAGAAGAGAAATGTATTTCAAACATGATGATATTGTACAAAATTAAATTTTCGATATGTTTCATAACATTTCTGAATTTTATTATATTTTAGATAATTTTATTTATTTTCATTTTTTCATAATTGTTCTATTTAATTCTCTTGTGTAATAGGAAGATTTATAAATTGAATTGAAATAAATAGTTGAAATATCATATTTTCGAAAATATTGTGTTTCTAAATTTTAACAAATATTATGCGGTTTAATTTTATTGCTCGATAATTATTAATTCGTTTTAAATATTGAAAATATTTTTCGTAATTAATTTAATTCGAAAAATAATAAAAAATTTATAAATGAACTGTAGTAATAAATTTTATATTTTCATAAATATTATATGTTATATGTTATATATTAATTTTAAATTTTATAAAATTTTAAATAATAACTATTATATGGTTTTTCCAATCACCACAATAATTTTTCAATTAATTTTTTAAAAATTTGGAAAAAATAAATAAAACAAATAAATTATTTTGGAAAGATTGTTATAAATCTTTATTTACTCATATAAATTATTAAAATTAACTTTTCTCAAATTATGCTGAAAATATTATTCGAAATATTATTATTTATACACTAATTCCATTAAAAAATTATTTAAAAACAGTGATTAAATCAGAGGTTGATAAAATAAATATTTATATTAAAATTTACCAAAGAAGCATTACATTCATATTAAATACATTAATTGAATAAAATAATAAATTTATTATCGAAAGTTTACAATATCCAATAAATGTAACATTTATATTTTGTTTAATACTCTATTCATTTTTTAAAAATTTATCAGAAAAAAATAAATGCAGAGAAATAATTGATAATAAATTCTCCATAAATTTTAATGCAGAAAAATTTAAAAAATAATCAAATTATAAATCTTTATTGAGTAAACGTTTGTTAAATAGATTATTTACGACAATTAACGATTTACAAACATATTAATAAATCGAAAAATAAACAAATATTACATTTCATTTATAATAAACATAAATTTCGTGATATTTACATTGTACTGTTTCGTATCATTTCAGAACAAGGACAAACCACAAGTAAGAAGAAAACAACATTTTCGCGATTGCTTCGAGGACTAAAGACGCACAGGAAGGAGAAGCAAGCGCAAACTCAAGGTTCCCCGAGGCATGGCCGTATAAGAATGGGAGTACCACAAAGAGTAAGTGTGTATCTGTGTACAAAACCATAATCCCACTTCACCGAAGCAGCCATTTACTACTGTCGATTCAGATTTCCTGTATATATTCTTCAACTAACTACAATTTCATCCTTTATTCGCAATTTAGACTTTGTTACTTTGTATTTTCAATGGGAATATTTAGCAAATAATGAAGGTAAAATATCTCTCAATATTATAATAAAATATAACAAAATTGTTTATAGATTATTTCAAACATTGAATCAAAAAAATTTGATATTGAAAAAATATATATTATTATCTTATTTGAAATCAATATAGATAAATATATTGATTTTAATTTTTAATTATTTTAAACATTAGATCAAAAGATTTAGTCTTGAAAAAATATATATTATTTTTTTATTCTAATTAAAACGTTAAAAATAATATATTTTTTTTTATTTTTTTTTTCTGTGATTAATATATTAAATGTTAAAATCAAATTTAATCAATCAATTTGGATCAATATAATAAATAAATGAATTAGAAAAGAGAAAGAATTAATTAAATAATTTAATTTTTTCAATCAAAATTACGTATTATATAATGAATAATATTATATATGAGAATATAATATTTAAAATTAATTTTTAATAATGTTAGCAATATATTCTTAAAGAAAATTTTATAAAAAGTGTAATGCATTAATGAACAAAATATGAATTTAATAAATTTCACTTAATATATAGTTTTGTTTCTTTTTTGAAAATATTATTTTAATTGTTAAAATTGTTATTATAAATGCTTTAGATTATTATAGATATTAGATAATAGATACTTTTATTATTTTTTTTATAGATAAGATAAAAATATTTTTTTTATTTAAAAATTTATATCATTATTAAAATATGGTCTAAAAAAATTTAATTATATTAAAAAAAAATAGATTTTTTTATGCTGCTAGCATTTCATCGTCCATTTTGCCTCGAACGATATATAGCATACATATATATGCTATATATTTTTTTTTTTTCAATAGTGATATCTATTTGTAATTCTATCTGCAAAACTGAAGAATGCAAGGCACGATCTGTCAGTTTTGTTTAATTCTATTTCACGGTTAACTTATATTTACGCAGCCGTAAAATGGAATACATAAATCCTGACTGCAATTCGTATTGAAAATTTCTCACTGAACTAGAAATATTACTATCGATTATTGAAATCATTTTAATAATTTATTGTTATATTTCTTGATAAGGCAGTGTTTCTCAACTGGCAATCTTTAAGCGAATTATAAAGTAATTTTTGTACAAAGATAACTACATGCAAAATTAATTGAAATTGATTATAGATATCATCCCATATTTAAAAATATTAGTAAAGTATTTGAGAAACGTTTTCTTAATTTCTATTGAATTATAATTTTTAATTATAATATAATCTATTTAGTTATAATCTAATCTAGATTATATTACATTAAATTATTTTGTTATAAAAATATTAGAAAAATATATGTTTGGAGATTTTATAAATTATAAATATGTATTTATGTATATTATGTTAATCCATTTTGAAAGTTAAAAAATTTAGTAAATTAAAAAATCGCGCCTTATTTTCTATTTTAAAAATGAACGTTTTTTTTTCTTTTTTATTATTTTCTATTTCAAATAGGCACTGAATTTCAATACGAAACGTTAAACGTTTTATCGCAGTAACCGGTAATTTTCATCTCCATGCCTTTCATTAATCAAACGTCACAAAATTACTATGCAAGTAATTTTCCCAGACTGTAACTTGTAATTTTTTGATTCACTTTTAGACCAATTACTTCTGCAATTAGAACTGCACTTTATTTATACTTTTTTATTCTTTCTTATTTTTTTTTATAAAAAATTTTTTTTTCTTTTCATAAAATATAATAATCTTCATGCATAAATAAAAATATTAATAGATGATTTATCATATTATATTCACATATTTTGGTACTTCAAAATTTAAATGCAAATTTTAATTTTATTGCAATGAAATTCTCATTAATTTAAATAAAATCTATAAAAAATAAAATCTTAATCAATAAATAAAATCTTTAAAAAAAGAATACCATTTTAATTGAAAAAAATAAGAAGTTTTTTGACAAAACGATTAAAAAGTTATAAGTATAAACATTGCAGATAATATTAATGTATCATCAAAGAAAGTAACCATGAATATGTTCATTTTTCTTGAAATATATTACATATTGTTTAATTCATACCATTCATTTTATTTCCAAATAATTTTATAATATCTAATTTTTTAATTTATAAATCTATTTGCGAAGATTTTGAATTGCTTGTATATGAAGTACAATTCTATTTTTCCTATTATTATCGATAATTTCGTGATATTTTTTTTCTATTTCTCAATTTATAAATCATAAATCATTTGACTTCAGACATTTGTTTGTCACTGTTTGTAATATTATTTTATCGAATTCTTGATAATATTCTCAAAAAAGAAAATATCCTTATCTTGCTATATTTCGTAAAGCTTATAATAAATCAAATTACGCTACTGATTATTTTGTTTACAAGATCATTTCCGTCTATGGAACATGAATTAAAAGATTGGAAAAGAAGACAAGAGGATGGGAATTATGCATGAATACATGGAAAATTCGAATATCCGTTACTTCCGGTTCATTGATAAAGAAATTTGTGTGCATCAACGAAGTGAACAGTTTGCCTCTGAGAATTAAAGATCCTCAAGATTTCCCATGTGTCATCGATTTATTAAATTTTTCGATACCGACAATTTTAGACCCCTGAGATTACGAATCGTTGTCGCGACATCTGAATAAAATTTGTGAATTTCTTCTTCGATGAATATTCTTATCAATATATGCACCTACATATATTTTGTATCAAAATTTTAAAATTATATTTCGAAGAAAGATTATCTTAAAAAAAAATAATTATTTTCGGTCAAATGTTTATATATATGTATTTTAAACGAATATCAAGAAGAATGTTAAATTTCTTTTGATAAAAAACTTTTTATAAACAATGTTAGAAAATTATCTTTTTAATTTTTTTTATTTTATTTAAATTATTTTTCGTATATATGTTATAAATATATTATTAATTTTATTGTGAAAATAAATATGTTTTTGGAATTAAAATTTTTAAAGAAAAACCTTTGATATAAATGAAATAAAAAATTATAAATTGTTATATTTACAAAATCGTTAGAAAATTTATAATATTTGATACATTATTATGCATTTTAAAGAAAATGTTTCGTGAAAATTTCTCATATAAACATGAACTTTTGTTATCTGAATGAAAAATCATAGTTGATGGTAATTAAGTGGACTTTTGTTATACAATCTCATTCTCCGACATATAAATGGAGTTCTAAATGTATGCATAATAATAGTATGTATTAACAATATAAACATATAAAATATGTTTTATTATAATGTTTTTTTAAAAAAAATATAATGCATTAAAATATATTTATATAATAATTATACAATTTTCAATTTTCATTTTCAATATATAATTCGATGTATTAATTTTAACTTAATTAATTAATATGTAAATGCTAACAAATATAAATAATTATTAAATTTCGATGAAAAAGTTTAAAGCCAACAAAAAATTACGGAACTTCGCTCTCTGTTAAAATTTCCTCTTATCCTTTTATCCGACGATTGAAGTACGACGAAGGAAGTACATCACACAAAGATCATTCGCACACCTCGTAGACAACCACTCAAAGACATTCCTCTCACTTTGACCTTGGTATAAAGTATCACGTAGCCTTGATAGTACTTGGAATGAAATTTCCTCGAGAACCCTCGATAAAGCACTCGTACACGGCTAGTACCTCGTTTTGGACTCTCAGCCCGGAAACCACTGGCCATCCTCTATCGGTGGATCACTCTACACTAGGCCACAAATTCCACGACTTGGAGAAGAATTCGAGAGACTATGAGTATGCGTTACGATGGAAATTAAATTACACGTGGATGATAGAAGGAATCACGATATAAGCCGTGGCGAGACTGCGGTTTCCGTTAAGATGGGTAAAGGGGAAAGGACATTAGAGTTGGTCAAAGAGTTTCTCCATCGTCTGATCCACTTATGTCGTCGTTTAATCCGGCTGCTTCTTTTCATTCTTTTTTTTTTTTTTTTTTTTTTTTGGTTCTGACTTTTAGACTTTATCAAATAAATATAAATGTATATAAATATAAATATTCATACATTCCAAAAATTATTTTGGTATTACAAAATATTGTAAAAGATAAAATTTCGGATTTCAACTTATGTCGAATTTTTTGTTGAAAGAAGATCACTATTATATATTTTATAATTATTTATATATAAATAGTTAATGCTTATTTATATGAAGATACATCAATCGTGATAATTATTAAAAATATTAAAAATTGTTATATTTTAAAAATTTTACGTTATTATTATTATTGAAATAGGCTTGAAATATTTTTTTGAACTTTTTTTCATTCCTTAAATTTGATTCAATTTATAAAAATAAAATACTATATTTATTTAAATGAATAAATAATAAAGATACTTGTATATTATTTGACAATAATCATTATAAATAGGAAAATATATTACAAAAAGAATTTGAAAACACTATTCTGAAATTAATAATTCATCTTTCTTCTTAAATGATTAAATAAATAAATAAATAAGTAAAGAGGAGTGAATCTCTTTTATGTATATTGAATGCAATTTGTAATAAGTATACGCATATAGAATTTATATTATTATCATGAATATCATAGTTAGGACAACCACAACCGTTGTATGAATCTACTATGATGACCGCGCTGGGTCTCGCTGTCTAACAGAATATCCTGGTAGCTGCAATGGAAGGCAACCGACGAATTCTCAGAGTATACGTGCAGAACCGTGATTCTGACCCCAGAACAGAATATCGTGAACTGTCAACAGTAATACAGCTGTCTCTTGTCGACATCACTGACCGCATATTGCTATTCCTCTAGTTTTGGCTTGACTGCTGTCAGTAATTCAATGAATAGAAATTTAGTGATAAAATGTATTATTACACAATTATTTTTATAATTATTTTAAATATATAAATATATATTAAAGTTAGATTGATAAATTTCTTTATTAATTTATTATTTTAAGAATCTGTGATGTATAATATTGTTAATAATTATTGATATTAAGCTTAAAAAGATTAAGGATGGGGATTTCTAGAAGAAAAGAAAAAAATTTTATAAAATTTCATAATAATATAAATAAATGTTGCATCAATTTATCTTAATCTTTTGTTATATTTTAATTTTTGGAGTATTATATTTACAAAATTTACATTATATTAATTATGTTATATATAATAAATATTAAAACAAAAAAATTTCTAATAAGATTAATCTTTTTGTTAGGTCGGTAATTCCAGAAATGCGATCTTCTTTTTTAAGATGTTTATCTCAATTAATAAATATTATATCATAAATTTAATGATTTTTTGTTTGTAACAATACTTATTTAGTTAAAAACCGTCTGATATGTAAAAAATTATAAAAAAAAATAATAATGTAAAAACAGAAGAATTATACAAAATGGAAATAAATTTAAAATAAAACAAAATGAATAAAATAAAATAAAATAGAATAAAATAACAGGATGAAATTATTTTGACATTTTGACATAAATCAATGGCAATTTTAAATGCCATTGAAAAATTCTTCAAAAATTAAAATATTGAAAATTGTGAATGGTTCTAATTTTTTGGTTACAGATTATGCATGGCATTTTGTCAAAAAAAATTATAATTAATCCATTTATTGCATTTTAAAATTGTAATCCTTAAATTTATCATATAAATAATTATATTTAATTTATTATTAATTAATTCTTTAACAATATAATAAAATCTTTTCCAAAAATCACAATGCCTTCAAAATAAATAGATTTTCAAAGATAAAACTTCTAATAAAAAATTCGTTTTTATGAAATGTTCGAAAATAGCTAGATCGTTGTAAATGTCAAATGACATTATTTTAAATTAACACATTCCAATTAAGAAGACAGTTTTCTTTCAATCTCTCTTATCAATCAGGATTTGCTAATAACCATTTTAAATCCACAATGGAGAACTAAGAAGAACTGGACAATGCATTCTCGATTCATGGAAACAGATATGAATCTTTCTTTTTAATTTTATCCACAGAATCTCATGAAAATTCACTTTTCTTCTTAACTTAACATAATCAAAGAAGATCAAAGATTCTATTACATTTATTTACATAAATCATGCATGAAACATGTATAAATCCTTAATTTTAGAGAATTTAGCTCCAATTGCGATACAAGAAAAATGATTTTTTTTAATAAGAATAAGAATCAAGAAAAGAAAATTTGTTTAAGTTAAAAAAAAAAAGTATCGAATATCTCAAAGAATGATTTTAATCATATATCATGACATTTTTATAAATTTTACATTTTCAAATGATGTTTTATACGAAATTTGGAACATGTATGAAGAACGTGTTTAATATTTTACGCCTCTGCAAAAGCACTCCTGAAAACCAGTAATATCACGCCATTGCGAATTCGTAAAATTTCTACGCAACCGTGAATTCCCCTTTGAATATTTCTAAATTTATGAGGTATTGTTGAGGTTGCAATTCACTGCCCGAGGAATAACTTTCGTGGCGATTTTTACTTGTTCACCGCATAGAACATAAAATGGAAAAATGTAAAGGTAAAAATAAAATCCTGGAAATTGATTAAATAATAACATATGCATGTGTATTTGGTACGAAACAATGCAATGCCGCAAAAATATTGATTAAGTATAATTTTGTAAGATTGTGTTCAATTTTCAATTTTCTTTTTTTTAATTTATTTATATCAATATGTAATATGTAATAAATAATTTAAAATTATTATGAAAAAGAATTTAAAAAGAAATTTTACTGAATATTTTTCTATCATAGTTTCTTTTCAAGTAAAAAAAAAAAATTAACAAAATTAATAAAATTTTGAATTATTTATGGCATTATTATAAACGTAGATTTTATTAAATTATGGAATTAATTTATGCGCCTCTATTTTGTACAATAGATTCTCGTAAGATATTTATTATCATAATGTTCAAACAAATTCCATTGTTTAACATATTAAAAATATTCTAGAAGCCCAAAATGCTTTCTATAGCAAAAATAATAATATTATTTTTGTGCATTTATATTTATTTCTATATAATATAATAAATAATAATACATGTTAGTTTTCTTTTATTTTACTAATTTGTCCTCAAATTTTTATTATAAAAATTAAAAATATTATAATTGATATTAAATTTTTTTATATTTAAAAATTAATTATAAAATTTTTTAAATATCAAAATTTAATGAAAATTAAATTATTTAATTTTATGAAAATGATAATCATGAATTTTTATCAAAACAATATTTTAATTGAAGAAACGAAAAAAATTACTTACTTCGAAAATTCGAAATATTTATATCTATTATGTATAAATAAAAAAATAGCATAAATATATTATCTATAATCTTTTAATCAAATCATTTGAACTTGTAAAAAGTCTTTTAAAATTATTTATGGAATAATCTGAATAAATTAAATCAATATTTAAAAAATCACACATATATATATAATATTTCTAATTCTTGAATCTAATTTATTATTATTTAAATTTTATTACAAAACATATGTAATCCATGTGCACGGTAACTAACCTCCAATACCAAATTAACTTTGAAAACGAGCAACTTCGCCAGGGGACGATCGGAAAAGTTTTAGCAGCGAAAATTATTTCAAACTTTCAGGGCCTATATATTTCGAATAATGAATATTTAAACGAAATGAAAACCATGTTATTAGCAACCATGTGTCCTATACACTAAAGTGATGTTTTCATTAATGTCAAGATAGTAATATAGGTCTTATCTTGGTAAATAAACTTGTCTAATAAATATGTATATTTAATATTGTCGTTTATTATATAATAACAAATTATACATCTTATATAATGAAATAAAAAAAAAAAATAAAAGTGGAATTTAATCTTCTGCATTGTTTCAAGAAGATATATTATATTTATTTGTATTAAATAGAAGAAATTTTTTTTAAATGTTTCGATATCAATAATTTTCATTTATTCATCTTTTCTCGTGCATTTAAAATATAATAATATTTAGTTGTTGTATATTTATCACCATTAATTTCTACAATTGAAATTTAAATTTTTAAGATACGAAAATTTTCTTCTATCTCTTATTAAAAATGTATTTCTTTTATAAAAAAACTTATGAGACATTTATATTATTTTAACAAAGATTTAAAATTAATTAAGTTTAATACCAATTTAGGATTTCATATCTATCTCTTTGAATGATTTCTTTATTTAAATAGAAGATTAACAAATATGAATATATTTAAAAAAAAATTGCATATGGTATATAAATATTCAAATCATCGTGATAATAACTATATATTATATATATTTGTGATTTGTGTATATAAATAATTATCTGATATATAATAATAATACTAAGTTATATTATACTCAAAAATATGAAAATCAAATTTTTTACTAAATTAAAAGTTTTCAATGAAAAAGTGCACTTTTTAAAATAAAAGTCAAATTTCCTAATTAAAAATTTTATTCTTTGTTTAAAATATTTGAATATAAAAGAACAATGTCAATTGATGCACTAGTTCTCAAAAAACAAACTGGAATTTCATAGTACTACCTCCTCTTCTAGCATTAAATCGCTGGTTGTGACCTCTATAGTCTCAGTTTAACTTGGATCATGGCGGAAGAGAATTTGGAATGATTATCAAGAAGAGAGGCCTGAAGTACTACGAGTTTCCAAACGATAGTTTGGTGAAATAACAAGTCCTGGTTTGATACTAGAGCAGTGCTTAAGCCATCTTAAGAGCCTGTTGTCGATCCCTATTGAGTTGTCACTAAATATTCCATGTTCGAAATTCCCATCTTCGGTTGCTGTAATCTGTCTCCAAACAATCGATTAAACAAGAGGACAATTTCCTGTTGATTGATACATTTTGATTAATTGAAATGCATTTTATAAACAATATTATATGTAAATGTAACATTTGCATAGAAAATAATATTATAATGTTAATCTTAGCAATGTTATACTGTTTTTTATACATTGGTATTTTCCTAATTTTGAAAAAAAAATTGCTGAAATGTGAATTTGATAAATTCAATCTTGCAGAAAATTCTGAATTTTGATAATTTTCTTTGAGATATTTATCTAATCTCAAGATTAAATATTAAAAAAGAAGTTAAATAATTTTATATTTTTAAATTTGATTAGGTTTAATTTTTATATTAATATACAATGCAATAACAGAAATGTATATTTTACTAGAATGATAACAAATTCCAATATTAATAATATAATTCTAAATTGATTATTATTAATAATGTAATAATAATAATAGATATAGATATATAATAATTTTATGGGATAAATAATTGTTTTAATTGGAAGCAACATATCTATATATCTATTTACTTTTATTATTATATATTTTAAAAAATTATATAAATACAAATATATTTTCAATAATTTATTTTAACATTTATTATCATCTATCTTAAGAGATCTTAATATCACTTTAATAAATTCTTTTATAACCCTTTTATAACTTCTGATATTAAACCTATATCATATTTACACATATTTTCAAGTTGAAAGTATCCATCAATTTTCTTTTGTAATTATCTATACCTTCGTTATATGGTAATTCCATTAAATTGTCTGAGTGTAAAACTGTGTAACGCCATTAGAATAAAAGCCCTTCTGTTTGCGTCGCCTTATATATACTATAATGAGAACCTTCATTTAAATCTATTTTCACTGACACTATAGCTTATGCTTTGTGTTTTTTAACTATATACTTTTTTCTTTTTTTTTTGCTTCCATACACGCTATCTCGATACTTTTACGTTTTAGTTAGATGGTTAATATCCACGAAATAGTGACTTGAGATTATACTATAATAGCTACAGTCACATAACAATTATATCAAAGGATATAAATTATTTTGTTTTTTTATTTGTTTCTCTCTTTTCTCCTTTCTTTTCTCATTCTTCATTATAAAAGATTTTTATTCTTTTAATTTATGAAATGATTTAGAGAAAAAATATATAAAGTTATCTATTGAAATTAATTGATTACACTTATATTACATACAGTTTATTTTAATAATTCATTATATTTAATTAATATAAAAAATAATATAATTAATATAAAAACGATTAATATAAAAAATATATATAATTAATATAAAAAAATGATATAAAAATGAATAAAATAATTTTTAAAAATAAATAAATATAAAATTAATCTTTTAATGTTTCATATAACATATTACATATTTACATTTACATTGTAACATACAATCTAGATTTCAATATTATTAGATTATTTAAAGATATTAATTTAAAGATAATTTATTATTAATTTATTATTAATTTAAACATAGTTCCAATCTAATTAATTAAACTAAATAAACAATCTAAGTAACTAGACTAATAAAACTATAACTATAAATATCATTCTAACATATTTTTAAATTTTGTAATTTTTAATAATAATGAGATTTTATAAGCTGAAAATTATTTATTGCAATCATTGTTTCTTCGTTAATATCTAATATTTTCATTCTTTTGAAACTATATGAAATTTATTACAAGTTTATTATAACTTAATTATAATATATAAAAATGATCACTTTTTCATCAGAAAGCAGAAATTTTAACATTGTAATGGTCTTCGAATTTTTGTACCTTAATTGCTTATTATTTTAATGAACAAAGATTTAAAAAAATAAATTATAATACAAAATTGAAAGGAATAATTAAACATATTGATTTATATGTTCTTTATTCTAAAAAATATTTTAATAATAAGAGAATATAATTAAATCAAATACAAAAAATATAATAGGATTAAATACACTCTTAATATTTAATATTATTTAAAAATAATTATTATTTAAAATCTTCATAACTTTCATTTACAAAATAACAAAATAAATCTTATTTATTCAAAAAATATTTACAACATCATCAATAAACAGTACGAATTCATCACTCATCTTTTCTAACTCACATTTTAATATCTTCGATCTCTGAAAGTAATATTATTCGATCTTCACTATTATTACTCCATAAAATACTTATCAAACAATTCCAATCATTTTTGAAAAAAAAATCGAATTTTTTTTCCTCTCGTCACATTCTCTTCTCGTAAAAGAAAATTGGTTAACCAAATAGCACACGGCGAATCATATGCGTCGAATCTCATTTATCTCTCGATCAGGGCTCTCGAGAACACTCTACACGCATGCTCGAAACAGTTTCACGGAGCGCACAGCGAGATGCGCTTTACACAATCGTACACGTTATCAGTGATCCACAACCAAGCCAATAAAGTGGATGAACGCACGGATGTAACGTCGATTTTATCGTTTCGGTGATCGTCCTCCGCCCCAGTGGCGGTGAAACGTTCCAGGTTTACAGCCCCAACAGTCCCTAGGTATACGATAATCACGTGAATACCAACCTCTAATGTCTAGGAACAGGCTCGAGGCAATGCATTTCAATGTACCGACAACCTCCACGCTTGATTCCCCCGTCTGGTGACTGGTTGCGAGTATACCTAAGTGATTCCGGATTGGCGCGCTAATGACTGTTTCATATTCATTGGGTGTGCGCATTGCTACCATCCTGCTATACTTCGGTTACATACGTCGGCCAACAGTTTATCGCCTCTGCTTCTCCGTTCTTTCACGCTGCTCTCTACTAATCCTGGGGACGGTTAAACGCGGTTTCCATCCAGGTCTCGCCGCCAACTGTTGATCTGGATGATTAACGATCGAAAGCTTTAAGCTTTCACTTTTGTGTTGTTGTATTACGTAATTCGCGTGTAATTTGTGATTCCACGTGTTGAAGCTTGATTCAAGGTTTTAATTCAACGTATAACTCGTTCAGTAATTTTATATCTGGTCGATAATAAACTAAAGCTTATTGTATTGTTGTCGCGTGTCAAGTTCTTAAATATAGGCACATGAATTAATTGTGATATTATTTTAAAAACAGTTTTCATAAAATAATAATAACAGATATTTATATGTATATGTTTTTAATCGATCAAATAATTATTTGCGAGAATTATTTTGTACGATAGAGGTAAATTTTTTTTTTTGGTTTATATTTTCAAAGATTTTGTTTATTTATTAACTAAAAAAATTTTTTACTAAAAAAAAAATTCTTTGATATTGAAATAAAATATAGTGAATTTGATATATAATGCCAAATGTTTAATATTATTGCTTTTTTATATATGATTATTATTAAAATGTAAAATTTTATTTTATCTTTTTTCTTTAAAATTTTTTTTTATATTAATATAATATGTTATAATCTTTTATTATTTAAATAAAGAAAACAAAAATTTACAATTCTGATCGAAATATATTAAATAAATGTTATCATTAATGATACCAAAAAATAATTTGAAATTTAATATAAAATTATCAATATTTTTAGATAATTCATCACTTTTAAACTCAATTTTCTCAAAATCTCCCCCAAAAATTCATATTTTATATTTTCACATATTAAAATAGGGATAATAATCAATACTCTTTTCTTACCAATAATTACGAAAAAACTCTGTACCAATAATTACGAAAAACTTTGCATCGAAGAATACTCGGTTGCAAAGCGATGCTAAGAGGATACGTTCCAGTGTTTTTATCGATGCGCGTTGCATAAAAAGCCACCGAAAAGAACAAAAAAAAAAAAAAAAAGACGAAAGGAAAACGACGCAAGCCAGACCGCGGCAGCAAAAGGTGGATGTTTTCAGGTGCGATCGATATAGCACATCACCCTCGTCGTCCCTTGAACTCTTTTTCTTTCTCTTCACCTATCCTCTTCTTCCTCGATCCTTCCATCTCCGTCAACTTTTTCGAGCCTACAGAATGGCCGTCTCTCTCTTTCCATCCATCGCGTCAATCCTTTCTCCATCATTTTCCTGCATGCCCTCTTTGTTTTCGGTTACTGCGTCCCAATGAAAGTCTCAATGTCACGGTCCCTGTAATTTTCTTGTCTGAGCAGTAGCGCGTGTACAGCGAAACCGAGCCAGTTTTTTTCGTGCAGCTCGTTCTAATTAGTAAATGTACCCGACCAGATGAAACATCGATAAAAAGAAAAGAAAGGAACGGAGAAAAAGAAAAAGAAGGAAAAAAGAAGAGAAAGAAAGAGGGAAAAAGAGAAACGTCAGAATTGTACCGCCTTGTGCGTCGAGCACCCTACTGTTTTCGTGTTTGCGCGCACGGTTCCGCACGCACGCGGCACGCGGTTCATGCGACGTCGTTTCCACGGTGAGATTTCTCTAAAGTGGGGTTGATCGATTGCGGACTGTCTAGACGGTTCGTTTGAACGCGTTCGTGCTCTTTTCAACGAGCGCCACCACGTCGAATCGCATCAACGAAACAAATTGGTGGCCGCGTTAAAGGCAAATTTTCGTAAATTAGTTCAGTCGTACAAAAGCTTCCACCGAATTACATCGGGAACGTATTTATCCGACGATTCGATCGTTCTTAATTCGTTTGATCACGAGTTATTCACTTAACGAGCGAAAATAATCGTATTGTACACTGTGCTGTTTGAATCGAAACTCAGTCGATAAGTAAGTTATTTTTCTTATCTGAAAGGAATTGGAATAAAAGGAAAAAATATAATCTATTTAACAATCTGTCGATATTTTATGGATTTTTTTCCTAATATTTTTATTGTAAATTGTAGAAAAAATAAATGTGAAAATTAAATTATATTTATATTTAGTGATCAAATCTCTTAATAATCTTGGAAGAAATGAAGAAAAATAAATTATATCTTTGTTCTTATTGGATTTGAATGAAATTTTTAACCATTTTATTGAACGATATTATGTATAAATGATAAAAAAATAGCTGAAGAAAGTTATTCTATCTCATTGAGCTTAAAGAAGAAATTAAGTTATGCTAGAGTAATTGCTTCATAAATAATGAATTTCAATTGAGTTAGATAATAATTCTTAATCATCGTTTTTCATAATATATTTTTTGTAATTATAGTCACAATTAAATCAAAATTGCATATAAAGTTAGAGAATTCAATTAAGTAACACGTTCACACAGTGTATTTATCTAATTATAGTATATGTTCATAGATTAATGTATTTTGATAATTAAAACTATTATAATATAGATAATAATGTTATATATATAGAATGAATCCTAAAATAGAAAAGAAATAAAAATATATTTATTATCACTATTATATATAAATTGTATATAAAATTGTATATAAAATATAAATTGTATAAAATATGTATTTCAAATGAAATTATAAAGCAATATGTATAAAATAATTTACTAAATAATTTACAAAAATTTGTAAAACATTCTTGTTTAATTTCAATGATGAAATTCAAGTTTACAAATTTGCACATTTTGCAATAAACATCTCTTTTATTTATTTATTTTTCATTTCTATAATTCATTTCTAATAATTTTTAAAAAAGATTATAGAAAATTGTCTCGAAAAGAGAGTTTTCATCTCAAATTACAAGTTCTTTATATACAAAACTTTCTTACGATATTTGTTTCTTTCATTCTTTCGATTTGCTTCATTAAAAGCAACCTGTATAGTTAGCCACGAATGTGGCGGAAAATAGCAAGGATTGGAAACTCGGATTTCTCCGCAACTTTCACGGAAATTGCTTATCCGCGCGGTGCTTTCTGACTGTCCATTTCCTCCGCGGAAAAACCGTTTATCCTACATTTTTCCCAATCGTGCTTCACACGTAATCAAGAATCGACACTTATCCTTGCACACGTTCTAGTAAACTGGTCGGTGGAAGCGTATTAGAGCGTTCACGATTTTCGTTAGTCGTTTTAACTTCCCGCCATTCTATTGCCTCCAGGTGTTAGCACCAGAGACAACAATGTCTATACCATCGAGTAATTAGAACGGAGCGTGTCAGCTTCTTCTTCAATCATTGGATTTTTCAATCAGTAGATTTTTCTTTCTTTTTTCGTTAATCTTTCAGTATATCACGTACACTACATTTCAAAAGTATTTGAAACATGTTTATATTTTTAACATTTCGATCTATGATTTATGATTTTGTTTTTTTAATTTCTACGTATATATTTTTTACATTTCAATTTTCATATTATGCATAAAAATAATTAGTATATTTATGCACTTATTGTAGAATATTGGTATAATACTTAAATTGGAAAATGTATTGTATATAGAAATATAATAACGAAAAGAATTCTTTTGCTTTTGAAATTGTTCTTCAGATTGTTTAATTGAATTTATTAATTGTTTTTGTATTATAATATATAAACTATATGATAATAATATAAATATATATATGTATAATATATAATAATATTAAATCTATTGTGATATAAAATATTGATAAGTATATAACCTTGATATAATTTTGATTACTATAATCAAATACTTGAATGATAATGTACATGTGTATAAAATTTATAATCAATTATTGAAAATTTTTAGAATTAAAACTTTTTGTTTAATAAAATTAGTGAGTAACTAATTTTCTGATAGGAAAATTTATTTGAATAATAAAATATTATATATATACAGAAACAGTATGATAATAAGCAAGTAATTTTTTTCAAGATCAAAATATTCTTGAAGATTTTATTATTATACTAATAATTTTCGTACAAAAGATAGGAATAAGAATGAGAGTATTCGATTAGTAAACGATAAATAAATAAAAGAATCGCGACGATCTAAACAAAATATGAAAATTGAATATTTTCATTTTCCAAAACATTCATTTTACAACAGTATAATTTCCATTAACCTCAAAATATTTATTTTTCACATAAAATGTTATATAATTTCACTCCTAACATCACTTTTGAAAACATTCAACCGCTTAAATAATAAGAACACAAGAAGCAAAGTACAAAGTAAAGATATTGAAGAATCCATGATAAATGGAACATCGTGTATATTGAAAAACATGAGAAAAAATCGCCGCAGGCACGTGCACCTGTGTATACATCCGAACACAGAAAACTCAACGTCGGTATTCGTTAGCAAGATGACCAAAAACGCGAATGGAGAGGCCAAGAAAGAAGGAGGGGGTGTAGTGTGGTTTCTTTAGTGGCGAGTGCCGCCCGATGGAAGCTTTGAGTTCCACAATAGGTCGGCTTCTTACCACCACGACAAGACGGCAGCCCGCACTTTCGAGTCTGCTTAATTAAACAAGATATCAGTGCGAGCCTTCAGGCCCTCTGGCGAGATCCTTTTCAATCCTTTCGTTTCTTTCCCCCTTTTCTCGCCCTTTTTCCTCTCCCCCTTTCCCTTCCCCCTCGCTTTCTTCCACCACTCACCACCGAACTCCTTCAACTCTTAGCCAGCCTTTCCACGTGTTCGTTTCCTTAATGACGACTTCTTTCTTCAATATATTTTTTTTCTTTACTTTTTTTCTCTTTTCTCTTCCCTTCTCTTCGTTTTTTTTTTGCTTTAAATCCGATCTTAATTTCGCATCTGCTCTTCCCAACTTCACGTAATACGATTTTTAATTTATATCTCGTGTGCGAAGTTTAATACGAATTTGTAATTTGAAAAATTTTGATACGTGATAAGTGGATGTGTTCTTTTATAATTTTGAAGAGATATTAATTTATTAGATTGGTGTATACGAAATTTATATGAATTTTAAAATTATAAGATGATATCGCTCGTTAAAATTTATTTTATTAATAATTGTTAGAAACTACAATATTTATAATTGTATATAACGTTGCATTTTTATTAATAACTTAATTATACTTGAAAACTTTCTTTTTATTAAAAAAAAAAAAAAGGAATGAACATATCATGCTACAATAGCAGCAAACTATTATTAACAAAATTTGTAATAAGAATATTGAAATTTTATTGTATTGGATATTATCGTAAATAATAATAGCGATTTGCATGACTGTAATTTTCAGCCCATTATATGATAATCATAATCCTTCATAATTTAATTTATTCGACAATGCTTTGACGTTAATTACACGAACCATCAAGAGAACGTAACAAGAAAATTATCATCATTATTATCATCAAAAGTGTCCTAGTTATAAGAATTGCCTGCCTATAAATCTGGTGGTGACTCATTGTCAGATAAGTGGTAAAATATCTCTTTTAAACGAAAGTAACCGAAATTATCAGATACTGTTCGGGAGGTGAATTTATTTCGGGCGAATAAAATTGGAAATGGTGTTTATTTATTAAAATTGTCAACGATTAATACGAAATTTGATTATACATTGTTGTAATTAATGCTGTACAAATCGTTGTTGGAATAAATCGATATTAAACGGAATAAAAAAAAGAAAAAAAAGAAAAAGGAGAGGGAAAAAAACAGGAAAAAAGAAGAGAAAAGAAAAACAATACATTTGGATGAATAATTCGTTGATTGCGCATTTCCGTGCCTTTCGCTTAAATTCGCTGATTGCCGATAAAAGCGCAAAACGAAAATGAACCGCTGCACGTAAATTATACGGTCGAGATTCAACGCGTTAATTTATTACTGAATTACATGCAATTTAAATGTTACGCGTCGATCACAAGCACATAGACAACACTAGAATCTAGAATTGGTCTCTGTAAACTGCCATCGGTGCATTGGTGTGTAAATTTGTGTAATCCGAAACTATCGAGAAAAAATATTTTTGGAACGTTTTATTTTTGGAATTTTTTTTTTTTTTTTTTTTTTTCTTTTTTTTCCTCGAAATCGTTCAGGAACAACATGACAACAACCGATTTCGAGAATGTACAAATAAATTGAAGGTTATCGAATCTGTAATCTACTACCTTCGATAGCGATAGATACATTTCGAGCAGAAAATATTGGAAAGTAATTGAAATAATTTTGTTAAGATAAAATAATATTTGGGGATTTGTTTCATGATCATATATAATAAATATATCGATGAAAAATATTTGTTTAAAATAGAATATTCTATGAATTTATAATTAGAGTAATAATTTTTTAATACGTATTAAAAACAATTGTGCGAAATAATATATATTTTATGTGTTAAATTGACATTGATTGTTTCAAATATTATTTTTCATTATTTATCGATTATGTTTATTATTAATCAAGTAAAAGAGAAAAAATAAATTTATTCAGAAAATAAACTATTTATATTTTATGATTGAATGAATATTAATCCTTTTATGCTTCAAATTAAAATTGTTAAAAATAGATGAAAAATAGATGAATAAATTCTCTCAAAATGAATAATGTATATTTTAATACGAACACTAAATAAATATATAGAAAATAAAACTAAAATGGCTTTCATCATGCTATCGAATTTCAATCTGAATTTTTATCAAATTTAAAAATAAAAAGTTATTATTTAACAAAAATATTGTGTATATGTTATATAACACATTGATTAATTATTAAATAATAAATATATTTCTTTCCGGTGAATTATATCAGATTTTATTACACTACTTTTTCTTTAAAAAATATCGCAAAAAAAATTCTTCCTAAAAAATTTAATTTTAAAGAATTGAAATAATTCTTCGATTCTTCTGAACAAAAATATATATATTCATACATATATAGGATAATTCACGAATTGTCAGAACTATGAATTTCTAATTACCGTTATGCAAGAATGTGCTTTTAACTTGGGAATTAAAGTTTCTCCAATGTTTACCACATTATGCAAATAGTTATAGTTATAAAGAACGTAAACGATAATATGCTTCGTCATCCAACTGCTTTGCTAACTATGTTCTCCCTTATCTGAAGTTTCATAGGGGGAAGCATCCCGTTTAAATGGTTCAACTTTAATTAAATCGGTTACAACTAATTAAGCGTATATTATTCCAAAAGAGCTGTTTTCCCAGCATAGAAATAACCCTGAAACGAGTTGTAGGGCCTCTAACAATCTGAGATGTACAATTCTACAATTAAATTTCTATAATCTGTAATCAAAAGTGATATCTATTTTATATCACGATACGAATCGATATAAAAATCTATTATTCAATTATACGTGTAAAATATAATCTTGTAAAATTTCAATAAACATTTATAAATGGTACTTCTCGATTATTTGAATGACATTTATTGAATATTGAAATAGATCGTTTAATGAAATTAATGAAATTTTTTTTTTTTGACTTTCTGAAATCTGGATTCATTTGTTTTTTTTCTTTAAATATTAAAATAAAGATCGTAATACAAAATTTTGAAGGAACAATTATTGTTTATTTTAATTCTAAATGAGTATATTTTTAATTTTTTAATAATGTAAGAAAAATTCAAATTTTTGGAATTCTTTACAATAGATTTTTAGTCTTTTATGATCAATAAATTTTAATGACTATTATACATAACTTTTATATTTAATATTTCAAGCTTTAAAAATTTATGTAAATAAAAATTAAAAAATCATTAATATCTCAGAATTGTTTTAAATTTAATATTTCAAATGATTAAATTTAAGTAAATATTTAGATAAAATTTCATTAGAAAAAGTTATTACAAAATATATTTTATAGAAGATTATCCTGTTAGAAACTTTAAGATACTTTGTAAAACTTATTTGTTCTTGTCAGCTTATCAATTCGCATTCAAAATAAAATTACAAGATTAATATATCATAAAATATTTTTCAATTCATATCATTACGATAACATTTAATGACAAATATTTAATGATAAATATAAAACATTTCTCATTATATTACAATCTACAAAGAAATAATTTAAAAAACATTTAAGAATTTATATCATGATATTTTTTTAATTAATTTTGATTGAGTTTCAACCACAAATATAAAATACTTCTTATATCTTATCTTCTTAAAAAATATAATCCAGAAATT
This sequence comes from Apis mellifera, assembly GCF_003254395.2. Lineage (NCBI taxonomy): Eukaryota > Metazoa > Arthropoda > Insecta > Hymenoptera > Apidae > Apis > Apis mellifera. The sequence continues at coordinate 2,512,060 of NC_037646.1, forward strand.
AGAATAATAATTTAAACAGATTAAATTAGTGCAATTATTAGAATAATAATTTAAACAGATTAGTAGATCCACGATCGAAAGGATGAGGCGGGCAAAATGTGTATCACCTGTTCAATTTTCGTGATAAAATGCACTGAAATCAGAATTGTGAGCTACTTGTCGCAGGACGGATTGGTAAATTTGCATGAAATATGATTGCACACCCATGACATATATCTTCCATATCGCGTAAAACATTTTGACGAGAACCATAGCTCTTTTCGTGGCTACTCCTCTCTGTTTCATTTGCATTCGATGCATCCCGAACGATTCTCTATCATTCGAAAGATACTTACACGCTTGTGTCCAGGTTTCATAGATCTTACAGGCAAAGTAATATTGCGGAGACAGCGGAAAAGTTTATCTATTTCTTCGAAACTGAATAGAAATATTTCATGCTTATCTCGACAAGAACGTGCAAACAGAATAGGTCTCAATGGACCTATGTATAAAATATTTAACGATATTTGGACAAAGATGACGATGGAAGATGAATAATAGATACCAAGTTAGGTCAATTGTTTCTGAACTTTGTGAAAAGTATTTTACGAAGATTGTTCCATACAGAAGATAAAAAGTTGTAGCTGTTCTATTTTAAAAGTTGTTTACTAAATTGTGCCGTTGAAATGAAATAAATAAATTCTCGTCATATAGGACTAATAATTAATATTATTAATCTTTTATAGTTGATTTTATATAAACAATATAATACTTTTCATTGAATGATAAATATATTTGTTTTTAATTAAATTCTAATATATTATGTGCTTTGTAAAAATATTTTCATTAATTAATAATAATGATAAAAAAATTTATATTAAAATAAAATATTTATAGTTGTATAAAATTTTAAATATTTCTTACTTTGTCTTCTAATCCTATTATACTTTATTGTATTTTATTACTGTACCATTAAATGGATAACAAACAGTCTATTTATCATAATTATATTTATACTTTTTGTCTAAATCTAATTTAAATCTATTAAAATCTATCCCCTTAGAATAAAACACCATTTATATTTTTACGATAATACAATATTATCATTCAATATTCAAAGATTTCTTTCCAATATAGTGTACATTTTATCACGTCGAGTTACGTGTTATCACGTGCACACAATTTTCACCACAACGTGTCAGCGTCACATGGCCTAACTCATCGCCTGTCTCGCGAGACATTAACACGAGCCGTCGCGACGCCACGTCGTAGATTCGAGTTTTATTAGGTAGTTACGATGTACACACATAGTCCTTGACGTCTACGTAGTTTTGGTGACGTTCGCAGAGATTACTCCCATCCTTTTGGTAAACAGAAACCACTGTCATGTGTTTGACGTCACATACCAGCTTCTTCGTAACTCGTTCATCTTACGTCGCACATTTTCATCTATAAATGTATAATATACATGTATACATACACTTTAATATAAGAGTTATCTAAGGAAGTGTAAGATATGTGTGTATCTTCTTGATTATAACAGATACTTAAGAAAAATTATTAATTGTATTGTATTAATGAATTAATTATAAATGAATATGTACTTTATTAATAATACATTTGGTATCTTATCAATGATAATAAAAGATAATTAAATTCTCTTTTTAGATTTATATGCACTGTATGTTTGTACAACTATTTTTATTAGTCTTGTGATTTTGGCTATTAATTTTTGTTATTATTTTATAGCTAACATTTTATAAATGTTTTTATAATTTTAGGAATTATTTTTGAAGAGTGTAATACAAATATTTTATTATATATTTATTTAATGAAATTTAATTTAAAAAATTTAAATTTAATTTAAAAATTTATTATTATTTTATAATACATTTGTATAAAACATGTTTTTTAAAAAAATTATAGATTTTTAAAATTTAAATATGGAAGGATAAGAACGGTCAAAATTTATTGTATTTATAAACAAATTTATATAAATTTCCATTTGAATTTACAATTCAACCCTCGTTTCAACTCCTACGGGGTATGAATATGAATCAACGCTGACACCTATGTAAAGACCCTCAGGAACTATAAAATTTGAGGTTAGAAAGATTAAAGTCAGTCGCGTAGTTTTCAGGTTATTGAACTGTTTCCAGTTTTCTCTAGAATACAATTGAAATAGGATTGATTTGTTGTGTTGAAAGATTTACATTATTTCTGTAAATTTATTACTATCAATATAAATATTTTTTTATATAGAAATTATGTGAAGAAATTTTCTATAGATTTTTATATATATATATATTCAATCATTATCGTTATTAAGTTTTATTATAAATCTTTTTTAAATCTCCTTTGAAATAAAAACAAAAATATAACGTGAGAATTGATATTGATATGATGATTAAAAATATTTTAATTCTTTTTTTAAATTATTACCTTTTGTTAATCTCTTAAGGGATGAGTTTATTAGGACTTGGTAATTATTCCTTATTAATTATATATTTAAAATATATTCTTAAATATCAAATGAATCAGATAATATTAAAAAATAAAATCTTTCATTTCTTTTGAAATTATCCTTGAATTAAAAAAAATTTAATGTATATGTCATTATATTAAATATATACAGTTTTGTATATATATAATACATTATTATATTGTTTTATATCAATTTCCTCTTTAATTTATTATAATTTTAATTTTGACTAGATTATAAATTTATATGCTAAATTTAAATTATATATAATAAAGTATTGAAAATTAATTATCGTTATTAACTTTTAATATTTAAGAAAGAATTTATTAACTTTGAATATTTACATTAAATGAATATTTTAAGAAAATTTTATATTCATCCATTCATTTCGACTACAATTTACCACATTACCGTCGCAATACCATCATCAGATTTAAGGAAGCTACAGATTTCTTCACTGCAAACGCTTCTACCTGAGTGACATGTCGAGACTCGTGACTGGAATGTTCTTGCAATACCTGCCTAGGATATCGAAGAACGTGCATTTCATGCGGTCGCTGCTTTTGTAATTTTGAACTGGAAACCGCGTGCTTCGAATAACGTGTTCCCTTAAGAAAATTTTCATGTACTAACGATTTTGTATAGAATGGTTTCGTATTATTATTTTGTAACAACAATGTTACGAATAATGTTATTTCTTTATTCGATTGAAATATTATCATTTAATAAAATTATTTTTTATATTTTTACTTTTTATTGAGCAATTTTATTATTTATTAAATTATTTATTTTGTTTAATTTAAATATTATACAAAATATTTCATATAATTGGATTCATATGTCTCTTAAACAACAAAAGATAGAAAAAATTTTCTTTTAGCAAATTTACATATGTATGATTTAATATCTTAATATTTTTAAATTCACCTTTTTTCTTTTAAATTTAAAAAGAACTTCTAAAATGTTAATGTTTCAGTTTCAAAGAAAGAATTATAATATTTAGATTAGAATCTATTTTAATTTTATTTTTAATTTATATATATATAATATATATATAATTTATATTTGAATTTATATATACATAAACTTGAAATATTGCTAAACTTATGTGAAATATCTTATATAATAAATAAATTTGTTTAGAAAATAAGAATTAAAATTAAAAAATTATATTAAAAATAAATGTATTAAATAAATAAATTAATTGAAATTAAACTTTAATATAATTTATCTCATATTAATACATTTTTATATAAAAATTCTCTTTATTAGAAACTATCACTTCCTGCAAAGATCAATACTCATGAAGGAACTTAAAGGATTCCTTATTGAAAGCACTTTTATCCCAGAATCATGACTAGAATTTTTGTGGTATCAGCTTCCAATATTGAAGAACATACGTTTAAAATTGAGTATACTTTTTCGAAATATAATACTTCTTTGTCTTTCGTAGATTATATTTTATATTTTTTTATATAATTTATATTTTTTAATATAATTTGTTTTTTCAATTTTTTTTTAAATTTCTTTCTTTTCAATAATTATATTAATATACAAAATATACAAAGCTTATAGAAGATATAGTTCCTAAGATTTAACGTTACATTGCTATACATTGCTATACTTTCAATTATAAGAATTTATAACAAAATGATCCTTATCATTTTTACATTTTTCTAAAAAAAAAAAATTATATTAGCAATAATAATTAATATAATTTTTGTACAATAAATCTAATATTCCATGATGTATTATTATGTATAATCGAATATACTAAACAAAAATTATGTCACAAAATTAATTAAACAATAAAATTATAATGGATTTTATAATTAAAATTGTAAAATATTTTTCTTATAAGTTCCTATAAGACTCATGACAGTGTTTGTTGGATTACAAAATCTGAAACATGTTGAACATATTCCACTTAATACATATATATATATATGCAGTAAATTCTAAAAGTTAAGCAGATTTTCCAGTACTTGGTAAGATAAGTCCTCCCGGACTTATATACGGAAATTTCTCGTTTGGTTTTCATCCGTTGCGGTTCAAGTTCGTAGAATTAACTGCGCGTTAGTGGTGTATGTCTATGACGGATTTATAACGGCATAACCCTGTTGATGGATTTAAACCGCATGATGAAACAGCAGTAGACCGCTAACCTTTTTTTTTTTAACCGCGGACAGAGGCATAGAAACAAGATCATAAATTGTAAGACGATTAACAAAAAGATTTCGACAAAATAAAAATTCACATACAGCAATATTAACTTATATCAATTGATGATTTTTATATCATCAATCATCAATCAATCAAAGTATATTTAAGTTTAAACTATGTAATAATTAGGTGTATCTATGTGTAAATAAGATGTATATTATCAGTAATATTATAATAAGTTAAAAATTGTATCATGGTTTATAAATTAAATTTATTGTTTATATAAAAGGATTGATATCAAAAGTATAAAATAATATTGAAATAATTAAATTCAAAAATTTAATATCTCTACACAATGTATATTTACTTATATAAAAATAAAAATTATTGAAATATTATATAGTACATTTTTATGATTTTATAAATTAATATTAAAATATAAAATATTTTTTATGTAATTAGTATTTGAATAAAATTTTTGATTTCTTATTATTTGAAGTTTATATTATTAAGTAATATATTAGAATATGTTATATTAAATAATATTAGACAATATACAATATATATATATATATATATTATGTATAATGTAAATATGAATAAATTAATATTGGATATCAAATAATGAAATTAAATATCATTAAATATCAATATAAATACGAATATTATATTTTCATAAAAAATAAAAATAAATATTTAATAAAATAAAAAATAATTAGTTCCTCGATAGTAAAGATATTCAAAAATTTGTTGATTAATATGTGAAGAGAATAATATTGTTCTATTGTTTGTTATTATTATATAATTATCTTATCTGAACTAAAATTTTATCATAATAACGTTAGAGTACAATTAATTAAACATTTAGTATTACTTTCTTTCTCTTTTTATTCTTATATTGAACACTATGTTTAGAATTAATTAGAAATTAGTGCAATAAATATTAATAATAGATATTAATATTTTCATTTATTTTAGTAGATTTTTAATGAAAATATTTGTTGAATTAATGGAATTCTAATTTTCTATTTTTTTGAATTTTGAAAAACACAATATTATTTAATATATGAAAACAAAAATTAGACTAAAAAAGACGATTTAAACTCATAATTTTTTCTTAATTTATATAATTTATATATATTTTATTCGAATAAAAAAATATATTTAATTAAAGTAATAATTGTTTAAATGATATATACTAATAATTGTAATTAATAATAATAATTGAAATAATCGTGTAATTAGATTGACTATAAAAACGAACAAATCGCAATTGCAAAATAGAAAATAAAAATTCATCAGCCATGAATATAGAGAAAAACATGAATGTGAAGATTATTATCCTCTGAATGAAATTTAATTAAACCGCGTTGCATTTATGTTAAACGGATTAAAACCATTTGTTTGTGTTCACAGGCCTGAATTTCGTAAATAGACAGCAGACTAGCAGTAGACCGAGCAATATACCATTTTCTAAGATTGAATAATTCTAAAGTTGAGAATTTACATCATTTACATTCTCTGTTTATCAATGCCATGTTGATTTTTACTTTAATGCATCAAATAGAAGAAAGAACGAAAATCTCAAACCGACAGAAAGTGAATATATTGTTTTAGATCAAATATTTTAGTTGAGATAAAACAATTATAGCTATTTGTTTACATACATCTATAATTTTCGTCACTAATAATTCTTAATAATTATACTATATATTTAGAATGATATTGTATAATTTTTTTCCATTCTATTTTCTAAATTATTTTTATTTAATGTATCTATAATTTTAGAAAAGAAATACATTTTCTAGAGAAATGGAATAAAAAAAATTTGCTCTTTGCAAATACTCATTTTATTTGAAATTATTGCTTAAAAGTTAAAACACTGCAATCTCTGTCTTAATTATTCAACTAATGATGCTGAAGAGTAAAACGATATTTATTTTCTCATTTCTTTGATCATGATTTCCAACTACATGTTCTTCAAATAATTTAATAGAAACTATATTATTTTCATTACTGTCATTAAAATTTATCAGAGTATCATAATTAATGATAGAAAAATATTTAAGAATAAGGGAAACAAATGGATCTAGTAACTTTGGTTAATGCAGTTAATCAAACTTGATTATGTAGATTATTTTTCGTGAAACATTCTATTTTTAAATAAAATATATATTCCTGAAGTAATCATTAATTGCTTTTAAAATTAAAAATTGACATTGAATGTGACAATTATTCATCATTATTTATTATCATTAATACAATTGTATTACTCTTATTCAAATAAAGAATAACATTTTATTATTTTATGGCAGAATATTTAATAATTTCATATTTTCATATTTGTCAATGATAGGTAGATACACCAGACAGCGTATTGCAAAGTGGATTAGGCATGGGACCAGATATGGGGCACACTATTTTACGTTCTATGGTTGATCCAAGAGATTACGATCGATTAAGATACTTACAAATGAATGGAGGTCAGCCAAACAGCTTCGAAGAGACCATACATAGGGTATGATTTTTACATATAATAAATATTAAATGATAATTTATTAAATATAATGATATTTAAATTGTTGAATTTCATAAATATTTCATCAAGCTATTTTATCAATAAATATCAATAAATTATCATTCATTATTCATATAATTTATAATAATTCATTTTTTTGTTTCTAAAAAAAAAAAAAACAAATGTGACAAATAATTGTAGATAAAAATCTTTTAAAAGTAAACCAAAAAAAATAATCATTTGCACAATTATTTTAAAATACTAATTTATAAAATACTAAGAAAAAATCATTATAAACATTTTATAATTTTCTTCGTCGAAAGAATAAACAAAAATCAATTTATCGTTTGTTTGTTGTATTTTCGTAATTGAAATTGATTTCTTTATATTTATCGACAAAATTTTTAGTCAATATAAAAAGAGATTTTTTACCGGTTTATATTTTTCAGCTGAAAGTTCAAGAGGCACTGAGAAAGAAGGAACGATTTCATAAAGAACACGAAGAGGTAAGTGCAATTTAAATTAAAGTTCACTCTTCCCTTTTTTTAATTTACTAATGAATTCTTGTCTATACGAATGCCAAATAAAGAAAGTGGATACATTTTTGAAAGAAGAGCGAATAGACGCAATAAACATGATCAATTTAATAGCATATTTCATCTCGCAATTTCTATTTTCATTTTTATCAATCATAGAAATACGTTAATCAAGATTTATACTATATTTAAAACAAAATATATTTTTAAAAAGAATACATATTTTTCCTATTAATTAATAAATTTGTAATTATTATATAATAAAAATTGATTATGACATTATAAATATATATATATATATATATAATTATTATAAGTTTTAATGGACAAATTTCAAAAGCATATGGAAATAATCGAAGAATAATTTAAAAATTAAAAAATTTTGTTAAATAAAATTACAAAATTTTTCTCCATATTTTCTGATGAAAAATGAGATATCTTGAGATATTTTATCATTAAGTTAAATACAGTAGAAAGTAATATTTCATTTACGAATCTTATCTAATGCTCTATTTATTAACTTTTGTTAAACTCTTGATTATTCTGAGCGTCACTCCAATTATATGAACATTTACAATTCTGCAAACATTAATTAGAATGAATAAATGTATATTCGATTTTAGTTATCCAATTATGAATTATGACTATTTGAATAATTTTCAAATACATTTGGATAAGTATTACTTTTTTCTCTAAAATAAAATGAAGGTTTCTATATATATATTATTTAACATGTATATTACAAGAATATTACATTTTGATATATTTTATTATTAATTTTTATAATTAATTATATGAATTGGAAAAATTAATGAATCTTTACGAATATTAATGAATAAATATACTTTCATTTTTATCTTAATTTCTTTAAATATCTCTTTTCATTTTGGAAATGTGAATTATTTTCAATTGATTCTCGTAATAAGAATGATTTTTTTGTATTTTGAATAATAAAGAGAGTTTTCTAAAAGGTTAGAGATTTCTTAATAACTTTTTAAAAGCATTAATCTCGCCTTCCCTAGTACCTACCACGTGTGTGGAAATAAGTTGAAACTCGTAAAGGAGCTTGTAGAGAGAACTTGGAATGGTGTCATTGAAGTTTGTAGAGAGGACTGGTCAAGATTTGAAATGGGCAATGCGAAGAATCAACTGGATTATCTAAGATTGCTTGACAGAAGTTTCTAAGCTTCTTTGTAATAATAATAGAGTTTGTTATCCAATTTACAAACGAAAATTTGATGTACATTAAAAATTCATTAAATTCATTAATTGCTACATTAAATTATTTTATATTTGTAAATTGGATTCTATCTTCTGAAAAAAATATAATTTTAATAATTCACTAATCAATAAAAATTTATATAGAAGAAATGAAAAATTATTATATATTGCTATTTTGTATACAGGATAAATTACATAAAATCAAACGCTTATTAATTATTGAAGAGAAATCATAGGATTATGTACAAAAAAAAATACAAGATAATTTTATTTAAGAAATAAATATATAGAATGTATATATAGGATAATATACGGGACACATTCTTTGAAGGATTAATTCTAGATGTTAAAACAAACACAAAAGTTGGTATAAAAAAAATATCGATTGAAGCTTATTTATTAAATTATTTGGAATTTAATTTCGTGTTAAGTAAAGCGAAAACAGAGAGACGAAAATAGAATATGAGATGGTACAACAGAAATAAAACGATCTCACGCTTCTTCCATCTTTTTTCATCTAACACAAACTTCAATTATTTATAATTTAATAAACAAATCTTAGCCAATATTTTTATTTGGAAATTTTCATGATTAAAGATTTTTTAAAATTGTAATTACACATTTACTAACAAAAGATACTTTTTGATTGATCAAAAACAAAATTAATCGAAATAGTATAGAATATATTATACGTGAACAAAATATCGAATTTTAATTACACGAAACTGAGGATGCAAGAAAAGTTAGTCCACCATCCTTTTAGAAAATTTAAGAGATCGAAATGGGTCTCACAGAAATTGGCCGAAACTGCCTTGTTCTCCTGGCCCTCGGCTACTCGAACAGGCAGAAAAAGACAGAAAGAAATAAAGCGGAGAGTTTCCTTTGAGGCTGGAGAACAATATGGAAATAAAGGTCGGTATCCGTGTAAAAGTTTTAGTGTCACTTCTACCTTCGAAGGTTTACTGCTCCCTAGGGAGGACCTTCTTTCTTTTGCTCCCCTACCTACCTTCTATTTTCTTCACCAACCGGTTGACTTCTCCTTTGCCACGCGAGGAACTGCGGTATAATCCCGTGGGCGACCACCTCGTCAACCATCCTCATCATCGTCGATTCCTTCTTACGCTTTTCGGCCCTTTCTTTATCCTTGTGATTGATATAATATTTTAGGCGTGTAAATTGTTAAACATTCCAGATACAGGAATGGGAATAGTGGGAATATGAGATTTTTGTTTTTTAAATAATAACTAAACTGCGGATAATAATGAAATAAAAATAAAATTTTTATGAATATGAAATAGAATTTAAAAAGAGATTTTATTGAGAGTCTTATTTTTCGAATATTATAATGTATACTATATTTTGAATTTTTTTTTCTTTTTGTATATTATATGTATTCTGTAGATTTTTATAATAAGAAAAGGAAATTCAACATGAAATATGCTATGAAATATAATTTTTGAGAGAAATTATAAAACTATATTCAAGTATATTAATAAATAATATATTAATAAATATAAATATAATATAATATATAATAATAAATATAATATATAATAAACAATATATTAATAAATATATTAGTGATATATAAGAATCATAATCACAATTTGTTTTATAATAATCATATATATAAATTTTGTTCTGCACGAATCCATTTCCAAATTTTGTTTTTAATATCTTTTTTTTATTTTTGATATCTGAACGAGTGATTTTTCATTATTCATTTTCATTGTACTTTAATATATTTAAAATATCAATAATTTATTTTCTTTTTACAAAATTGCAAAATTAAAATAATTTTTTTTTAAATATAGATATGCAAAAATTAAATTTATTTTTTAGATATAATAAAATTTCTAATAATTCTTTTGTCAATCTAATATTAGAAAATTTATAACTATAATAGAAGTTATTTTAGTAACATTTTGAAAATGTTAAGCAGGACAAGTCAATGGGGTAGTCAGATTCAGTCCAAAGTACACTGTCGAACCTGTCAATGCAGTGTTTCGAATTTGACATATCTATTGCTATTGAACATGTAAGCAAACATAAAATGGATTTCTGTAGGACTACTAAATCTCTGCATTCAAATTATTAATTTCTAAATTTTAATATCTTAAATAAAATTGGAACTTTTTAAATATCTTTTTCTTAAATTTATATCTTTTTTCAATTTATTGATGACAGTAATGAAATTCTTTTATATTAAGTAATGATCAAAATTATAGTGACATTAAATAATGACATATTTTTTACAAGTTATATTTTAATATATGATATCGTAAGTTTTACTCCAGAAAAATCAATATTTCAAATAATCGATTTATAATTCTATTAGATTAATATATATATATATATAAAATAAAGATAATGTAGATATTTATTCATTGGATTATTTCATTTATATCATTTTGGATTATTCATTTTGTAAGAGCGGAATAAATTTATAAATCGTTTTTTAATAAATCTAATAATAGCACGTGTAATAGCATACTGGAATTTTTCATATTACAAAAAAAAACTAATGTAATTTATATTATAATTATGTAATTTTTTGAATTTCTAATTTTATATCTTTAAACTATAAAAATATCTTATAATTTGATTAATCAAACATATTGATTAAAAACACATCAATTATAAAACTTTCAATTAATTTCAATAAACTTTCAAAATACAATGAAATAAATAACAGATAACAATCTTTTTAGCAATCAAAATAGAAAAAAAGTGATTAATACTTAATAAATAAAACAGTAAAATGAAATGGATGAATTTTTTTTTTAAAAGTTTTTTTATGTCTTAAGCATCTTAAAATTATAGATTTGAAGATGCCATTTAATATTTTTAAAAAACAATGTTTATAATATTATAATTATAATTATTATATACACCTTTCATATAAATTATTTCATATAATATAAACAAATTAAACAATAATTTATTCCTAAGGGTCTTTCTTCCATTTGAAAAAAAGAATTATAATTATTAATTAAATTAATACATTACTAATTTTTATTCTATTTAAATGTTTCTCAATCAAAAGGATAAATCACGCATCGTTAAATATAATTGGCCGACTAAATTTCATCCGAAAACGCTCAACCAAGAGATCAACAATGCCAAATTAATGCAACGTTTCTAATCAAGTAATCGAATGGAGGGTTCATTCATTCGATCTCGTTATTGTCCTGTTTCAGATACTGAGGGATATCCGGCAGGGTTTAATGCAGCTTGGTCGGGACGGACGGGGTCAGCTCCCTGGAGGTGAGTACGTCAAGGAGTGTAACCTCTAGCTAGTTGTCGCCTCTCCGCGACTTACAGCTCGGCCTGCTCGATCCAACCGGGCCACGTCCTCATTCGTGTGTATGTGTATTCTATGGAGCGTGTCTGCCTTGAGCAGAAACGAGCCACGTGCCAGCCAGAGCCTTGAGAATCGACTCCCAAACGCCTGACACTTCGTACATCTCCGCGCGCCCTCTAGGGACTCATTTAGCGCTTTCGTTCTCCGATGATTCTTCCCGTGATATTTTTTAAAGAATCTCGGCGCGATGAAACGGAACGCTCTTGTAGACGAAAATTTCTCGGGCGAAAGAGATCGGGGGATGCGATGAAACTGAATGGTCTCTCAGACAAAAATTTTTCTCGAATAAGAGAAATTTTTGAAGGAAATGAATTTGATGTTACAGTTTGTTATATTAGAAATTTATGATTTTTAGAACAGAGCGTTCCAAAAATATGAAATTTTTATATTCTTCTTTTACTTTGGAAAATAAATAAATAATGAAGAGAAATTAATTTATTGAGTACAATAAACAAAAAATTAGATATAAAAATCATTATTTTTATATGCATAATAATAAATTTTTTACAAAATGTAAAAATAATTTTTTCTGAAATAAGAATTTTTATAACATATGGTCTTTCTTTCTTCAATCAATGTTCGTTTTCTTTTTTCGTGTCAGCTTCTGACCTCTAATGCCATTGTACTAAAAACTTTATCATAGCATAACGTTTTCTATTGTACATTATAGTGGCTTTTGTTCATGAAAAAATTAATTTCAGAAAATTTCTATACACTTATTTAATTACGAAACGTTTAAATACAAATTAATTTATTTTGACATATATTGCGTTCAATGTAAGAATGATTTGCTTTATTGCAACATTTAACATTCTAACATAAAATTGATATTGTATATAATTCTATGCTATCATCTTTAATTAAAATTAATATTTCAATGTCAGGACATTTTTACAATTCAAAACAATTAAAATTTATTATTTTCTTTAACGATTATTAAATTGTTTTTCATTTAATGTAAATATGTAAAGCTTTATAAAATTTCGAGATAAATAAAAAAATTGTCGATAAATTTTATGTAAATTTAAATAATAAACAATAATTTTGTTTCATATGAAATATTATAAATATGTGCAATATTTTTAATTTATAAAATATCATTTGAAAGAATGAAATTTTTCGTTTTTTTCTGCTTCCTAACATTGCAGTTATAAAGTATGTAAATTTTATTAATAAGATTTAATTGTTCTATTTTATTGTAAAAAAAGATTTCCAAACGAAATTACATCCAAGAGATTGAAAATTTAAGAAAATTTGAAGATTAATTTACACATATTTAAAAAATATTTTCAATTAAAAAAGAACTTTCTTCACTACTTATTACACTCTACATATACTCTACAAACTTTCAAATTAAATAAATTACCTTATTCTTATAAATACTTTCGTGATCATCTGTACATTTTGTAAATGAAAAATTTCCAATTCTATCTACGATTCATCTTCGAGCACAATAAAACGCCGATCTACTAAAGTCCACCTATTTCTGAAACATCCTGTACAGAATGCCATAAAGAGGATCAAATAAAATATCAAGAGTAATGTTTCGGATATCCTTTAAATTCCGTATTACCGATTTATCACTGACTGGGGGAGTTTTATTTGCGATTGCATCGCCGACGAAGGCAATAGCACCGCCACGCTACGAAGCCCCTTCTATGTGCAGGCTAATCTCGTTATCGTCAACAACCGTCGACTGCTTTCTCTGCTGGCTCGCTTTTCCCGATCCCCTCGTTTTTTCTCGCGCCCACACGCACGTGCACGATCCTCAGACGCTTGATTTCGCCCAGCCTTTCTCACCAACGCCACTCGAGGTCTTCTCGCGTCTCGAATTACCACGCATTAGCGCCACACGCTACACTTTATAGGAAAGAAAGACCGTGCGATTTCTCTTCGAGAAGAAGTTCCTAGTGAAAGAATAAGAAGGATTTAATCCGTATTTTATTGATTAAACTTTTTTTCTTTACGTAAATAAAAGAATGAAATTGATGATGAGAAAAGAATTTGAAATGTATATTTGAAAATTGCATGTACACAATGTTAATGTAGAATAGCTTTGATTCTAAAGACTAAAACAAATATTTGAATAGTAATTGCTCTATTATTCTAATTAATAGAGAGACAACAGTATCCCTTTTTTTAAAAGGAATCTTGCAAGGCATCTTGCAAAAAAATTTTTCGTTTCACTATTTTTATTTTTTAATATCAATGATCATGGATATTTCAATTTTAATTTTTATAGCTTCATTTCAATAATTAACAGATTCTAAATATGTACAATGTTATGTTCAAAATAAATATTATTTCTATTGTTAATGATAAAGAAATTAATATTTAATGTAACATAAAATTTTATGACAGAATAAGTAAGAAATAAAAAATTAGATTTATTGGAGTAAATTTTCCATGTTTTAAGTATGAATAAGAACATTGAAGCGTTCATAATAAACCCTTGTTAAATTTCAGTCATAAGATAACTTCATGATTTAATTAGATATAATACCTCTGCATAATATAATTACAGATAAAGTTTCAGCATCTATATAATATAATAGATTTACAATGGATATTTCATTAAAGAAAATTGAAATTTATTCATTATAAAGAAATTACAGATTTTTTAAATATTCTCAATAAAGTCAAAAATTATTATAAAACAATTATTACAATCATTAAAATACGAAATATTAATAAAAAGTTTGGAAATATTAGTTGTTCTGTTAAAATTTTCTGTTTAAATCATAATTATTCTTCTATTCTTACTTTATATGTAATTTAACATTTGAAAATCTTAAATCAAGATCTTAAAAAATAAAAAATTCGATTTTGATTATTTAAGAAAATATAAATTTTATTTTCAATATCCAGATGACACTTACATGTACGATGAAGATGCACGTTGTGGAGGAGGATTGGGCTTGGGTCCTGGAGGTCAACATTGGTATGACGAACCACCATATGAGTCAGATCCCGAAGATTTCCTTATGGGGGCAAGTGGCGGGCCAGTGCCAACTGCAACTATACAAAATGGAAGGTAAAATACAACAAATATATTTTTAACCTTCGGACGACCGACGCTAAATTGATTGTGAGGACGTGACTTTCTCATTTATGAGAAAATAAAGTTAAAATAATATACTTGAGAAAAAGAAAAGAAAATTTAAAAGAGAACAACACAATGCCATGCGCTTGACATACCACATAAATATAACAAAATATTTAATATATAATAAATAATTTCATGAGCATTATTATTGGTTTGATAATGAAACGAATTACAATTACGTGCCCATACATATACGACGTACATATATATTTATAAACTGTTTTATTGAAAATCTTGATATAAATTTACATCAGCATTTCAAAGTTTTACTTTCCCAATAAATTCTATATTATTTCTCTTGTAATATTTTATTTAATTAAATATTAAACGTTTAATATCAAATATTATTTTTCGAAATCAAATAATATAAAATATTTTATAGAATATTTGCTTTAAAATATCTTCACTTGTTTTAAATATAAATTATTACAAAAAATAAAAGTTTTAAAACTTTCTTATTCTTAATTTTTTTAAATTATATTTCAAAAATAATTTTTTCCAATAATTTTTTATATTTTCTTTCATTAAAAAATTATAAAAATAATTATAAAAAAATAATACATTCAATTTTATAATATAAAATCAATATTTTTCTGAATGAGATTATAAAAATTATTAATCACTATTAACAAATTATATTTTCAATTTTTTGAGAATGATATATTTTTATCGATATTTACATCGATCGAAGGATTGAAAATATTATTTATTTCATTTCAGAGTATGTTTCACGCTAAATTTGAAGCCCGAGAACAGAAGTGAGGGAATTATTTCGCTTCGAACTGCCGGAGACATCAGCCTCCCACGAGATCGCTCTAGGAAAGGAGCAACATCGACAATGCGAGGGCTTATTGTGCCACAAGGTCACAATAATCCACCGGCCATCATACCACTTACACATTCGAGAGCTTCTCGAGAAAGTGGAGACTACGCGAGCAGCGATGTCCAGGTAAGTTCACACAAAGTATTCCCTATCGAAAGATATTAGATATATAATTTTATCAAAACGATAAATGGTGTAAACCTAAAGACACAATATTGAATTATTTTATATACTATTTTATATAATACGAATCATTGTTTCAATGTTTAATTTTTTTCCAAACAATGTTTGTTTCAGAATTTATAGATATTTTCTTTGACAATTATTATATAATTTTTATTTATATTTAATATTATATTTATATATAATATTCATATTTGTTTTATAAATATTTTAAAATAATAGTATTGGAGATTTTTTATCGAATAGGAAAATTAAATATAATCAGGCTCAAGATAATCTTTATTTGTTTTTGTAAACAGAAAATATAAAATATAATTATCTGACGATATTAAACAACAGGTTTTCGTGTTAATCTTATTGTCTCACATACGTATGAATATTCATATTTTAGTTTGAACTTTTGTGTCGTCGCTTATTATGGATTTTGAATTCGCTTTACGTTTATTTATTGATGTTTATATGATAAATACGTAGAAATTTTATCATAAAGTAGTGATAAATTCTCGTTTCAATTTTATGTCAAAGAAAATAATTTATTATAATATACAATTAATTAATTTTTTTATTGTCTTATAGGATGTCAGAATCATTAATAATTATTACAACTATATATTATTTCATAAGTAATTTATTAAATTTTTGAAATAATAAAACTGTCGACTGTGTCGGTGGACACGAATAGGAATGATTTTTCAGCAAATGGTTTTCAATTGCAGTTTTTTTATTATAAACATCAAATATTATTATTATTGATATCATTAAAATATTTATTTATTAATGGAATTGCTATTAACTATATTACTAACATTGTAATTTATTATAATATAATATAATCATTAAATTTTTAGAAGTATTACTATTAATATTATAATTGATATAATTTTGTTCAAATTCATTTAAAATAAATTTAAACAACAAAATTTGATATACTTTATGCGAAAGTTATGAAAGTACGGTGAAAGCTCCGTATTCACAGAAATATAATGAAAGAATATAAAAAAATATAAGATTCTCTATCAATATTCGAAGCGAAAATAATTAATTAAGAATATTATTTAAAGATTAATTAAAGAATATTCTTCAAGCAAAAATAAAATAATTGTATTAGCAACTTTAATATTTACTAACAATTAAAAATTCATACAAGCAAATCTTTACATAAATAAATATAGTATAATATTTAATGAATAAAATTGGAGTTAGCAGCATTAAAATATTTAACATTTATTTTTATTTCATATATTATTCTTTTTACTATATAATAATATTAAATAAATTTAACTTTCGTTAATATATTTTATAGATCATTATGCAGAGTTACAAATAAAACTTTTATTTTAAAAAAAAATGTGAAAAAAGAATTTTGTTCTCAAAACTTATTCAGAAAATAGAGAATACTATACTATTAAAGTCATTTTTTATTTCATCCCAATATTTCAATCGATTACTAAGATAGCAAAATTCAAAGTGTCCATAACATTTAAAACAGTGTAAAGATTATAAATGAATCTAGATTTTTCCTGGAAATGCTTATATTCTTCCTGGAATCGCTTGTCTGAAGTTTGAAATAGGTCAGTGTGACGAGGCACGAGTGAAAGATCTGAATGAATGACAAGGATAGAAAGAGTAAATGGTTAAAAATTATCCTTTTCTTTACACGATATCTCGAGGAACAGGAAGTCGCATCAAGATAAATACAAAAACATTTTAAAGAATAAAATTCTATATTTCTAATGATCATTCATTCGTTAAACGAAAATTAATATCTTCGGAATTATAGCAATTTAAATTTTTTCTAATTTTAATAAGATTTGGTCAAGTTTCAAGATAAATTTCATGATTAATACGTTTACTTTTAAAGAAATAATGATATATTGAAAACTTTAAGTTGATTTAAAATCTTAAAATCTTAAATTGAAGTAAATTAATTAATCATTACTTAATCGATTTAATTTAAGTTTAATTGTTATTAAAGAAATTTTACTTT
The DNA here is from genome assembly GCF_003254395.2 of Apis mellifera. NCBI lineage: Eukaryota > Metazoa > Arthropoda > Insecta > Hymenoptera > Apidae > Apis > Apis mellifera. The sequence goes on from NC_037646.1 coordinate 2,530,422, forward strand.
TCCATAAAAAAAAGATCTTTAAATCTTTTTTTTCCCCTAATTTCTTTATTTATGATTTTAGTCTTATTTTAACTTAAAAAATCATCTCTTAAATTTTGGAATATTGTCTAATCATATATATATTAGAAATATATAATAAAATTTAACTTTTTGATTGTACTTATTTAATCGTTAACAAAAAAATTAAAAAATCATAAATATACATAATATAAGTCATAAACTATAATTTTAAAATAATTCTAAAGATCTAATAAAGATATTTAAAAAATTTATGTTAATTCGTATTTAAGTTGTTTAAATTATGACCAATTGTAAATTGTACGAGCGTTTCACTATAATATAATTTTAAACATCTTTCATGTCTTTCATGTCTTTCATATCAAGATATCAAATATTAATGTCTTCATCGCCAGATTTCTTTCCAATTAGAAATGCATAGCAAATTGGTTTGACATTCATGAATATGGATATTTATCGTATCGATTAGTTGTGCACCATCAAAGGTTCCGCTCTCTAGTATAGTTTTATCATTCTAACAGATATTAACAGACCTTTCTTCAATTCACGTAGAGATAGATAACTGTGCCAACACAGCTACGTATATCTATGCGAACTAAACGATGTGTCTCTTTCTCCCAATATGCTTTTCGTTGAGCTTAACGAACCGAACATAACGAATTGAGCGTTGTGGAAATCGAATATCTTGATGCATGAAATACGACTGTTTAATTCAGAAATGGATCACGCGAAAAGAAATTTTCTTTTTAATAAACTAACAATATTTCCATATTATATTTATATCTCTTATTTATATCTAAGCAATTCAAACTCTAACTTAAAACATTTTATTTTTCGAATAAATTTACGATGAATGTTTTAAGATATTATAGTATAAGTGATGAAGTAGTGAAATAGGTAGACTATCCTATATAAAAAAAATTATTCTTATTTTTTTTTTTTTAATATTATTTACTTCACTATTTTTTATTTTTTTAATGTAGCTTAGTCATATGATATAAAATACATTAATTCGAATAACGTGTAATAATAAATATGTTAAATCTTAATTTAATATTTCAGGAAATTTAACTTTTATTTTATATTCTGAATAATTTTGATGACAATAATATTATTATTATAAATAAATAATTTATATTTAATCTATTTAATGCTATTAATCAATGTTGTGTTTAAATATTAAAGAATTTTTATAATTCTGATCATAGAAGCGGGATATACTTACTATTTCCTATTCTGACATCTAGACTGCTGGCCTAATTCTCTATTTCTTTCGTATATATACTCATACTACTTCACATACTAAATGTATCGTCACACATGTAGATATACAATGGCCTGCTATTTATATATATGTATACTCTGTTATATGCAATTTATTTTTACGGTTGACACGATTTTATTACGATTATATTCTTTTATAATCAATTTAAATAAATTGTACAAATACAATAATTGATTTAAAAATAAGCGAAAAAAAAGTCGTTTATTAAAAATGATTTCTCATTTAAAGATAAATTTCGATATCAAATTTTTTCTTCTTTTCTTTTTCTTTTTCTTTTTTTTTTTTTTTCCTACTGTTTTTAAATTCTTCCTATAAATGAAACAAAGTAGAATTTAAGCGTGTTCCAATAAAGAAAAGTTTTTTCATACGACGATGAGTTGACCATCCGTGCTTCATGAACTCGACGGTGAATGGCTGAGAATGCAACTTTCCAGAAATTTAATTCAAAGTTTTGGAACGTCTAGTGCGCTGCTCTCAGTTTCTGCTACGTATTAGGGTGTCTTATCGCAAGTTGTACGCTCTACGTTATTAACAATATATCAGGAGTTTGTATATAAAGGCATACTTTCAATCTACAAGAGAATGCTTTACTTAACATTTTCTTTAGGGCATGTCTCGATGGAAATTTGATCAATTTTATTATTTTCTTCCTATTATTATTTTTAACGTGACTGGATTTTGTGCGCTTCTACACATATACATATATATATCGTTATCTATTTACTTATTTTCACACGAAAAATCACTTTAAAATAAATAAATAAAAAAATTATAATAAATGAATGTTTTAAAAATACATACATACCAGTAGATACAATTTTATATAATATTTTGATAGAATAAGATACGTAACATATGAAAGATTATCATACAATTATACAATTATATACAATTGAAGGATTTACAACAAAGTAATTTATTTGTAAATATTTTGCAATACTTAAAACATTTATAATTGGATTATATAATTTAAATATTATCTGAGAAAATTATTCTTCATTATTAATACCTTTTAATATTTAAATCATTAATATTTTTATTTGTGAAAATAAAATTGAGTTTAAAAGAAATTGAAAATTTTTCCTACTTGTTGCAAATCCTTTATCAAATACAAAGCAGAATACACCGAATAAATCAAACAAATAACACAAACAAATATAAATGTGATTATCCAATTTCATCTTCTAAGAAGCTCATGGCATGCACATCTTTTGGGCTGACCCTCGTATATGCACGTATAGTAACTATTTTTTATATTCACGATACACATACTGTAACTCGTTTCGTTGTATTCTCGATCTAAATCATACATGGTATTTTTTTTTTTTTTATTTTCACGTTTGATTTCAAACTAGCATTTCTTTCCATAACGACCAATTTCCTCTAACAGCATTTTACATAAGTGCTAATAGACCAAACTAGAGCCCGCTTCTCCTTTACATATCCGTGAATTAGAACTGTCTCTGCGAGTATCAAACTGCGTTTTAGAGCCGGAGTAGCGGCGAGGAAGGACTATCGCCAAGCCAAAGCAGCGACTACGAGGATCAAGAAGAACTTGAGAATCAACATCCGGCCGCCGTACACACAGTACGTGACATATACAACTCCTCCTTTCACAAATGTCTCCTTTTTCTCTACTTTCTGTCCTTTATTGTCGTCGTCGTCGTCGTCGTTGTTGTTGTTGTTGTCGTTGTTGTTGTTGTTATTGTTGTTGTTGGCATACTGTGTTGCATGATCATGTGGCTATTTATTTAGAAAAAAATGTGCAGTAGTGAAAACTACTAACAAGCGATATATTTGTTGCAGTTGTGTGCGGAATTGATTCGAAACTTCGGGTCGAGTCGGAAAAATTCGGGCTGGATCGGATACGATCTCGATATCGTTTCCCATATTGTTCAGGATTCGAGCTAACTTCGGATGAATTCGGCAATAATCGAACGTATTCGGTTAATGGGTTTAATAAGCTGATTGGAAGTACGTTTCTGATGCTTAAACCGATCCGATTATTGTCGAGCTAATCCGAAGTCAAACTAGAATCCGAACCTGTTTGCAATCGAATCTTTAAAAACTTCAAACAATACGAGATTATAATTCATAACTTCGAGTTGTTGTATATTTCTGGATTAAAATTTTTCGAAGGGAAAATAGATTTTTCATAGTTCGAAAACTGTTTGGAATTTTGAAAATTAAAAATTAAAAAATTAAAAATAGTAAATTCTTAACTTAATAATTCAATTTTTATGTTCTCGCACAATTCTGCCATTTATATTCTAGATAAATAAAAAATAATGTCGGTTTCAACATTTCAAATTAAAATAAGAGACAAATTGTTATCTAAATCTGTAATTGATCCAAAAAATTATTTTGAATCTTTCTTATATACGATAATAATTGTTTCTCATTTATGTGAAGAAAAAAAAAGGAATAATACAATCGACATTATCTTTTTCATTCTTTCAATACGGTATAGTTGTTGTGGTTTCCATTTTAAAAATTCATTATAACGAAATATTTAGGATATTTTTTTTCCTTAATTTCTTCAAATTTCTTGTACCTTGTCTATCTTATGGGGTAAGTAATTTATTCATACCGCTCTCGCTCATTTCATTCATTTCACTCATCTGGTTGGTCGTTTCGTAGCAAAGCTTTCAATGCCAATTGTTTGATTTCTGGTCTGGTTTTTGTATAGTTTTTAAAAAATACACGATTAACTCGCTATATAAAAACATCGCTCTTTTAAATTTCAAGCCAGATCGGTGAAATTGCCATTAGTCGAAAAATTGCGCAGTGTCAAAACGCATGCGAGCTTTTTCTTCGTTCAAATTGTATTCGTGCTACATTATTGCCATCGATTAGATTTGATAGTAGAATTTCATCAAAGACGTATACATCAAACACGAAAGTAGACGCTTTTTTTTGAACATGATCACGAAATATACAGCCATACACGTGCGTCTACTCCACCGACAAGTCGACAACGACGTCACGCAGGCTCAAAGCTGAGGTTCGATAGCCTCTGCAAATCTTCCATGGTCGTGCCTTATGCATAATCGTTGCATGTTCTCAAAAACCACAGAAGAATCGTCACAATCACGAGAAAGGATCCAAATTTCAGTCTCCCTTGTAAAAAGACTTCATTGACAGACTTGTGCAACTCGATCGAGGAGTTGTGCGAAACGAAGAGCTCGGAATTTGCAACTCGAAATTTCAATTCGTCATGATCTTTCGATCTTTTTTTTAATAATGCATACAATAATAAATAAAAAAAAAAAGTAAAGCCATTCTTTCTTATAAAATTATACAACATATAGTATTAATCTTGAGGTCAGATATTTCATCATAATTGAATTAAAAATGGGCCCTCGTTCCGTGCACCTCTTCAATTCTAATTTAACGTATTACGTATTGTGAAGTTCCTCTTTTCATTTCCATCGATACAAGCAAAGATTCCAAGTGAAACTTTCCCAAAAACTTTTCGACGTTTATGAAATTCTCGATTCGAAATTTCCAGTCAGAAGCTAGCGCTCTGCTCGAGGGGGACGCCAGGGCGGGGATCGCGGGACGTGCGAGAAATTTGAGGCACGACGTGCAACGGAAGATTTCAAGGCTGCGCCAGGATCGCGCCTCATCAGAGGCCTTCCCGTGCAGCGCGAGCAGCGTCGAGAGCCTTCCAAGCGGAAGTGGTTCGAGCACGCAGGCACTTGTGCGTGCAGGAAGCAATCACAGTTCGATATCCTGCGAAGACAGGGACGCCATCAGCCCAACGTCTATTGGACCTGTGCTGTGCAGAGCCAGGGCACTGGTCGATTATACGCCCAGCCCTTATGACAAGGAAGCATTAAAGTTTAAGGTTTGTTTTCGAATCGTTGTTTAAGAGTGTCACTCTTCACGCAAAGTATCATATGGAGGAAGCATCGATACTTGGATAACTGATTATTTTGTAAAGATTATATGTTAGATTTAACTGGAATTAAGACAGAATATAAACAATTAATATAAAATATTTAAAAATTGTAATTTATTATATATCTTAGATAAGTACGAGGTTTTTATTTTCAAACCTGTTTTTATAGATGCTTCAATAAAACCATTTGCATAAAATATTATATATCTAGCTCTTGGAATAAGGAAATATTAAAATATAAGATTTTTTTTTAAATTATTATTATAAATATCCCAATTTATTTTTTTTTGATAAATTATATTATATTATCTTGTCCTTATTATTATTATGAATTATCTTTTTCATAAAATATTACAGTTACTACCAAGTATTTATATATCCATTAATAACAAAAGCGTTTCTCCAATTCTTGCAAAAATTATCTCAGCATTGCCCTATTATCCTCTCGAAAAAATTAAACTTCGAAACAGAATTCAATATTCTTTCTTTTTCAAAATTATTCGCTCTCGCTCTTTCTCTTTCTCTCTCTCTGTCTCTCTCTCTCTCTACACGACTTCGCGATAATAATGAATCGCGAACATCGGATTCGATTCCGCATCCACTTGGCTCGAATTAGAAATTGTAAAGGTTTTCGAGGTTTTTTCAGGTGGAAAGTACGAAGCGAATTGCAATTGTGGCTTTTGTTGCAGAAGGGAGACATCATCGACGTGGTACAAATGAACAAGAGCGGGCTGTGGAAGGGTGTTTTGCACAACAGGATAGGCCACTTCAAGTTCATAAACGTCGAGATACTAAACGACAGGGTTCCAAGGCGGGGCGAGCCCGAAGGGCGGGGGAAGTGGGGCCAGAGGTATAGGCAGAAGCCCGGTTCCGTTCAAGAGCTCTTGCAGAGAATGAATCTTCAGGTAGAGAGCAATATCTTGCCACGGCTCGAACAAACTGATTCGCATTTGCATCGCTTCGAATGCAAAGCAGGGAAACCTGCTTTTATACGTTTCTTTATTCGCCTGGACCTCTCTCTTTTCATCCATATCCCACCACCCCGGCTAGCCTCCCTCGCGTGCATCTTTTATATCGCTTACAATACACAGTTCCACGAAAACTTGGCGTGTTCCTTTTTTCGTCGACACTTTTTTTTTCTTTTTTTTTTTTTTTTTTTTTTTTTATATCCATCTTCCTCCTTTCCTTATCTCGTCCTATCGATTTCCCGCTTCCCGCTTTTATCTCGTTCTTATCCTGTTCTCGGATGTTACCGGTGATGAATGTTCAGCTTCCTTCTCTCGTTAACGTTCAACCATTGGAAATTTAGAAAGTGGACGTATGTAAGAAGATATTTTTGCTGTGTTAAATTCCCTTGATTAAATAATTAATGGAATTGAATGGATCGTATCATTAAATGATAATCAATAATGATGTAATTAGTGTAAATTTATCTTTGATATCCTTAATTAATGTTAATTTGTTTTTTTTTATTATTCTGGTTATAAAGTTAATAATAAATAATTCAATCATACTTGAATTATTGATCGACAAAGACATTATATTATATTACAGTTGATTTATTACTTGTACATACATAAGATCACTTATCAATCACTTTTTTTGACATTCTATGTAAGCTAAATTTTTATATTTCCACATTCCATCGAGAAATCATATTTTTTTTTATATCTGAAGCAAAACTTAATGTTAAATATATATATATTGAAATTGATCAATGTTATTATGATCAATTATTTGATTTCTGAAGAATCACTAATACTAATTTATCACTATCACTATCACTAATTTAATCATATTTTGACATTAAAACTTTCAAAAGGAATTTTTAAAAAAGTGAAAATTCTGAATGATTGATTCTAAATGTGATTTATAGCATTCTAAATAGTTTTTAATTGTTATACTTTAACTTTCTTTTAATAATTTGTAATAATTGTTTGCAATGAAGAATGTTCTCTATTAATTCATATTTATTTGATCTGATTATGAATTGGTTACACGGAATGAAAATAGAAATAATGAAATTTTGTATTTTTACAGGAACATATTCCTGTTTTTGTATTTAACGGATACGAGGATCTGGAACTCTTCAGGGAAATTGAAGCCGCGGATCTTGATTACTTGCGTATACATCAGCCAGAACATCGTGCTAAGATACTTACAGCTGTGCAACTATTAAATGATCTTCAATGTGAGTTTCTAGAATTTACATTTCCTTTCCCAATAGTAATTAAATTTGTATCTTAGTATACCATTTTTCTTTTTTAGTAGTTTTAATTTAATTACTTAATAACAAAATGAATGAGTAATTATAGAAAATTTACGATTATTTGAGTTTCTTGAATTTAATAATCTTTCAAGATTAAAATTTTGATATAAAATATTGCAAATAATTAATCGAGGAGATAATAAAATTACAATTGATTTATATAATTTTATTAAAAATGATAAAATAATAAGATAATAAAAATTATTATATTAAAGATTTATTTAACTTACTAAATTAATAAATATAAACTAAAAGATAATAAAATATATTATTATTTCGCATGTTTGTATAGAATTATTTATATAAAAAAAATTATTCCATTTTTTTCAAATTTTTTATAATATTCCTCGATTTAAAAAAGAATTAAATCTTCAAAGAAGAATCAGAGAAGAAATTAATAAAATGCTTAATAAATTAATGACTACAAATAATAACAAAAATTCGTGATAAACTCATATTCACAATTAATATCCAATGACGTATTAACAATAATACCACACCTCTTAAAAATATCTTAATTTTCAAACAATTCAAATCCGAGTCGAAAAAATACAAAATAAAAAATATTTACTACGTAGGTATTTCCATTAATACCAAAATTTCAGTAGTAAATAGAATACTACACAAGTTCTTGTTCTGTTCTAATAGCCGGAAGCGAGGGCGATTTAGCTTCAAGCTCGGAGGGTGACGAGGTAAGTCGACTGGTCTTAACCTCTGGCCAGACATCCGGCCATTGTTCACCGTTTAATCGTCGCCAGTTCCCGCGGGACTCTGGCTGTTACGACGCTCACAAGAATCCCACTAGCCGGCGAACCGTAAGCCCGGAATCGACAACGACTACCAAGCTGCCCAGAGAGAACAATCTCGATTCCGCGGCGCCTACGAAGAGCGTAAGCGGCGTCAGCACAGAAGGGAGCACGGTGACCGACAGCAAGGACGACTTCCACCCCAACATACCCATCACGGCCAACGTGGCCGGGCAGAAGGAGAGCCAGTTCGATAAATCGCCGTTGCTTCGTAGCGGAAACGTTCGGTTTATCGCGAAAAGAGGGAATTTCGGCGAGACGGTGGTGATCGAGGACGCATGCGAGGGTGGGCAAAAACTGGGAGGCATGGTGAAGTACGTGGTCGGGAGCAGTGACCTTGGCCTCGAGAACAGCGGAAATATGACAGGTCTTGGACAAAGGGGTTGCCTGAGCGAGAAATCGAGCGACTCGGGCGTCAGCTCGTCGAGCATCAGCTCTGCACCGCCACCTAGGGACAAAGTTCTTGCCAACGTTGCCTCCGACTCGCCCACCAAGAACTTTGGCAATTTCACCAGAGCGTCCCCCACCTCTCAGCCAGCCACCAATAAGAGCCAGAGTGGGGAGGCCAGTTACCAGTAAAGGATACTGATAGAGGAGGACAGGAGACCGATCCCGATTCATCTTGCCTTTACATTGTATTTTCATAAGTTTCATTGTAAATTATTGTACACTTACTACGCGATAATGTAAACGCGGATTTTTAAAAGATTGTTAACAAGATCGTGCAATTTCAATGGAGTTCTTCTGCTGTATCCGTAAGTATTTACACAATTTGTTCGAGGAGGGATTTTAACCTTTTCGATAGCTTGATTCGATCAAGAAAGGTATGCATGTAGTATATGAATGTACATTGAGAAAATAGGTTTTCATACCAGTGAACGATGATCGAAATTTCGAAAAGATACGTACACAAACGCGATAGAGAAGATTGCTACATGTTTCACGCTCGTTTGTATAACTATTTTGTAATATACTTTCATTGTCTATTTTGAGAACTAACAAACAAAACGTACTACCTATAATGAATCTTCGGAGAAGGGTCAACTTGTTGAAACTTATTGAGACGACTTATTGAATATGACTGAAATGATTTATAAAATGTTATGCAGTGATATATCTAGTATTCCTGTAATTCAGTTTATCGAATGAACTTGAAACCGGAACGTAGAGAATGGCTGTAAACCGAGAAACGAGCTTAAATGGAAAATGCACGTACAGATATGGAATCCTTTCGTAGGATTCACACGTTGAAGAACCAATCAATGAATAGCGGTTACTCGGTGTTTAATATTTTATTTCCCCGTTAAAGGCAATATTTATATAATTTCTTCTCTTGTTTTGTCTTTTTTTTTTTTTTTTAACCCATCCTTGAATCGAAAGGAATAACGCTTCGCTAACTTTTATTGCCTCGTCGATTCTTTGTCCTCGTTATTTCATAATCAAAACTTCGCGGCTGCTCGTTATTTTTTTTTAACGAGAATTCCAGCTTTATCTCGATATTGGATCAAAGCTTTCCACGTGATTATTTTTCACTCCGAGTTTTTTATGACTCTCGGTAAATGAGACGATGAGAAGGAAAGAGGAGACGAGCCAGATATAAAAATTTATACGGCCTCGACGAGAGGAACGAGTAACAACGTTTGTATCGTGCACGAATGGAATAAAATTTTTGGCAGTACGATGAAATATCGAGAGGAGCCGTGTCACTGCCAATCATTTCATGATCTCGTCTATCGTTTTCGACGCTCGTAATAAATGAACTAATGATAATATTGTGATAAGATTGCATTTACGTCTAAATAATTTTTGTAAATAGATTAAAGATTCGCAATAGAGGATTCATCTTTGCAATTTGTATACAATAAGCTACAGAGAACAGAGACTAATGAGATGTTTAACGAGGAATAATGAGAAGAGACATGTTGATCTGTCAATTCAACAGTTGGACTTCAATCAGCTGTTTCAGCTGCCTATACGAGAAATGGAAACTTTTTTTAGATTAAAGACTGCCAACAGATTAAAACTTTTTGAACACGTGATAAAATGTTCGTTTGCTATTATTTTTGAGACTAGATTACTTTAATGAAAAATGCATATGATTTGACGATTAAACAGTCGACACAGAAATATGAAAGATAAGGATTATTATGTAATAAGAAAGAGAGAGAGAGAGAGAGAAAAGAAATTTGTTATTGGATCTTATATTCTAAAAAATTTATTTATTCGAAAATTGAATAATATGTAAAACTGAATAGTAATCAAGTTGGATAAAATAATAAAATAAAATGGTAATATAATATACAGTTTAAATAATATTTTTCCTCCTTCAAAATAAAACTACATTGCATTGTTATTAACTTTTGTGCATGAAATAGTGACTTTCTTCAAATTTCGAAACAATGATAAAATGATAGTTAATAATTATCAAAATAACCTTTTATAAAATTATTTTATCCAATCTTATTGCAACTAATTGATTTTCCTAATATTTTGAATTATATCGTTACTAATTTTTCATATGAAAACAATTACATTTACTAATACATGATCGACAATCCCCATCATCGATGCAACTTAAAAGTTAAAAAGTTGTTCTTCGACAAGATGGTAAACTGTACATGTGTATATTGACTATATACCACAAAACAAAACGTTCAAAGTTACAAAGTTTTTGTATGTATATATACAGCACACATAGAAACCTAATGATGTTTTATATTGAATCCAACTTTTGCCAAAATTTTAGACTATGACAAATCTATACATAAAAATATACATATGTTATATATCACACCGTTGGCTCTTATGTACATCTTTTGTATAGTGTAAAATGATCGATGAATTTAAAAAAAGAAAAAAAAGGCGACAGAAGAACGAGATCAGGAATGAAATTCGAGGATAGAAAACTCGTGAAAGAGGAAGAAAAAAAAGGAAAAATATAAAGGACACAATTATCAAAAATAACGATCTAAGAACTTCTATTGCATATGTAAATAGAATATATTAAAAATATATATTCGTTTCGATAGAGCGATTCGATGACTATCCAAAATGGCGGAGACTGATGAAGCAAACGTTAGAGAATCTTATAGACTTTAATGAAAATGCATGTTTACCTTCTTCATTATTATCGATTTACAAAAGTAGCTTTAGGAGATTTAATCCCCTTTTTGTAACAAATCTTGTTACGCTTTTTTCGTACGACCATGGACGAATAGAGCATCGATTCTATATTAAAAAAAAAAAAAATAAAACTTTATAGAGATATATAACAAAAAAATTTTGAACACTCGTGATTCAACTTTGGGCAAAGAGGCCTAAAAAAAAGAAAAAAAGAAAAAAAAATATATTAAAATAAGTTGATACATACACATACATACACACACGCACACACATACACACACGCTGCTTCCAGAATAGCGATTGTTTTATAATACGTACTTTATCGATATACCGCATTAAGTGATGTTATATTGCAAGGTTCGATCGTATCTGAACGATGAAAACGATGTTTGCTTGTGTTTGATTCAACCGCTGACATCAAGTATCATCTGTAATATCCAACGAAGGCACACACTGTAACAGGAAATTTTAATGGTTTTTTTCCGCAATAAAAAATAAAAAAATAAAAAATAAAGAAAATAATCCAAAGCCAAAATCTTCGTTACTTCATGTGCACACAAATTACGATAAATGATATAGTTGGTCCGTTCCGTCGAGAATAATATTGTAGAGAGCGAATCAAAAAAAGAAAAAAAAGAAAAAACGAAAAAAATGTAAAAACAAAACAGTAAATGCAGGATGAATAGAAAAAAGAAAGAGAGAGAGAGAGAGAGAAAGAAAGAAGAAATGTGCGCAAAAGTGAGAGTGTGAAAGAAAAAAGAGAGAAAGAGAGAGAGAAATGGAATGCGTGAAAAAAATGTTATAAAAATTAGTAACGTTTTGAGAGTATGATTAGATGCAAAAAAAAAAAAATAATAATAATTTTATTAGTTCGAAAAGTATGCAATGTTTGATGTAAAAAAAAAAAAAAAATCAGATTCGTTATAAAAATAGATGCAGTGAATTATAATCGAAAATAAGTAATTTGAAAAATAGTTACATGAAGATAAAGGTATGTTAGTAAAAGAAGAAAAAAAAAAACGTTAAGTGTGTTTGTGTGCGATTCGAATTTCGTACTGAACTGAACGAATGGACGATCCGTCTTCGTCCCGTAAGGATCGATTATTTAATGGTGGACACCGTGAGGCTGAAGATCTGAAAAATCACGGTGTCTAGTGATTGTCGCTAAATCGCTAGTGAAGAATGAAAGAAAGAAAGAAAGAAAGAAAAAATTATTAAGCATCTACTTAGCGGTCTAGTCCATTTTTTCTTGCAAAGTTTACAATTTGATGCGATATATGTATAATGTACATAAAGTAAAGGGATAAAACACACACACACAGGATTAGGGAATGGCAATCGCCACAGCGTGAGTTGCTGAACATTTTTATAAGCTGATTTTTGTATTTATTGATTAATTGCGGGTTTTATAGAGATTAATAAATTCGTAATTCTTATCGTCTCTCAGTTCTTGTATGGTTTCCAACAAGTGTTAATTTATTGACTGTGAATAGAAATAAATGACGAAAGATTCAAACGAAATGTTGTTATTTCTTGTCCACCTTCTTATAAATTATTTCTTCTAAAGTTTTTTTGGTGATTAAAAAAAAAGATAAAAATTTGTAACTTTAGCATGGATAATATTTTTTAAATAAAAGAAAAAAATCCTAATAGATAAATAAAATAACAAAAAATTAATATTTCCAAAATTATAAATAATTATTTATTTTTATTAAAGGGAGTAAGTTTTTCTGATTTAAAAAACAAACAATTATAAATTTAGTATTTTCAAAATTACAAATTTAATTAAATTAAATTAAATGAATTATTACAGCCGTAACTTAATATATTAAAATATGATCCAAATTTAATATTCTTAAAAGTTATACATATAATTATGCTTATAAATATTATTTTGTATATATCTTATCCTCTAATAAGAGAATTTATTTTTATAATTAAAAAAGTTTTATTTAAATTAACACTAATTATTTAATTAACATTAATTATTTATTTAAATTTTAATATTTTTTATTAAAATTATTTTTAATATTTTTATTAATCATACATCATAAAAAATTAAAAATAATACCATCAAATTTTTTCTTGTTAGAAATTGATCAAAAAAACTTTATTCAATTTTATATATGTATACATCTTTGTCTTTTGAATTATACTATGCTGCATATTTCTTCAATCTAGATAAAGAATTTAAAGCATTGGGACAGACATTTCGCATATATCATTCTAATACTATTTTATGGGACAAGTCTGGATCATCCCTGATTCGGCATCTTACTCCAGTATTGAATCGAACAATCGTAGACGCAATATGCAAAAGCTTAAACAAAAAAATATTTAACAAAGTTTATATCACTGTTTATTTTTATTTTATTTTTTATTAATTAATAGGTAAAGACCATAATCTTTTTTTTAACAATTAGTAAATAATTGTTTAAAATATATTTATATTAAAATTTTTAAAAATAAGCAAAATATAGGAATTTTTTTCATAAGTAAACTAAACAAAAAATTCAAATTTTGTTATTAATATAATCATAATTTTAAATTTTCCTTTTCAAAATAAATATCTTATAAAATGACAAAGTTATTGTTATATCTTTTTTACTTTTTAAGAATATTAATAATTGATTGATTCTTAATCCGAAACACGATTAATTGAAATATGAAAAAATGAAAAATTTATAAACTATAATGTATGATCTATAATGCATTTTTTTTCAAAAATGTATCTTACAAATGATAGTAAATAAAAAAAATTCTGATTAGAGAAAATTACAAATACATAAATGTACAAGAATGATATAATATATATAATACGTATCTACAATTTAAATATTAAATTGAAAAAAAAAAAAAAAAAGAAAAATTTATTCAAGAATACGAGAGAATGCTAAATTGTCAAGTGTTAAACCGGAAACGAAGGAGGAACGAAGAGTTTCGCAAACGGAAACGTGGAAAGTTAATCAGAGAGAATTTAGCCACTGCACTGTTTCCATTTCATTATTCGCTCGGTTGTGAAAAAACATTTCTCAGATTATTACGCGCAAGCTTTTAGAGATGAAAAATGCAGGGAAATACGCTGTCAGAGTGCAACGCTGGCCTTTTGAATGGGGGCCTCGTTCACCGAAAAGTGTGTCATAAAGGGGATACTCGTCAGTCGAATGAACTTTCAAAGAAAGTGTGATAAAAAGCGTTTAGTAATGTATGTAAATGCACCCTCCGAGAATCATTCCGAACGTAACGGCGTGTACGTGCCTATTCGTAACCTTTATTTCGGTACCCCCTAAGAGAGCCTCGAGCTTTACTTTTACGTGCGAGTAGATTATGGCGGGTAATAACTCGGCCGGAGTTTTCTTTCCCGGCTAACAGGGGGCGCTCGCCACCTAAGTAAATTCGTTGCCCGTTGGGGTTGAAATCTAATTTAACTTTTAGAGTCACCCGGAGAAATTACAATGATTTCCACCGATACGGGGATTGCCGCGCGTGTAAGTTTCCTAACTTCGCTCTATTCCCTAATTTTTTGCTCAGCGCGATGAAACGAACCGAAAATTTGTTAGCTCTCCAGTCAATTTTTCTGGAAGAAATGTAGGAAGGAATTTAATTTTACAGGGTACAGGTATCGTTCTCCAGTTTGAAATCACTTCTCTGATTCTAGCTCTATTTTCTTATTGATTCGAGGTTGATAAATATTGACACGAATTTTCTATTAATTTTTCTATCAATTTGTAATTGATAATTCTTGGTTAATGGTTTCTAATTTTTTTTATACGTAAGAATTAGCAAAGAAAAGAGAGGAAATTGTGTTTGTGAAATTCGGATCTATCTATTGTTTGATACATAATACACTTTAATTACTTTTTTTTTTTTTTTTTTAGTTCTTTATTTTCTTTTAAAAACAAATTTTTATCCCTGCGTTTCATTCCATATATGCAATCAGATAAAAATAAAAAATCTCAGGGAAAAAGGTATTTTGAACAAGGTAAACTCTCTTATTGTTAGATAGAAAAATTTAATGGCGTTGCGTGGCGAGAAAAACGATTCATCTTCTCCTTTTCTCCTCACCGAAACAATTTTCAGTTATTCTATGTATTCCGGATCGATGGATTGCCGCGTGTGCTCCAACAACATCAAAGGGATCGTTATGGCGGAGGAGAGGATGAAAGGAAATAGGGGGAGAAAGGAAGAACTTGCGGAGACCAAAGCCTTATACCGTTTTCTGCGGGGACGAAATCGTCCTCGAAAAGGAAAAACGATTAGGAAAAGAGGGAAGATCGTTGGAACACGCAATATTCCATCTCGTAACCAGAACCTGCCCACTTCACCGGATATTCTTGGACGTATCTTTCCGGTGTCGTCGAAAATGATGGAGGAAGGGAATACCGTTCAATGGCGATTTCAAGGAACAGTAGCCAAAGATATTATTGCGGACATTGGATACTCTTAGAAAGTAAGAGAAAGAATAATTCGAGATTGCAACGTGTGATAAAGACAAATTCTCTGATATTTGATTGAGGAAAGATTTCTTTTTTTTTTTTTTTTTTTTTTTTTACTGTGTATTTAATATGAAAGTTATTTAATTGATAAGATATTGTTTTTCAAATAAAATTTTAAATCTGATTTCTTATGCTATACTGGATTAATTTTAATATTAATTCTTATATGATTTTATGTTTTTGTATTATTTGCATAATTAGTTTCATTATTTATTGAATATTTGTAATATTAATCGATTAAAATTAAATTTAAAGTATCTTTTTATATTTTAACAATTGTACTTGTTCTTTATCTCGTTAAAGTGAAAATTTTAAACTCGTAATAATATTAACATATAGATTAATAATAATAATAATAACAATTTAATTCTTTTATTTATAATATTTTAAATTTTATTAAAAATTATAATAAATAATAATTGATCGTTTTGTATAATGATATAATTTACAATAATAATTATAAATAAATTTAAATTTTTAATAAAAACTTATAAATAAAACTTCTATACACGATTATTATATTAAATTTATATTAAAATTATATTAAATATTCTCTTTATTTCTTTTGCATAAATTTCAATTTTAAATTAGAATTAAATGAGAATATAATTTTTGCTCAAATGTGGTAGTTAGCTAAACTACGTCCAAAGTTGTTACATGTCACATACTAATGGAACGAATATATTACGAGCTACATCATGACAATAGACCAAACCACAGGAAGCTAATTATACTCATCAAAGCGTATCAAATATTTACGTAATTATACAATCACGCACTGGTACAACCGCTATTCTTCGCATAAATGAATTACGATAATCCATAATACAGATTATCAAAATTCCTCCTGTCAGAAATCAATTATCAAAAAAATTTTTTTTAAAAACAAATTTCGTAATTTGTAATTTATAAAAAAAAATATTTATAAACATAAATTAAATTCATGACACATTTGTTTTTAACTTTTATACTCGTTTTAATCTCTAAAATCATTCCTTAAATTTTGTCACTATATCGTTCAAACGAATATGTACCGATAATCGATAATATACAAATTATATAAATTAAAATTATATAAAAATTATACAAATAATATAAAAATTATCGAAATTTTTCTATTAAAAATCTATTATAAAAAAATTCTTCTATTTAAAAAAAGAAATATAAATCATTTTTTCCCGGTCACACATCGATAATAGTAAAGAAAATATTTCAACGGATGAACCATCTATTTGTCAAAGGCTGAGCATAAGAGACAGTCACAAATGGCGGCCATCGGTATAAGAATTACTTTCATCGCGAGATTACGTGAAAGTAAATCGCATACATATCTCGACGATCCAACGTGGACCTCTTATGGATGGATGTTTAAGAGGAAATCCGTGGAATGATGATCGATTCGTTAAATTAGAAGTGGATTACATTTTTCGTCCGTTGGATTTTTGACAAATACCACGAATCTTTTTTCCCGGTTTAAGCCAAGAACGAAGGCTCAGTGCAACAAAGAGACCACGTAATATCGGCAATTGAATCCTGGCGGATAGAGTGGGGAGATTCGTAACGGGATTTTCGACCGCCTGTCTCGCTCAATACGGGATAAGCCACGCGGACTTTTCAGACTGAATGAAGTCAAGTGGTATCGAAAGATTTTTAAAAAGAGTGATCAATCGACAATGCACGAAACACAGTCAAAGGTTTGATTCATCAGATACATTTCGGCCGACAAACCATTTCCTTTCTTTTTACCTTTTTGTTGACTTTGGTGTAAATAAAGAATTGAATTTATAGATGTCTGTATTGTGTTGAATTTAATATCTGCAATTTATCGCGGAAATAAAAGAATTGAAGTTGGAGATATTGTAAAAATATTTCACTTTTAATGTGTTATATCTTCAAATATCTGCGTTATATACAAAAAAAAAAAAAAAATGTTCTTATATAATTTTATACGTAAAATCTTAAACCCTATACTTTGTATAAAGAAATACATTATGCATGAGTGAAGGCAATAATTTTTAATAATGCAACTTATTATTTCCTAAAAGAAAATAAAACTATTTATGCCTAAAATATTAATATATTGTATATAAATATACGTAAAAAAAATATATATATAAAAATGTTTGGAAGTATTTCATAATCATTGAAATTAATATAGTTTTCAAAGTATTTAAAGTGATTTCAGAACTTACAATCAGATAGTAGTAACAAATTTTATTATTTATATTATAATTAAAATTAATAGAGAATCTTTCAAGATTTCGAGATATTCATCTGGAATTATAATTAAAACAGAACTATATTGATTTATAATTTCTCGAAGCGAAGATAAAGAAAGGAACTATATTGATAGGTGAGAATCTTCTTCCGGAATCGCAAAATGTCTATCCATGTTCGGTGATACGTAACGAGATTTTCGGTCATTCGTTTCTAACGATGTTATAATGAGGTTCGACACTTGAAATCGATCACAGTGAAGTGCTTCCAAAAGGAAATTACGAAATAAATCCGTGAGAACGATGCTTGATCGAGGACGAGAATCTCTTCAGTGATTGTCAAAATCACTCATTTCAACGAAGGCTCTGCTTTAATTAAAATTCGCCAACGTTGATAACGAGGATCGATCGTTGCTTGTATAAGTTTCTATGAATAATAAGGAATTGGAAAAAAAAAAGAAGAAAAGATAATCTTTATCTACTTTAGATTTCAATAATTATACAATCAAAATATTCTTGGAATTTTATTATTCAATGACAAATATATAGGTAGTTGGAATATTCAATATCATTTATTCAAATATCAATAATTTATGTCAAATATGTTTACAAATGGAAAAAGATAAATATAATGAAATAATTCATTGTTAATACGAAGAAAACAATTATGAAGCTATTAAATTTTATCCTATTTATTATATCTGATTAATTATTTTTAAATCGAAATAATTTAATCTCCATGAAATAGAATTATAAAAATGTAATATGGAATTAAATTTTAAATAATGTTATTTTTCCCTTTATTTTCTACTCTACTGAATATTCATTTATTTTATACTCTCGATCTTTGTCAAACTGATCGAAGTTTGATTTCTTTGCCAAGGAAAATCTCATATAAGAAAAAGAAAAAACATTGAAAAAGTAGAAAGAATTAAAACAATGAGATTAAGTAAAAAAAAAATGAAACTCATAAGATTTTCATTCAATTTAAAAATTAATTAATATAATTCAGTAATCCGGTTGTTTAAATAATCCAATCGAAAACTTTAGTAAGAGATTAGCAGATTTTAAAATATGCATATTCAATAAATGATTAATCTCTGACTTGACACATGCAGTTATTAGGTTTATTTGCTTTTTAACTTTTTATTTCTAATTTCTTTATCTGTACAAAATTATATTTATTTAGAAAAATACTGATTATATCATTAATAAACATTAATAAATTTAAAAAGATATCAATAGTGATAAATAAAAATTGTTATAGAATTTAGAAGATTTTTAGAAAAATTTTTAAGATTTTTGAAAAATCAAAAAGATTATGATCCAAAAATAGATTCTGCAATATTAATATATATCTAATATAAATTAAAGAAATTTTAACAAGTTTTTAGAAAATTTTGCTATACAATATAGAAGTTAAAAATTTTTCTTTTCTAATATATTTTAATGAAATAATATTATTCGATAATTTCTAAAATTGTGATTTGTATTTTATTTTTAATGAATTTTCTTTTCATTTTTATTTATTGTTTGTTTGTTTATTTTTTACCAATTAATTTACTCGTCTAATTGAAAATACAAAATATAATTAATTATTATGATTTAAACTTTTATTTATTTATTTAATTTATTTACATTTAATTTATTTAATTTTGATTATGAAATCTTAATTAAATATAAAATACTATATTTAAAAAATATAAATGAATTAATAAATTAAATGAATCATTTTTGAACTACAAATCTATTAAAATTATATAACAAAATATTTTTTTGAATATTTGAATTTCAATAATCTTGAAGTAATTTTTATTCTGTTAACTAATAAATTATACTATATGTTATTTCTATATGTTAATATATCATTAACAAATAAATAACTAATTTAAAAACTTTTTTTAATATAATATAAAAATATTTAATATATTGTTATATACAAACATAATGTTAATTATTTATATTTCGAATTTTTATTTTATTTTCAAAATTAATTTTAGAAATATCAATTGTAAAGATCGAATAACATAAAAGAAAGAATTTCCATTATAGAACATCGAATTCGTAATAAGAGTATTTTGTAAAGCTGCTATTGCAAAATACATGGATACAAGAACAGGAACTTACGTTAAGAGACGTGTATATGTATATATAAATATAGGAAAGCAAATATCATCCGTAAGTGTCTTCTTCGTCTTGCATTTCTTGTTCTCTCTCGCGTCTTAAAGTTTCCACGAAACGCTTTTCATCGTAACCACGTTTTCAGTGGCCGAAAAAGTAAGAAGCATCGAAGGGCATAGAGAAGATTGAGAAAACGAGGAAGAATACGAAGAAACGAAGGAGAATCCATTCAGACAGTTTCCAACTAGTGGATCCCTTGGCAATTGGCTTTGATTCCTTCGACTAATACGAAGAATTTCAATGCTGGATGAATACTTTACATTTATATATCAAGATCAAAAAAAAAGGGATAAGGAATGTCTTTTCGACATTCATTGATATTATGAAATATTTATTTTTAACGATATAAAAAATAAAAATAATTTTCATTTTATCAATAATTAAATTTTATAATTATTTAATAATTATTTTTTAATCAATGGATACAGCTAATTATAAAAAAAATTATTATATTATATCATTATATTTAATCTAACTTCAGCTAAATTCAAGATTTTAAATAATAGAATTGAGTTATGATTAAAAAATAATAATAATCTAGAGAAAACTTTATCTTTATCTTTTATTTTTCTTTTTACATTAATTCTTTTTTTAATAAATTTATTTACAACTAATAATTTTATTGCATTAATATTGTTATTGTTTAAATTTAAACTTCATTTTTCGCAAGATGTAATTATCAATTAATTATGGAAAATGGTAGCTAAATTTGGATCAGTGAAAAAAAAATTATAAAATTTAAAAATCAAAAAAAAAAAACTGTCAAATCTTCCCAACCATTCTGTTGTGAAGAATAGAAATACGCAAGATCTCTATCATATTAACAAAAATCGTTTGTTTGATTTTAGTGATTAGATTAGTATATATACAGATAAAGTAAGACATATAATATTTTATGAAAAAAAATTACTCTATATCATATTTATTTTATATTTTATTTATTGTATATCCATCATATATATCCATCTGAAAATATAGATAAAGCTAACAAGAATCGTGATGGCGCTTGGAGTCACCTAGCGGCTATAATCGGTACTATGGATCGTCGTGTATGCCGATCGCCACTTCCGTGCGGTAATTTGGTCATGATTGTGGCCATCTAGCGGTATTAACACGTACTAATAGTCAATCGACAGCCGGCAATACGTATCATTCATTATTTTATTGTTTTATTAATAATTTTTTTGTAATTTTCACATAATATTTTATTATTCCAATAATGAAATACATAATTTCAGGATTTAATTAGATATTTTTTCTGCATTATAATTATAGATAACATGTATAGAAACTATAGAAAATATTAATATATTGAATCGATTTTACAAATAAAAATAAATACAAAAGTTGATATATAAAAATGTCAGTTAATCCTTATTTATAAAGAGTAAATAATAGTTTAAGTTGACATTAGATGAAGTAAAATAAAAATATCTACTTTATCTCCGTCTCACTTTTTCTAATATGAATTTAAATTGTTCGTAATTTAATAAATAAGCCTTAACCGATATTTTTGTATCAACTTTTATATTTATTTTGATCTTTAAAATTGATTCTTTAAAAGTATTTCACGAAAATATTGACACTATATTATGCAGTAATGTACAATAAATATCTTATTAGAGAAAATTAAAATCTATTAAAAATTTAAAATACTATAATATTTTTCTTTTCTCTTCGAAGAGAAGAGGAAAATTGATAAGAATCAATTTCATCATAAATTTTTAAATTACTTTATAAACTATTATAGAATTAAAGATTTTTATTAAATGAAAATTATCTTAATCCAAAGATTTAAATCGTATTATTAGTCAGTGCAAAAATAAAGGATATCAAGTATTCTGGAATAGCCTAATAAAAATATGATATACTTACGTATAATTCCAACATATTATCATTGTAAACAGCCTTTGCACATTTTTGTTGAAAGCATTTCTTCGTTTGAGCAAGCAATTTTTCGTTGTGTACACCATCTCGTATCTGCGTTCTCCCACTAAAGTAATTCGAGAAAGTGGGCTGAGCTAAATGGATTGCAATGTCTTGCGGTCTTTTGCACAGTTTAAAACGAATGAATGTGCCAGATGGATTTATGTGAAGTTTTAAAAACTGCTCTTTTCAAAGACACGGCTAAGTCTTGTAATAGTAACAACTGTTGAAAAAATAATTTTGTATATAAAATGATACGTTACCACCTGTTTTGTAAAAACTCTTCAGAAATCATGCAACTTTAATTAAATGTAGATATCTATGAAAAGTTGATATATCAAAGAAGTACAAACAAACAAAAATATTTAAATAACTTAAACAATTTTAAATGTATTTTGTCATACAAACTAGACTATATATCAATTATTTTTATTGGTAATATATTAAAATACAATTACATTTAATTCTTTCTGTGTTTTTAGTTTTTAATAAAAGTGTATACACATTTTTGTGTATATAATTATATGATTCTTTTTAATTTTGTTATTTAATAGAAATTAAATAAAAATATTTGTATGAGAAAAAATTCAAAATTTAAATTTAAAAAAAAGAAATATATAGAGAGAACAAATATAAAACAAATACTTGAAATTTCCTTTTATAAATAATATTAAAAAACAATAATATTAATATTCAAATAATTGATTTGATAAATTACAAATAAAATATTACATTCACTCAATCTTTAATTATCAATAACTTAATAAACATTTATTTATCTATTATCTTTTGAAATTGGCAAATATTTAATTATGTCTGGATGATATTGATATGATAATAATATCGATAACTAAAAAATTCATTTAAACAAAATATTCCAAATTATTATGTATTAACTTTTAAAATTCAATGTACCGTTTAAAAAACTTTCATTTAATTCTAAATGCAACTCTTATACCTAATAATATTTTTTTTCCCTTTGTTTACTCGGTAAATGAAAAATTACTAACGTTTGTGGCACACAAAATTAGAGAATGAAACGAGCGAATGTGATTAATGATAGCGTAAATTAGTAAAAGCCACTAGTTCACCGTTTCTCTTTTTGAGTTTCTGCAACGACTCCCCAAGGAGAAGAAAAGACAACCGAAAACGAACTCGAAAAATGTGGATTCCTTCTTCATAAGAAAGAAATTCACCGCATACTCGATAATCCAAGCTCGTCGGTTGCTTTCATGCCAGATTAAATAAAAACCGTGAAAAACGCAGTCTGCAAGCAAAATGGAAACATGACCACATTTTACATTCCAGTCATTCATGAGATGTATTGCAAAAAACTTCGACTTAATTCGATGCAACAGATTATTAAACGATGTTCTTTCAATCAGAAAGTCAAAAATAGATATTACTGTTTGTTACAATATTAATATATGTATATAAATTAATATAAATCTTTAAGTTTGAGATAAATGATATAGAAAGTGATATATATTATATATTTTATATAATACATATTTTATATATGTATTATATATAATATATAAATATATTTTAAATATATTTTAAATATATTTTATATATTTTATATATTTTATATAATTTTTATAATATTTGTGTTAATTATAGCTAATTATAAATTGTTTTAAATTTTATTTAATATTATTTCTTTGGCTGATTTTGGAATGCATTATTTATATTGATATCATTATAAAAAAAGATATATCATCAAGAAAAATATATCATTTTATAATTTATAATTTTGAAAAAAATAAGCAAATATTAAAATTTGAAAATTATAATTATAATTTTATATATCAATCGAAATATATACCTATTAGTTGAGAATGCATTAATATAAAAAAATTTGCTAAATTTTTATTAATAAACTATTAAATAACAAGTCTATTTATTATCTCATTAAAGATATGAAATTAAAATTTCAATACTTGTCACAATTGATTTATGATTTTCAATTTTTTTTAAATATCTCAGATTGAAAAGAACTAAAAATATTCAAATTTATTTCAATGTGAATAATAAATTTTATTATTTAATAAAATTTTGGACTCAGAATCGATTTAAAAAAAGTACTTAAATAACAAAATGAAGATATATCACATATAAAAGAAATTTATATCTCTTAAATAGAGACTATTGAAAAATAAAAGCCTATAATTCATAAAATTGATAAATTATACCTTTATTCCAATTTTAATTTTCCTTAAATACTTTACTCATTTTCGAGATATGCAAACAGATATATATTATAGATTAGAAAGCTTAGAATTCTCATAATCGAAATTGCATTGCACATTATTCAAATCCATTCATCGAACATGATTCCATAGCACAGTTAGCTAAGCAATCCATGTTACTCTCGAGAAAACTATATCCTATTTTATACATATACCCTATTCTCCGCGGAAAAATATTCATAAATCGGTTTCGACTGGCAAGCACAACAGGCCGATAAAACTTCAACCAGGACCGTTAACTGGAAAAAGAGGGCGTAGCTGGCGGTAAGTAAAGAATTCCCTAGGGCACTCGAAATCACCACGTTAATTCTAAGGTGTCTGAAAGTGGCTGAGCCAGGCTTGCGGTACGCGTATTCTGTACAGGTAACGATGTTTCAATGTGTGAATGCGTGTAAAGAAGATCGGTGAACCTCGGCCCCTATTGGTGGATGATGTCGGTAAGCGTACGAGAGAGGTTGGAAATGGCGAGACGAAGGACCCTCCTTGTCTGAGCACTGATGGTGCTTGTGTCAGCGTTGCATCCCATCTCCCTGTCTCACACTTCGCAAATAACCACTGCGATTCATTGTTTAAGCTGAGACAATAAAACGAACAGCGTCGGTCCACGTATCCCGATGTTTAATATTAGCTCCACTCTCCTGTTTCTCGCTCTTATTGTCTCGTCATTCCTCACGATCCAGGTATCAGACGATGAAGTAATTTTAATATCGATGAATTTTCATTAAAACAAAATATTATTTTTTTAAAAATATTTACGTTAAATCTTGAATATTTAATATCGAAACAAATATAATTATTCAAAGTGTATTGATATAAGATTTGAAAAGTTGATTCTAAAGATTAAAACAAATGTAAAAATATCAATTAAAACTATTTATTAAGTTATAGGGAGTTTAAGTTGGCATTAAGATGAAACGGAGAAAGTGAGTGATGATGTGACATAAAGTTATCTTGTTTTATCTTGCTTCATTTAATGTGAACTTAAACTATTTATAGCTTTACAAATAAGTCTTAATGGACATCTTTATATATCAACTTTTGTATTTGTTTTAACCTCTAGAATTAGCCTTCCAAACAGGTCCCATGAATATTACAGTTTATAGTATAATATCATTTAGAATTTTATGTTCTTATAATTGTTATCGTTAACTAATTGTTCAAATAAATAAAAGTAATGATTTATCGACATTTTATTTTTTATAACTTAATGTAATTATAGAAATTAATCATTTTTTTAAATTTTTAACGAATAATCATATTTAAATAGTGTATTATTTATTGGAAAAAAAATAATAAATCTTAAGTGTTTTAAATTCTTCTATGTTAATATGTAAATAGTTTTATTCTAGTTTTTAATGTTTAAGTTTAATTATTAATAATTTTATGTACAAAACTAATTGTCAAGATTGAGACAAAAAATTTACTGTAAATTTCCTTTGTTATTGTGTCATGAAATTATCTTATTTGAAGTTAGTGATAATTTATGATATATATATATATATATATATATATATATATATATATATATATTTTTTTAAGCTGCAAACAAATTACAAAAATAAATTTGAATAGAAATGATGTTCATTTTTCATAAATTCTGAATTATTTTCATAATTTTTATTTTTCTAATTTTAAATTATTATGAAATTAAATTAATATTATTAATATTAAAATTTTCATCAAAAACATTTATTTATTTTTTCCATATCTTTTAGCTTTATAAAATTCAAACAGAATCTATGCATAATAAACATAGCTTTAAATAAACATTACATTTAACATTCTAATATTTCAATAATTAAGGATGAAACACATCATAGAACAGTAAAGCAAAACGGAATATCCAAAAGGTCTAAATTTGGTTCACAAGCAATGGGAAATAGAATTGGGCGTGGTATCGAAGCTGACGAGAACGACGGTTCCAATATTGGATGAGATCCAATAACGTTTCAATCATCGAATATATCCTTGAAGAAGCAGACACATCTGGTTGGCTTTAACAATCGAAGCTCATAGAATCATTACACTTCGGCGCAATGTAAACGATATCTTTAGACTCACGTTTATATTAGTTAATGAGATCTTTAAACGTTAAAAATCAGTTGAAAAGTATATTATAAGAATTAATTAAAATATTGAAACTCTGTGTAATTTAATTTATCGATTTAATAAACATTAAAAGGTAATTAAAATATATTATTTAATTTATTATGACTTATTACTCATGATAAACTTTTTTAAAATTTTTAATTTTTATTTATAATTCAATAAATTATAGTAGGATTTAAAAATTCTAATATTAAAACCAATAAAAGTTATAATATAGTATAATAAAATGCAAAATCTTTTTCTCGAAATTTTGAAATGCATTTTATTTTACTTATTAATAAAATTTGATAAAACCTTGTTTATAAATTTTAAAACTATTAAAATAATTTTGAAACAAAAATTTAAAAAAAAAATGGCTTAAGAGAATATAGTTAAAAGAAATTTAGTTTCAAAATTACCAATTTAATCGATAGTCATATACTTTTCTCAAAATAGATTTATTTCGAAATAAACTGAGCTCATTTCGTTTACAAACATTGTAGAAGACCACGAAAAAGGATTTGTCTACCAACTGACAACTTTTGTGAATCCACGGAACTCCATTTCGACCGCGACTAACTTTCCAATCACTGTTTACCTTGATAGGTGGCCTCTATGTTCCTCTTCCACTCAACGAACTTACCGCGTCAGCTAACTTCCAAAAATCACGGAAGCGAAAAGTTTCTCTCAATTTTACAGTTGACGAGGGACAATCAAGGGGCAACTTTTAGCCATGATTGATCAAAGGAATAAAATGTAGAGAATATTTTCATAAATATATGCATTATGATGATATTTGTATATTTATTTCAAATATAATTTGAAAACTTGTTTTTTAATCTAATCATTAAAATTGATTTAATATTGTTAACAAAAAAATAACGTATTAAATTTCTAAATATTATTATGTTGATAACTTTTTAACGTTCTTTAAAATTAATATTAAAAAAAAAATTAAAATACAATAAGAATTATTTTGAAAGATATTATTGAAAAGTTTTTGCATTTTTGTTTTACTAATTAAATTGAAATTTATTAATTTCTAAATTCTATAACAAATGTTCTAAATATTTTTTTAATATTGTAGATAATATCTTATAAATACGAAATAAAGATTATTCTTCGTAAAAACCAACATGACATGACATTTTTAGCAGACACATTTGCTTTAGGAAGTGCAATAACTATGCGTAAATGTACAAATTACGCACGTGCTCACTATCATAGGCATCTTCCATAGAAAACGACGCGTGAGATATTCACGCGACAGACTTGCTGCCCCACCGGTAAAACTGACCGTACTTGAAAGTGTAATGAATAATAAGCGGACTTAGCTACAAGCTGTCGAGAGATTTTATCGAGGCTACTGTCAACATCCAACTAATATCGCGTACAACGTGGCGGGTTAATTGGAACTGCCTGGAGCTCTAAGCAGTATTTTCAGAGGTTTAAATCACGTTCGCATGACACCAATACATTCAGGTATTATAACCCTTTGCTGTATCATAACCCTTTGCAAATGAATCTGTCATATTTTGCATTATAATCAATAATCTAAAAGAAATCATATAGGACACTATTTATAAAAATTGGATATCATTGCTATATAAAATTATTCTTATTTTCAAATTTTTTAATTCATTAGCTTTTGTTTTTTAGTATATCTTCTATTGAATACAACAATTATGAAAAATTATGTTTATTAGTAAGTTATTTATAATAAAATTAATTTTCTTTGTATTGTATCGATCAATTCTATTTAAAAAAAATAATAACATATATGTAAACATATATAGGTATAATATAATAACATATTATATATATAATATAAATTTTCATTCCTTATATTTTAACTATTTTTATTAATTCATTATAATAGATAAACAAACATATAATGTAATCATTTAAATTTGTATAATCATATAAATCATTTAAATCTTATCAATTAATGTATTATATTTTTTATATTTATATATAAACTATTAGAAATATTATATTTTAAATACAACTTCAACATATTATTATATACATTAAACTTCACATTTTTAACGGTATATTATGTATTTAAGTAATAAAAGTATACAAATAATATCAGATATCAACAAACGAATTTCCATTCTGTAAATATGTTCTAATTCCATTAATGCAAAGTAAATACGTTTTGAAATATGAGAACTAAATTTACTTAATCTTTCAATAGTATGATGAAGTTTAGCATCTTCATTGCATAATCTTTCTATAAAAAATAAATAATTTTCAATTACAAAATAATTATTTTACTTTTATATAATACCTGTAATAGTATATATCAAAAATATTATTTTACCAGATACATTAGTGTCAAAATCATATGGAATAGGTAAATATTTATCCAATATTAATTCAATAAAATCAGTTGTACTGTCAATAGTTTTTAAAATATTAATTCCTGTTTCAGTTGACATAACTTTATCTGCTTGTTGCCAACTATATATTCTTAAATAATGAACTTTACAATAAGTATGCAACTTCATAACTTTAACTTTATGTTTAGTTTCATGTTTTAAATCTGTAAATGTTTTAACAGCTGGTCTAAGATGTACAGATACCAGAGATTTAGTTTGATTTATTATCTAAAATAATAAATATTTTAAAGAAATAATAACATTATAAAGAATTAAATTTTATAATCTAAATTATAAATATAAACATAAAAATTTATATAACCTGTTCTGGTTCTTCTTTTATTATAGGTAATTTTACTTCTATATAATCAAGTCCTTGACACAATGTTTTATCTATTGTATTAATAGGTTTCTCTATTAATTTCGCAATAGGTAATGATTTTTCAATCATAGTATTAAAAACATTTTCCACAGTGTTAAATGCCCAATGTACAAATATATTTGTTTCTTTCAAACGTCCATATACTTCTGTAGATTTATCCCACAAATAATTGACACTTGGTATTTTGCGAGCACGATTAATAACTTGTATTTTATATATATCATTTGATGATTCAATTTCCATATTAGTGAATATTTTTTACCACTTTTAATATAAATTAAAAATCTCTAAAATTTTATATGAATTTATATATATTTATATATATCATATAATTATAATAATAACTAAAAATTATTTACTATAATATAACATAAATAAAGCAATATGATTATTTCAAATATAAGAATTTTAAAATAATAATTTGATAAAATTAATAGTAAATTAATAGTTAAAATTAATAGTTTTTGTATCTCGTTTATAATTCGTTAATATAATTCTTTTAATCTTTTATTTTTTGTACATAATGTTATATTTTTATAAATAATAACGTTAAAGAAAAATAACAAAATTCAAATATATACAATCAAAACAATAATCCTTTATTATATATTATTATATTATATTTTCATGGAATATATAATATAATATGAAATCATTTATAAGCAGATAACAAGATAATTATAACATAATTATTATGTTAAAAATTATTATATTTATAAATTATTTGGTGTACTTACCAAATTTTTCATGAAATTTTCATATTCTCATTTATTTTTCTTTTTTTTTTTTTTTTTTTTTTAATAATACATGATCTTTTTCGCTTTCTAAATCATTTCACTAAAGTACATGTTTGTTCAATAATTACCTACCTAATACTATAACTTATTTGTTTTTCTTTTATAAAAACACTCATAACTGTGTATAATATATCACATTTTACCATATGATATTGTCATTCACTAAATAATCGTATGAGGGCACCACTTATATCTTTAACATTTGTGTATAGGTCATCAAGTCATATCAAGTCAATGACCTTTATATCTTTACATATATGAAAGATTTCAAAATTCTTGAAATTATCAATTAATTTATCTAAAGAACTTATATTAAAATTTGAAATATGAAGAATAACATGCAATGTTTCATGGAGAAATCTCTAATAATTATATATTAAAATCAAAATATGGAGTACTATCAAATGATATTTGTAGTATTATTAGAGAAATATTTATTCATAATATGAAAAAATTATATTTATAAATTTTTAAAATTTTAAAGATTCAAATGAAACCTGTAGTTGAATTTTATTTAATATTTTTCTTCATTTGGAAGATAATTAAAAAATTATATAAAATATGACTGCCTAATAAAAAACAAATTGAATAAATGGCACAATTCAAAAATCTAAATTTAATGTTTTTTAAATTTTATAATTTTTAAAAATTCAAAAAAAGCATAAAACTTGATTTTAAAAGAGATTTTAAAAAATAATTCGAAATTAATTTTGTTTAAATATTTCTTATTATATAATATTTTTTTAAATAATTAAAATTAAAATTAGATTTATTAGATAATATTAAAATTAGAAAATTAAATACCTACCTTAATTTATCTCAAATATTTAAAAATATTTAGTATATAGTATATAGACATATAAATTGAAGTTATAAATTGAAGCAATAAATAGCAATACTTAATTCATAATTGTAAATAAACATTTTGTAGAAATATTAGAAATTAGATAATAAATATTTTTTATTTAATATTTTATAATTTTCGAAAAGGAAATTTTAACAAAAATTATTGAGAAAAAAAAATTAAAAGAAAAGAAGTAAAGTAAAAAAAAAATAATTATATTAATAATATGAACAATATGAATAAAATATTTTAATATTTTATATTTTTTTATATAATATTTATATAAATTACAGATTACAAAATCGTTACATAAAATATATGTTTTCTTTTATTCTAACAGTTCTTTTTAAAGTTATATATGTATAGAGAAAGATTTACATATATTAAGACTTACATTAATTTTTTACTTTTTCAAATTCCTTATTACAAAAGTATAATTATTTTTAATCAAGTATTTTTCTTTGATTTTATATATTTTTTTAAAAAATTTTTTTACACACATATTAAAACACTAGAATTTTTACAATTTGATGTACTACGAATCTTATTATAATATTATAAATATGAATATAAAATATCACACTGTATTTTATAAATTGTTCTTATTTTTACAATATATCTTATTAAAAAAAAATATTTTACTATAAAAGTAAGCGAAACAAAAACAATGAATATTCGGTACTTCATGTATTTAAATAGCAATATATAAATAATAATTTTAGATATTTATAAAAATTCATTCGTTAATAAAAATTATAATTTTTATATTTTCTATTAAATCTTTATGAAACAATCTGATTGTTCTATAAATTATTATACTATATTGTTTAATATAATTCAATAGCTAATGTTTTTTTGCATTTTAAAATTATCAAAATAATATTATTTTCAATTTAAAAATTTTTTTAAATTTATCGATAATAAAAGAATCAAAATTTAACTAAAAATATAAAAAATTTACATTGACATTGATAAATAATACCTTCAATATATAATTGATATTGTATATATTAAATTAAATATCCAAATATTAATTCTCACTCTTCATGCTGATCGTGAACTGACAAAATAATGAAATTTATTCTACAATTATTTATTCGAGAGGTGCATTATTGTAAAATTACTAGTAAGATTCGTATTTACTTTTTTTCTGTATTTTCTTCAGTCGCATTTTTATTATTGATTTGTTTATCGTTCAAACTTAAAAAGTGTGTTAGGTGAAGAATAGATATAACGCTCGACATATACGATGCAACATCCTCTTTTTTCACTGTTTTTAATTGTGCTACGACCGAATGGTATACTCGATTAGCGGTTTTCGTGGACAATTGTCCAATGGTTTGTACAGCATGCAAAATTTTGTTCTCATCGGCAGATACTGGAGCTATAATACGAATTTTACAAATTAGAAATATATCTAATATTTTCTTAACAAGATATCTTGTTGGATATTTATAAATATATACCTGGCATGTTTTCTTCCCCTTCTATTGGTGGGAAATAACGATCCAATAAACCGTTAATGAGAGCGCTACTATTATCAACACTTTGTACCGCCATATTACCATATTGTGTATTTAACAATTCATTAGCCTTTGCCATACTAATTTCTTTAAGAGTTGATGCTTGTTGCGTAGCTGATTCTTTTGCAGCGTGTAATTTGTCAATTGTTGGTTGCAAGGAACTACTCATTACTGCTTTGGCTGCATCATAAATCTAGAAAAATTTAACCAATTATTCAGTTTTTCAAATAACCAATTTTTTGAAAACAATACTATTCGATAAAATATCATTTGATAAATTAAAAAATTGATCGTAAAATATATAAAGAAAAATATAATATAATTGATTGTAAAATATCTTGTTAATTGATTAATTCGTTTAATTAACAACATATTATTTTTCATCTAATAACAATATTATTGTACACACAAAAAATAATTAAATTTATTATTATCTTCGGTTCACAAAAATTCGATTTTTAATTATAACAAAAATAAAATTAAAATTTTAAAAAATGAATTTGCATCTTCTTATTGTATTTGTACTTTATTGTAAATTTTCTTTTACTTAAAAAAAAAGAAATTTTAAAAGATTAACATAATAACAATAGCAGAATTGAAATTGGAAATTTAAATCTCAAATATGGAATCTAAATTTTTATAAAATATAATTCAAAATATATTATTATTATTATTTAATAATAAGATTAATATAAAATTTATTTTCTAACTATCTTTCTATATACAAGTCAGCATAGTCAGACTTAATTAAAATTGATAATTCTAACATTGTAACTTCTTATATTTCTTAACATATATATTATTATTATTATTTACCTTTTGAGGTGGTTGTGTCATGATTGGTACTTTTTGCTCGACCATGTTTAACCCTTCGCATAATTTTTGATCTACAGCAGTGATTTGTTCCTCGAACTTTTTAGCTAAAGGTGCAGTAAGAGGAGCAGCTGTGGCAGTTGCATATTGTAATCCAGCTTCGGCTTGAGTTAATGCCCAATTGATTAAATGATGCGAATCTTTGAGATAAGAATATGTCGATCCCGTTTTTTCTATAGCTGAATGAATAACAGGAATGCTTTTTACGCGATTAATCACTTCGAGATGGGGTGTACTATCAGATGATGAAGTACTTTTATTATCTGCCATTTTTTCTGAAAAATTAAATAAAATGTTAATAATCATCTAATATATTTATTATATTTATTATAAGATAAAAAAGCAATATAAATATAAGATAAAGAATTAAAGTCATAATTCCATGATTTTGCAATTTTAAAATTTGTACTTTAATCCTAATGCTATATAATATATATTACTATTATAGGTATCAATAAATCATGAAATTATTTTCAATGTATTAGTAATACTAACGTCACAGTTAACGAATAAAATAATCTTCATTAATCATTTTAAGTATGATCTCATTTTAAATCATTATTCATAATTAAAATAAGATTTAGATGAATTTTAGCGATATAGAGAATAAAAAAGTATTACATATTTAAAAGAAAAGTGACCGATTATTGTTTGTTTACCTTTTTTTTTACGTATTCTTACATAGTTAAGTACGTAATGATGAGTAAATTTTTTTTTTTGCAAACGATAATAACACCAAAATAATATAATAATAAAAATAAAGCTAATATATATTTAAAATTAAGTCAAAATGAACAATAATATTTGCAAAATTTGTGAATTATTGTGTTACTCAATTGAAAGATGTAGATTGTGCTACGTGAAATAATTTAATATACTATACTCAACTTTTCAGAAGATTATAAGTATAATTCATAATTCTTTCACTGTAAAACAAAAAATATATTAAAATTGCTTACAGCGTTAAATATTCATTATGTACAGGACTGATGACACATAAATTGTATTTTTAATTTTTCGGTGATACATAACTTTATTTTTAGTTTCTTATACATGTATTGATACACTTCAAATTTCATTAAAATTATTGAATTAAATTTTTCACGTTATTAAAAATTAATAAAAATGATAAATCTAAAAATTAATTTTGATGTTTCATATTTCTTGAAGTAAAACGCGTAAAAAATATGACTATAGTCCTTTATCGTATTCAAATTATCGATCTTTACCATGAACTATTTAATCTTATGTAAATCTTTCATACGATAGACTATGAAATAATATTCGGCAATAAATATGAAACGATAATATCAATCACTACAATATGGACAAGTAACTCGACAAATAATCAATGATAGTAATACATAAAAATGTATAATATCTATATATTAGTAATATCATAATAAAATATCATAATAAATTATAAGAATTATATTAAAATATAAAATTAATAAATGTATAATATAATATAACGATTTCAATTGCAGTTGTTTTTATTAATTTCTTAAAATAAAAGGATATTAATTTTAAAAATAAGAGGATATTAAATATTAATTTATATATATTTATAAATTATAATCTTTATTAGATTTTTGCAAAGATATAAGAGATAAAGATATATTTTTATAAAAATATATTTATTAAAAAACAGAATGAATATATAGGAGAATCGAATTTTATATATAAAAAATTATATATAAAAAATTTAAATAAAACGATAATAATTATGCTCATAATATTAAAACATATTTGTTCTAATTTATTACTTAAAAACATTATAATCTAAAAATAATTACATTCTAATGTCAATGAGTTTCATTAAGAATTATTACAAAGTATAAAGTATACTATAAAATTAAATATAATTAATTAAAAGAATAAAATATAATTAATAATTAATTATAAAATATAATAAAAACTGTATATATTAAATAAATGATTACAAGGTATGATATTACTTACAAATATTAATTTATAATGTTTGTAATGTTTGATGCAACAGTTAGCAAAATATAGTAATAAAAGCAAAATATATACTATATTCAACGATACATACGACAAATCCCGTAACACTGACGATGACGATACGACTACTCTAGGTAAAAAGCTACTGGTAGAAAATGATCACAAGTGGGGGCAGACATTCTTCAGGACCGTAGAAAGAACGTTACTTTTGTCACGTTTCTTATGTGTTGCACGAAAAATAATATTATTATAATTTAAATATTATTATATATCCAAAAGATAATATAGATAATTTATAATCTCAAAAACAAAATTTAAATATTCGATTATTTTCATTAAATTCTTCTAAATAATTATAACATCAAATTTATATTTATTTTATTGCTATAAATATTTTATTATCAATAAATAACAAATATATATTACAATTCTTATTCTTATTATATTGTTTTGTTCTATACTATATACCTAATAATCTATAGCATTTTAAATTATATATTTTATTAAAAAACCAATTTATGCATATATAAATTTTATTAATATTATGAATTATAACATGAGAAAATACAAAATAGATATATAATATAATTTGTGAATAAAATAAATTGTTATTTTTAATATAATAATAAATTAAAAAATCTTTAAATGCATGTATTCAATCAATGTATAATAATAAAATGTTATTAAAACATTATTCATTAATTTCATAAATATTGATGAATAAGATAACATAAGATACATATTTTTATAATTATATTAATACACACGTCAGTGTTTAAATGGAATAAGATCGAAGGGAACTTCAATGCGTGTCTACTTCCATGAATACATTCGTGCTTCTGCGCAGCTATACACATGTATACATACTTATATATGTATACATATGTGTCATTACTATGACGTGGCGGTCACGTCGTTGCTTCCTCGTACAGTTGCAACAGTAATTGTGAAGAATACATCGAAGAATACGTTCTCATTGATTCTATAATCATTTCAACGAAACATGATTGGTACAATTTTAAATTTAGGTATTTAAATATGTTACATATTTTATTTTATAAATATATCAAAACGTAAATTATTTTTTATTTTAAATTAAAATTAGAACTATTTTAATTATCAATTTATTTGAATTGAAAATTATTCAAATATTTAGATTTATTTTCAATAAATCTAAATATTATTTTTTATAAATCTTTTATTATAATATAATTAATAAATATTTATTATAGCATTAATTATTTTTTAAGTATTATATATGAATTTTAAAAAATTAAAATTTTAAAAAAAATCCAAAAATTTAAAAATTAAAATTAAAAAGAAATTTTAATTATTATTAATATTAATATAATATAAAATTTATTATTAATTATTATTGATAATTTAAATAATGAAATCTAATTTAAAACTATCGTATATTATAATTAACTTTAACAAACTTAAACAATCAAAAATTATATGCAACTTTCTGAATATGTATCTTAATATCTTATATTATTTATAAGCAATTTCGTATTATTTATTGTAATTCAAAAGTTCAAAAATATAATTTTAAAATAAATAATCTTATATATATATATATATATATATATATATGCGTGCGTGTGTGTGTACGTGTGTGTACACCATGTACATTTAATCTTATCGATTTATTATTTAAATTTATCGTTTTACAGATAAGAAAATAAAATATTTATTTTATAATATTGATTTTTTATTACATATATAATTTTTATAATATTATATCCATCAAAAAAATTATAGCAATGTAAATAAAAATGCAATTTTCGATAAAAAAAATTATATTTTTATTATCATAATTAATAAATAATTATTATAAAAATTGATAATAAAATATTACATTTAAGTTTTGTGCAAAAAAGTTTTATTACTTTTTTATTTAAAAATAATAATCATTTTAAAATATTTACTTTATTTTTATTAAGTATTAAAAATAATCACAAATGAAATATATTTAAAAAACGCGTGAAATATAAATAAATATTTTTGATAGATTAGTATAATTTCTAAATAATGATGTGATAATAGATTATCTATTTTTGAGCAAACAACAAAATATATTATCTCTAATAATAGAGAAAATGATCTTCAATCGTATGTTTAAATTATACAATTATAAATACCTACAGTGTCTTAGACTTTATTTGTGAAAAATCTTATTTTTCACGGCTATAAGTACAAATGTATTTTACTAAAAGTATAAATGTAATTTTTTAAAAATAGTATATAATACTACTACTAATTATATATATATAAAAAATGAATTTTAAAAAAGTATGATTTTTTTATTACAAAATGTATGCAAAAAATAAATAGAAAATTAATGGAATCGGTGGAAATTTTTCTTTTTTCATCAATAATATCAATTAAGTTTCTTTGTAATTGCATTCGATGTAGAAGCTTTCGAATTGACTTCATTTGTATGTACTTCGTTCGTATGTGCATCATTTATAGCATGACGATTCGTTAATTGCAAAAACTGTACTATATTTCTGATATAAGATTTTAAATTATCTGTTTTAATAGTTCTCAGATGAAGAATTATATTCGAATATACGCGACGAGCAGCTTTATTAGATAAACGTCCAACAATTTGTAAGGTATGAAGAAGTTTGTCTTCTTCATTTATATTCACCACTAAAATAAAACCAAAATATTACAATTAATATTGATAATATAATTATTATCAATATATTATTATTGATATAGATTTATATCATTAATAAAACTTTGTATGAAGAAATACAAACATATAAATAAATACAATAAATTTAAAAATTTAATTTGAAATTTCAATCTCTCTTTTTATTTTTAATTTATATTAAATAGAAAAAATTATATTATTGCAATATTATGACTATATATTATCGATTAAAATATACAAATTATAAATAATATTTTTTTTTAAGTAACTTACCTATTGATTGTTCATCTTTTGTAGCAGGAAAAAATTTATCAATCAATTTGTCAACAATATCAGCTGTGCTGTCCAAACCTCTAACAGCTGCACTGCCATATTGTGTTTCTAAAATTTGATTCGCTTTGTTCCAACTTATATCTCTCAAACTTAAAGCTTGGGAAATTATTAAATTGTTAACGAGAGAAATACTTGAAACAGCTGGTTGAACGGTTTGACGTGCTAGCGAATAAGCATTTTCTAAAATCTAATGAATAAAATGATTATACGATTAGAAATATTCACACAATTATTTCATATTTTTATTTATAATATTTTTCATTCATAAAAATTGATATATTCTGTTTTTAAAATTTTCCAACTTCAAACAAATGATTTATATCTTATATTATAAGTGTATTTATTGAATATTGAATATTTCATTCATAATAATATTAAAATTATTTAATAATATAAAATAAATAAAGATGTAGTATGAAAATAAAAATCAAAAGAGTTACATCCGATATGATAAGAATATGATAAAAATCTATCGCGTATTTTACGATCAAAAAATTTTCGTTATTTTACGATAAGATATCAATTTAAATGCTTCTTTGCATTCCGATTAAATATTTTTACTTCGTTTATCGGAAAAGGGATTTATTTCTAACCTGCTCGGGTTTCTCTTTAACCAATGGTACTTTTTCTTCGATTTTGTCGAGACCAAGACACAGCGTGTGGTCAAAGAAGTGTATAGGGTTCTCGAGTTTCTTAGCTATGGGAGCAGCAATGGGTACCGCTTGCTTCGTTGCATTGCTTAAAGAAGTTTCTGCAGTGGTTAGTGCCCAATGAACCAACTGGTTGCAATCTTTTACGCGCAAATATGTCGCTGCAGATTTTGATATTGCACTTTCAATTACTGGAATTTCCATTACACGATGAAACACTTCGATATGAGGCAGTTGTGCAATTTCGGCAGCCATTCTTCTACAATTTTATAAAAAACTCTGTAATACATGTATATGTTTATATAGATACAAATATACATTTCTCTTATTAAAATAAGAAAATAATTAAAATAAGTTATAAAAAAGTTAATTTTATACAATATAAAAGAAAGCATAGAATATTTCTTTTTTTTATCAAAATAAAAAAAGTAAAATAAATTAACGAATAGAATTTTTTTTTTTCATTTAGAATTTGTCTTGTCAACAAATTCATTATTTATTTATATTTATTTATCTATATTTCAAATTTAATAATATATTTTTTATTTATAATTTATTGTTAAAGATTTTTATTATATATAATATATTACATTATATTTATATTTTTATCATTTGCAGAAGTATTGATAAATTAAAATAATATAAATGAAGTAAACTATAAATGAAAATACAACTAATAATGCATTACGATAACGTAAGGTTCAACGGACGAGTGCATATACGTGCACATATACATGTTATATATAAAACTATATATATATCACTTTCTCTACTTTCGCTAGAATTCGTAATTACGTTTCGAAACATTTCTAATTGAAAGTTAATATATACTTTACAATACTTTAAAATAATTTAACTTTAAAATATATTTTTTAATATAAATATATATAAATAATTTATATTAACATAAATGATATTAATATAAATATTATGTATTTTGTATTATATTTATAATTATGATAATTATTATTAAAATAAATTAAATACAAAGATATTGATATTATTATTTAAATCAAATTATTTGCAATAAAATTAAATAATAAAATTATTTATTTTGTATTTATTTTTAAACATTTATATATATATATAAAACATATATTTATAAAACAATTTATTATTTATTTTATAAATATTTCGATAATTAAACATAAAATGAAAGTTGTATATAATATGTAATATATAAAAAATGAAATTAAATTGGTGAAATTAAAAAATATTTAAAACATTTACAATTTTTTAAAATTATTATATCTTAAAATTTTTATAATATCCAATAAAATAATTATACATTTTTTGAACATAAAAAACTTGAATCTTTTTAAAATTGTTTTAACATATATATAGTACAATATAATAGTGATATAACAGAAATTCTTGAAATAGATATTTTGAAAATACAATTTTTAAAACTAAAAAATATCTCAAAAAACTGAAAACTTATATATTTTAAAGTTGTTGATAAATTTCAAATTTTTTAAAATGTATAATAATAATATAAATATAACAGAGATAAAATTTCTGGAATTAAAAAAAATCTAGATAATTTGAAACTTTTCTCAAAATTTTTATACATTTCAAAATTTTTTAAATATAGAATATAATATTATTATAATACTTACTTCTTTATCGCTAATCCCTTGTTTCTCTGAAGACTACGTATAGAGAAAACGTCGCGTTCACAGCGTAAATAGAAATGTGCTTGCTTCTAGTCTGTCTCAACTCTTATAACTGACTTACCGCCTGCGCGCTAAGGTTCATTCATATGAGCCAATGAAAATCCATGACATCTACAAGCGGTGATGAAATAAATGCTACGAGGCTTCAAAGTCCGCTAATTGTAAGATGACAATGCTTTCATGTTATTCCCTTTACTAGACCGAGAAAACATTAAAATCATAGGGACTTTATACCTGAGTTCTTTCATAACACAAAATTTTCTTGAATAATGAATACCTCATAAAAACTAATCCTGGAAATACAATAATATCAATATTTATTTAAATGACAGACAAATTTTATAATTCTAATATGACTATGACCTTTTTCTATATTTTATTATATCGTAGATAATAAAAGATAATAAAACCTATATATAATTGTTTTTATTTAGTGTACCTTGATTTGAAAATTCAACATAAATTTATTGTTTATAATATGTGTATATAATAATTAATATTTTTAATTTTCAAAAATTTAGATTTTTTGGAAGAATAATATTGTGTTATGTATATGGAATTTTTTATTTAAACAAAAGATTTAGCGAAATAAAATTGAAGAAATAAAAGGAAAACTTAAGGATTAAGAATTAAAAAAGATTTCACGATATTTATTTTCATTTTATTTAAAAAGAAAGTTTATCAAAAAATGAATATCAATAGCAGAATTACAATAGCATTATATATAATATTCTTTATTGTAAAAGAAGAACAAAAAGTTAATTAGATTAATTACATGATTAATTTATTGTTAAAATTAAAAACATATAATGAATAAAGAAAGCAAACATGTGTTAAACATTATTTCTAAAAGTTTCTACATTACTACTTACATATTTTGAGTACTTTTATTTTTTTTTTTTTGTTTTTAATAAAAGAAAAAGAAAAAATATAAATATATTATACCCAAATACATAAAATAAAACTAATATGTACCTCTTTTTATTTTTATTCTATTTCTATTCTATTTTAATTAATGTCAATGCATCTATGCTATTATATTTCTATTTTGAAATCAATAGAATTCAAATCAATGAATTAATTTATAGATATAAAAATTTATTCCTATTTAATTGAAATACTGTTGAAATATAAATTATTGGCATTATTTTTGATATTTTAAATTTAATAGATTTAAGAAATAAGAATCCAAGCCATATCTGAAGAATAAATAATATTCTTACAAAAATAAGTATATAGAAACAAT
Organism: Apis mellifera; assembly: GCF_003254395.2. NCBI lineage: Eukaryota > Metazoa > Arthropoda > Insecta > Hymenoptera > Apidae > Apis > Apis mellifera. The sequence goes on from NC_037646.1 coordinate 2,572,324, forward strand.
CAAACAAAGATTTTACTATTTTATAATTTCATACACATTTTTCTCAAGTCAAAAATATTAAATGAATTAATTTTGTTTATTAGTCTTATCAATTAAAACATTGAAATGTATTTATTACAAAATCTAATTCGTCTAGCTTTGATAACGGGAATGATAATTAAGTTCAAAGTAATATAGTATTTCAAATTATCTAAATTTGCTTATTTAGTCCATACAATTCTTTATTACTTTTTTACCATAACAACATTTTCTTGGATAATTTTAAAAATAAAATTTATTACAATATGTCTCTACATCTTTTTTTTTTTCTAATGTGATGAACATTTTTTAATTTTTTTTAAAAAATAAAACATTTAATATCAGATAAAATTAATAATTGAAAAAATTGTTTAAAATACATACAGGCATAAATGCATTAAAAAAAAAATGCAAAAAAAAAAGAGTAAATCCTTTTTAAATTAATATAATGAATATAATATACTATGAAATTATTATAACGTTTATTTTTAAAGTTTCTTATCTCTATAATCATTATAATATTTTGTAGTAAACATGAAGATAATTAAGTATATCTAAGAATTAAAAATTCTAAGAATGACACGGATATAATGTGTCTTTTAGATAAAAGAAGTATATTAATTGCTTATCTGAGCATAGGAGTATAAAGATTCGCAACTAATAATATTATTATGTACCTCGGTGGAATCGACATTATTTATATGAGAAAATTTCAATCTGGAATATTCCCAATATTTATCAACTTTGAAAACAAAAGAATTATTATGGATGAAACTCACGCGGAATAACTTTTAAACATAACTTCGTTATTCGATACCATTTACTGGCGGATTGGAAGACATCGACCTGTGGTTATTGTGGTTTTGCTGATGAGTCTGGACGTGTGTTACTTTTGAAACGCTTGGACGACCAGCTAGAAAAGCTGCAAACTGCTCCTATAACAACGATGCCATCATGCAATAAAAATATATATTATATATAAATGTAAATATAAATTGATATTTTGTAGTGTTCAGATCAGACATATTTTTTACATGCTTCTAAAGTATATAATAATACATTCATAAATTTGTTTAGATATGATCAAGTATTGAAATCAAACAATTTCAAACGCATAATTTAATAATCGAAACTATGTACAAATTAAATAAAAAGAAAAATTATAAAAAAATAATTTTACGTACCAATAACTGATTCGTAATTGAATTGAGCCTTTGTATGGCTAAACGTACAGCTGAAATATGTTTTTTCGTTACATCCTTTTGATTGATGATTGGTATCATCTAAAGAAAATGAGACAAAAATAATTGTATAAATAAACATTGAAATTTAAATCGACAAGTATTTAAAGAAGGGATTCAAATTCAATGATATTCACGTTTAATGTAGCATTTGCAACTGCATGCAATTGATTTGAAACTCTAATGAGAAGTCTGCCAAGATTGCGAGGAGTTTTGGCTGCTAACGCTGCTGTTCCATTCACCAGATGTACAATACGACGTGCAGATTCACGCGTTAGAAGAACCAATAATTGCTCTACAGTGGTCGGCCGAGCTTGATTCTCCGGTTCGGGCAAACTTAAAGTTCCCCACAGCTCTTTGGCTTTTTGGAACGCTAATATTGGATCCGTTGCTAACTGTAACGCATTAATTTGAACATAAGAAATCTAACGAGTTTGATTATTGTGATTAACTATTCAATAATATGTGTCATCCATCAAATATTACCATATTTGTAGCAAAGATAGTAAAAATGCAAATTGTTGTGAATTTTCGTATAATATTCGAATTTAAAAAGAAAATTGCAAATGAATTTGGAAAAAGTTAGAGATATCTTTTGGAAAAGAGAAATTATAAGAGAAATTGAAAAGCTTAATTAATCGTTGGAAAAAATATGTAGAATCGTTCGAAATTATGTTAATTGAACATATTAATTCTTTCGAAAGAAAATATCAAAGGACATTTCATACGCATCTATTTAATATCGTGAGTCATTATTTTTGTTATTTTTTAAATTGATTGACTTTATACTCACGGATTATTCACTCTCACTTTCACTAATTATATTAGTCAAAAGAAATATTACTTACCAATTCTATAACGTACAAAAGTATATGAATGCATTCCGTTCCTTGTTCCTTAAGTGCTCGAGCTTCAGCTAGCGTGCGACGTGTTAGTCGTTTCTGTAATTTCCTAGATAGTCTGGCACCGTGATTGATAGTTCGTTTGGTCTTACTTACCGATTCCGGAGAAGCAACTTCTGAAAAATAATTTTTATTGGCAATAAAATTTTATCGCATCGTATGGCATTTATATCAAGAAATTTGTATCCAGAATTATTCCACCGTCAATTTGTTGATAATTTAAAATTAATTCAATATGATATTTTTTAATTAATTTAATATGTTATTTGAATCGTTATTTTTCATAAATCAATCATGTTTTCCATCGTTCAGAAAAATTTGAAAATCTTAAATAAAAAGTGATATATTAATAGTGTAATAACAATTTATTTTTTATTCTAATTTTACTTCAGAAAACTTAAAATATTGTATAAATTTATTCAGAGATTTTTACTAATAAATAATTTTAGTTTAGCGATTTATGATAATTTTAAAAACATTTTAATTACTGTCTTCTTCATTTAATCACTACTTTAGTTACTATTATTATAATAGCTTAGGCTTAAATCCCAAGTAACACGACGTATTAAAGATATCTATTTTAAACTTGAAGGGGATCTTAAGTCTAAAGGTGTCTGGTACGTGACATTTTGATGTTTTGTTATGATTTTCGACTCAAAGATAATTAGTTTTATTTACTATTTATCATAAATAAATATAAAATGTATAAAAAAATATTTCTACCTAAAAATAATTTATTACTAATTTAATCCGAATTATTTTTTTTTTTTGTCAATTATTAATATCAAATATTCCAAATGAAACTAATTTTTACCTATAAATAAATATTCTCCTTTAGATTAAATTTTAAACGAAATTAAAATTAAAATATTTTCTAAATCAATAATATTTAGCTATAAAAATTTATGGTTTAACAATATTTTATAAAAATTGACTATTTATATACAATTCATGTACTTTATGATTCTAGTTAGAACGACGAATTTGACTTTCATATATCCAAACATTCATCGTAAAAATTAATCTCTCCTCGAATAATTGTTTCCGTTTAAATAATTTGAGATTGCATTCATATTAAAAATTATATATCATTAAATTGAACTTTCTGATACTTGTTAAAAATTATTTTTAAATTAATATTAATAATTCAAAATGATTCATTTACCATCTATACCGTCGGTAACATCAGCAGGCAAATAATGATCAACATATTTGTCCGCAACAGTTAAAGCACCATCTAATGTGTCTACTGCAACATCCGCAGCTTGGCTTCCTATTATCTTCACGCTTCCGGCACGCATCAGAACAGGCCTGACGATTTTATTGTTCACGTATTCTCGTGCATTGCAATACATCTTAATAATAACACGAATAATTAATTAATTAACTAACAATTAATTAAAATAAATAATTAATATCATTTTCATATAAAATTATTTTTACTATTATATATTCAATATAATATATTATATAAAATTATTTTTACTTACAAGATGTGGCGGAAGATGGACTGCTGGCACTCTTTGCTCAACGATATCTATACCTTTACAGAGCAATTGATCGATCGTTGTAATAGGTCCATTTAATGCATGAATCGCGGGTTTTGCTGACGCTGTTGCGATCGCAAATGACTGTTCAGCAGTATACAAACTCCAACCCATCAATGAATTCGAACGCTAAAATTGAAAATATTATCTCATATTTGTTGTTAATATATTTATGCGAATTTTAAATTAATTTGAATTTGAATGAATAATATTAATAGGAGTCTAAATAAATCTAAGAAATCGAATTGATTACGTTATATTTGATTAAATTAGTTAGTTTCAAAAATACAATATATGTTTGTCCTTCGGAGTATACATAACACGTATACAATTGAAAGTTTAATAAACAGAAGATATTTAACTGGTTCAAATCTATATAGAAATCTTTTCAAAGTTTCATTTGAAAATAATATTTTACCAATACTTCTTTGTTACTTATTTGCATTGCTCTTTGGAATGATTGGAACGTATATTTATTTTATTCTTGCAAATATGACGTACTTTCACAACTGGTGAAACTAGCAAGTGAAAGATGAGAGAAAGTGGCGAAATGTACAAAACTATTGGATTGTTAAAATGCTTTGTTAAACTTTGCTTACCTTTATTCTATCGTACACATTGCCAGCTATATGTATACCGTTTTCTATGATGGGAAGACTGGAGATTCTAACAACTGATTCGAATTGCGGCAAATCAGAATGTCGTCTTTTCACATTCGTTCGTGCCATTTGTGAAAATTTTTGCTGTAATAATTAAAATCAAAATCGTTAATTGTGTATTTTATTTATACGTTTATCTACTGAAGGTTAAATATTTGTTCGTAAATATTTTTGATTCATTTAATCGATAGCTGCGATTTAAATTTGAAAACATTTCGTTATATTTTTAAATGTACATTTTAATATTTTGAGGTAATCTCTATGTATATGTGAATAAGAGATAAGCATTGTGTTTTCAACAAAGAAAAAAAAGAAGAAAAATATATTATGTATTAAATTTATCTAACGAACAGAGGTATTTATCATTTATATTTCTTTTACAAGTGCATAAATACTTAAGAATTACATAAAAAAAATTTAACGTTTTATTTTCTACCATATACCTTGAACTAATATAAAATTTGTAAATTGATGACAATATAAGATTTCATTTTTTCATAAAAATTATATTCTAATATTTAATTATTTGTCAATTTTCTTCCATTAGATCATTTTGTTATTATTATTTTCTTCGCGTTATATTATTATCCGATCTAAGAAAAATGACTTTATTATTTATTACGAATGTTTGATAACTCTCGATGAAATAAGTTTTTAATAATAACATAAAATGATTTTGTATAATACGACTATATAAATAATGATTTTATGAATATAATTAATGATATGTGATAAAGGTTAATAATTAAAGTCAAGTGTGATTGACTAATATATAAATAAATTATAAAATAGAATGTTACAAAAAAAAATACTTCTATAACTCAAAAATGTTTAATTGCATATGATATAAACATGATATAAACACATAGTAATCGAGTGAAACTAATTGTAGAAATTGATAAGAAAGGTCATATTATAATATACCTCGTGGTTAATATCAAGGTTGTATTCCTGTCGACAATTTCATTACTATAAATTTCTCCATAAATTTCGATACTTTTGTCTTCAATATATACAAAAAATTTTAAACGATATAAGAAATTTTAAAATAAAGACGAATAATATCCGTTATTTCCCCTTTTAACATTGTAATTTGCTAATTTAGTACAGTTAGACAGAATAACGTTTGTTGGGTTTGTTTCAAGTTTAGCGTGATTATATATGATAGGTCCGTATTAAGCACAGGTCGATACCCTATTCTTATCTCTCTTATCAAAACCACAATGCAGACTTTGTCAACAAATTGTAATCCAAATAATACCTTATATTCACATGCGATATTTTTCGCATGCATTAAGAAAGTATCACGAGAAAAGTATATTAAATTGGACACGAAGAGAAAGAAAAATTTTTTTCGAATCGATAATCTGCAAATATTTGTAATGATGAAACAATTTTCAATGGATATTTCAATGAAAATCTACGAGAATCGAATTTAATCGATGATTAATCGTGTTGGATAGTTGATTCTTACCTCAAGGTGCGGACAGCCGACTGGACCGATGGCGAAGTGTGGATTGATCGTGATGAAATTATATAATGGAGCTCAGCAGGATGTAAAGACAAATGACAGAGAGGTAGTCGATGTTTCGCCAAAGAACACGACATCGACTGTAACGTCGAAGCCTGCAAAATGGTATCTCATCGGTTTGACCTATGACATGTCGATTATACAGCTGTGGCATTATGATGCCTTAAACGAATAAAATCTTTTCTCGTTTTCCTCACGCTTGTAATCCAATGATATCCGGTGATGAAGGTTTTTTTAAACATCACATAGAAATTAAAATTGGCCCCCGTTGAATTTGATCACCCACGTTTACCATCGTTTGTATTCGAAGCCACAGACTTTGTGTTCAAACGATAGACTTAAGGTTACGTTTACTGTAGCATGTACACGCGAAGAACAGAGCAATATATATAGGTAATCGTTGCTATAAATACGAGGCAGATGTATTATTCATAGAAAGGTTTTATTAATAGATATTAGATCAAAAGAAGAATTTGGAAAAATCTAATTTTTACATTAATTTTTAATTATATATGCGTACTTTATATATTGTACTACTGAATATATATATTCCATTAAATTAAGAAGATTTATAATTTTAAATTTTAATAATTATAATTGTATCATAGAATATTATGACATGATTATACATGTATTTGTATTAATTTTGAACAATGGTAATATTATTAAAGATTTGATAAAGTATTAAAAAATGCTGTTTTTAAACAATTAGTTGAAAAATTAGAATCATTATTTTTGTTTAATTAGAAAAATTTTCAAAAAAAGAAATTTATATTTAATTATTTATTGTTAAATAATGAAAATATGTAAGTATAAAATAAATTTAATTGTTATGTAACAATAATATAAAATATTACGTTAATAATAATAAATTTAAGAAATTAATAAATATGATTATTTCCAAATTTTTCTAATACTTTAAATACAGGATTCAGAATATATTTTATATTTTTTCTTTTGAAAATTTCATATTTGAACATATAATTTAATATTGAGATATAGACAGTAAAAAAGGAAATACTTACAACATCATAGTAGAGGGAGAGACATAAAAATTACTTGTAGTAATAGCTACAGAAAAATAGTGGAAAAGGAGACGGAAAAGTTGAAATTATCGCAGGCAGACGTTCTTAATTGCTATACAAAGTCCATCTCATCAAACGCCCATATGCATGTATGGGATGGTATGGTAATCAGTTGGATGCGTGTGAAATATAAAATATGTTTCATTTTTTTTCTTATTTCTCACGTACTTTAAAAGGAGGTACTTTTATGCATATATTGTATAATATAGGGTGAAACATATACAAAATATGAAAACTCTTCGTACTTAAATTAAAAATGTTGCAAGTATTGATTTTTCTTAATTAAATAGAATGGCGAATTAATTATTTTTAATAATTTAATATGAAATAGACAAATAAAAACTTCAATCTTATTTTTTTTATAAACAATACACTAATTATTTAAATATTGTTAATGATGTAGTTGAACTTAATAATATTTATTTAAAATATTTCCTTCATTTTATTCTTTATTCCTTCATTCTAGCTAAGAAATTGCAATAAATTATGAAGAAAATAAAAATTTTTAAATGAATTATTTCTCATGAGACATCGAAAAATTGAGACATCAAGATTGACATGTCCTTCAGAATTATTTTATTAAAATGCTTGAAATTGTGTCATTCTCTTACAAATATTAATAAGAAATGCCCTTTGTATCTGTGGTAATTGAGGAATATTTGCAATCATAATGAAATATCAATTACAACGATTTTAATTGAACATTCTTCATTATTTAGACATTTATAGGTTTTTAATCTAAAATGAAAAATTATTATTTATCGACACTTCAGAAAGGAATTATTTAATGTCAAAAATACTTAGAAGAAAATATTGTAAGTAATAAGTAAGTATTGTAAGTAATTATTTTACTTAGTAACAATTCTTCAAATAAAAAAAAGATTAACAAATGATCATGTTAAAAAATAAAACTATTTTTAAAGGACTCTTCTTTTAAAATTTATTATACTCAAAATGATGATAATATTTAAAAAAATAAAAGAATAAGTTTATATATGAAATTCCTCGAAAATTACAAAGAATATATTTAAATTGTACAAGTAATTTTTTTTTATTTTATTATTTCAAAAAATTTTTCATTAAATTTGTTATTTAAATTTACATTTCATTAAAAATTATTTATCAGAAAAATAATTAAATTTTATTTATTCAAGAAATATTATGTTTATAAATTCAAAAAATATAATTTCGACTTTTCATAAATCTTCATGCTATAATTATTTTATTACAATCAAAACTAGTTTATCAAAACTAGTTTAGAAACTAGACAAAACAAGTTTTGTCGATTAAACTAATTATGATAATATTAACTAATAGTTCACAGAGAAGAAAATAAATATATTTTTTTTTCTAAAAATAAGCACAATTTAGATAATAAATATTAGTGAATAAATACAAATTATAAAATTTTATGTAAATTTTTTTTTTATTTTTTGTTTATAAAATCATGAAAAATAATTTTAATTTTAAATCACTATTAAACATCCTCTGTTCACTATTCAAAAATTTATGAATATTATTCAAAACTTCCTGTATTTTAAATATTATAATTATAAATTAAATATATAAAAAACATATAATAAATTCTGATTATTTAATATATAAATTTTGAAATATTTAAATAAATAAAATAATGAAACAATTAATTTATATTTAATAATTATTGTTTCAATACAATTTTTAATACTTTCTATTTTTAAATATATTCTATATTTTATATATGTTTTATCTTTTAATTAAGATATATCTATTTTGAGATATTAAGATATATCCTCTATATCTTTTAATTAGAAGATAATTAATTAGAGAAATTTTTATTTTAGAAAATTTTTATTTTATAACTGATGTTTGTTAATATTTTATTTATTGTGGATAATATGTTTATATTTGTAATACATTCGCGAATAAATTAATTTGTGGAAAGAATTATTGTGCATTCAAAGTTGTACTTTTTAAATTTTTATTAATTATATAGGTTCATTTATTTGCAATGATTTAAATCGATGAATATATAATATAGTTTCATGATATATTGTATTGCATATATTTAAATGAATATATATACACATATCGGTCATTGAAGAGAATCAGCAAGCATAAACAAAATCATGTAATCAAAATCTGAAGGAATTAATGTCGAATTTAATTTTGAGATACAAAATAAAAAACTATTTTTTTTTTTAATATATTAATTTATTTATGAAATTATTCAACATTTAATATAAAACATTGCATTTAACATTAAAATAATAAATACAATTCATTTTTATAGAAATAAGTAATCAGTACAGCAACAGTAAACTAACATTACTAAATACTAATATATCAACGATTCTAATACTAATAGTTCATTAACCAATAACTGAAATTGCAGCATCTATTATGTAATTTTGTCTATTTATGTTAACTCATCTCGTTGAATAAAATATATAAATTCTAATAAACATCAATAAAGTTTCATAAATGTAACACTATTTTAAAATTCTTTTCTTATTAAATTTTATTTTATATTTACATGATGGTTAACATCGCTGTTAATATTATTTGATAAATTAAAAGAATGAAATATCATTTATAAATAAAACAGATATTATAAATTTTAAAATATTAATTTTAAAATATTAATTTAGATATAAAATTTTACAGGATTTAATATCTCACGTTCTGAAATACCGACTTCGAGAGACAGTGTTTCTTACGCCATCTGCGATTTACTACGGGCAATATAGAAACTACTTATATATTCACTTTATCCTTGAAAAAGATGTACATAGATTCAGGATGTTGATACAATGATTTACAATACACTTTTAAATAATCGATTCTAGGCAAAACAAACACAAGATTAGAAATATAAAAATGTCAATTGTTAATTTTAATTTTAATTTGATTTATTTCGTTAATGTGTTAAATATAAGTATTAATAAAAAATCATTATTGTTAAAAATTTATTCATTAAACGATTTTTTTTGATTTTTTAATTTTATTTTATTTACATATATGCAATTATCAGTAATTAAATAAATTGATACAAAATGATTATACTTTCGTAAGACGAGAAAAGGTCGAATTAATAGACACTCATTTCGATGGAATAAGAGATACTAGATTCAATTAAGATTAACTAGGAAAATTGCTGGTATTCATCTTAAGAAATCACTTGGATGATATTTCAATTAACAGGAATTGCGGCCAGTTTTCTGAGAGTTAATATTCATTGGCAATAAGTGATACAGTTTAGTGAATTGGAAAACCTTAGTGAATTGTCCCTGACTTTGATACTTATACTGGTATTACATATTACTTACAATGCTATTGCGTCTTTTAAAAAAATTAGTTCAAACTAATGTAACAGGGTAATAAAACTATGCATACTGATTTTTTCATGCATTTTAAATGAAACTAATGGCAAGGTCAAATTATATATTTTTAAAACTTCATAGTTGAAACAGTTTATTTCATTGAATCTAAAAAATAATTAATAGTAATTATAAGAAACAATTTATTTGCTTTTTATTTTAATTTATTGTATATATAAGATTTTTAATTGATAAACTTTTTCAATGATCTAATGAAAAAAACATTTGAGATAGAATTTGATATTAAATCATCTAAAAATTGCATTTAGAATTATTTAGAAAAGTTTTAAAAAGTTAAAATTACTTTGATTTCTTCAAATAACAAAATGCAATTTTGATTATATAATATTATTTTCACAGCTGATTTTAAGATAACTTATTATGATCTTTCAACAATCTTTAATTTATTACATGTTATATTTAATACATATTATATAAAAATATAATATGATAACGAATGCATCAATGTTTGATTCATGCATTAATAAGGAATTTTATTCTATTTCAAATTTAATCTAATAATTTATTATATTTTGATAAAATTTATTGTAGCAAAATCTTATATTAATTAATAGTATTTTTTAATAATTTTTTTCATTTTGAATAATCACAATCATTTTTAAATATTAATAAAATAATATTAATAAAATTATATTCGTGAAAAATAGTAGAATAATTTTAGTAGTTAAAAATAATTATTATTATTATCAAAGAAATAATTTAAAAAGAAAAACAAACGAGAAAAGAAACGAGATAATTGCAAATATTAAGAATATAATATTTTTTAAAAATTCTTATATTGTATATTATATTGTAGTATTATTAAATTATTATCAATTTATTTTTAAATAATGAAATTATTCAAATTAAAAAAATCATAAATTAGCGTATTTTCTTTTTAAAAAAATTTAACATATAAATTAATTGTTTGATACAAATTTGTTAAAAATTTGTTGTTTGAAAAGAACATAATCAGGATTGAGCATTATCGAAATAAATTTTAAAATTCGAATAATTAAAATTAAAATTTTTATTAATTTTATTTAATATATATTATATCATGTTAAATTATTTGAATATATTAATATATTCGAAAAATAAATCATTACTTAATATTTTATATTTTAATTTAATATTTTAATAATTTTATTTCAAAATTATAAAAACATTTTTTCTTGATCAAATTTTTATTCCCTAAAAAAAAAACAACTTTTCCTGCGTAGTTCTTGAATTCCTCGATTCATAATCTGAAATGAAATCTGCGTCTCTTACATGCACAAGAAACTTCATTATTCCTTATCTCATATCATTACTTGAAATAATAACAAACAATCGATGAACAAATCGTTTACTCTCCGAACGAGATTTTAAAATTTATTTTGCAAACACATTTTTTTCCCCAACAAACAAAAACCCATTCTAATCGAATTAATTATCCCTTTTTATCCGCTATTTTTATCTCAAACAAAAAAAAAAAAAAGCTCAATCAATGATCAATTCAAAGTGCAAAGACCAGAGGTAGTTGACTAGATCGTCGTCACGTGCGGAACGTGACTTCGTTCTCCTGATGTTGTCGATACACGTGACCACAAACAGGCAGTCATATCTATTTAATAATCAAAACGAAAACCGAGCCCACTGTCTCATCGTTTCAACATTATTCAACGATTCGTTTCCGCCCCGTCCACGATTCTTGCACGTATATGGCCCCCGTATCGATCCATCGCGAATAGTGTCAATAAGGAGCCATCAGATCCATTTACACGCATTTATGCGGTACATGCTCCGTTGTAACGCGTCTAATATTAGCCTCAATCAGTGCCAATAAAGGAGAAAATAGCGCGACACACGCGCTATTATTTATCCTACGTAACGTACACGTGACACGCGTCTCTTCGTCAATATATATAAAGGTATCTTGATCTTGAACGGGATTAATTCGAGGCGGGCATCTTCTCCAGAGAAACGAGAAGCTTCGCGCCCCTTCCCTAAGTTGTTCTATTTCTCGATCGTATCTCGGCGTGGATTAGCTGTATCGCGTAAAAAAAAAAAAAAAAAGATCGTAAAAAAACTTAAACGAAATATTTATCGTTCCATTGTACGCGAATGTGAGATTACAAATATAAGAGGGAAAAGAGAGACGTTCCCATTCTACGGGCTGATCGTGCGCCGAGAGAATCGAAGTTCCCATCCGTATCGTAGCTCAAGAAAAATATTTACTACTACAAGAAAGATACTCGAGGATCAAATATAGAGAGGAATTAAAAGAGATAGAATGCGTAATCTAAACACGCAGAAAATACTCAAAGACGAGGAATGTTTCGAGATAATCCGCAAGAAGCTTCACAAAGATTCGATGGAGGATTTCTCGTTGATCACTTACGAGGTGGTGCCCATAGACGAGGTGAACGGTTTCATGGGCCAATATTTCACCTTGAAAGCAACCGTCGCTTCCCCTCAATCGCCATTGGAGACGAGGAACATCAACTTCTTCACGAAATTGCCACCACCGATGACCAGTCCCTTATACGATTTTATTCAAAATTACGGCGCATTCAAGAAGGAGGTTGCCCTTTACACCACGGTCTTCCCGGAGGTATTGGACGATCCGGACAAGAGATACATTCCAGAGTGTTTCCTTGGCCTGGAGGATGACGTGATCGTACTGGAAGATATGGCCCATTGCGGTTACGAGATGACCGACAAATTCAAACCGTTCGATTTCGAGCACTGCAAGATTCTGATGAAAACATTGGCAAGATTTCACGCGAAATCGTTGATCTTCGAGGAATTGTATCAGAAAAGTCTGCACGACAAATACTCTCATTGTATGCAAGAAACGTTGTGGCCTTTGAAGGATGGCCGCGCCAAGGCTACGTTCGACGCCGCCGTGAAAGGTATCGTTTCATTGATAGATTTGATACCAGAGTTGGACGAGGAGCAACGAAAAACGTTCAGCAAAAAGGTTAATGACTTGTGTGCCGATCATACCAACAAATTGTTGCCGTCTATGAAGCACAAAAACGTATTATGCCATGGCGACCTATGGGCAAATAACATTTTGTTCAAGTACGATAGTGATGAGAAACCTGTGGAATGTTGCCTTATCGATTTTCAACTTGCCAGGTAATTCATAACGTATCGTCTATAAAAGATTAGTTTTAAGTGAAACTGTTGTGTTTTCGAATTAACTGTGATTAATAAATATATTTTAAAACTTAATTAGATTTCAACGATGATATTTTAATAAAAAAATATTTTAATTAAATTAATAAATAATATTTTAATTTTTCGAATTGATAATATCAAAAAATGATTTTTATTGTTAATAATATTTTAATAATATTCTCACACAAATTAAGATTAATTTTTAGAAAATTAAATTAAATTTGTCAAATATAAAAGAATTTATTCAATTCTCTCTAAGTATAAATTAATAATCGATAGAAAATTCTAAAAAATTCTAAAAATAGCTAAAAAAAAAATAGCTAAAATAAAATTTTGTAATAATTTTCAAAGTTTATTTAAGCTTTGATTGCTCAAAAACGAAACTTTAAATGAAAAAATATGTTGTATGATGATTACTGTATATAACATTTGTTAGAAAATTTATTAAATTTATGCATATTTCAAAATAAAATAGATAGATAAAATTAATAAAATAATTATGTAAAGAAATAGAAAAAAAAATAAATTAAAATTGATTTTAATTAATTAATATAAATAATTTTATCTTTGAGATAAGAAATTGCAAATTTCAAAACATATTTAATAAATAGAAATCATTCAAAATCTAGAAACTTCAAAATTATCTAAAATACAAAAAATTTTTAATTCTAGAACTTACGAAAATATTATTTTTGTTTAACTGTAATAATGATTCAATTGAATCTGAATTCAGATATTAGATATTTTTATTAGCTCGATTTTATTATTCATTTAGAAAAAAAAATAGTAATAATAAAAATCTTTCGCTATTATTTTCTGACTACGAAATTAAATTTAAAGAATTTCAAAAATTAAAATTTATTAAAATTTTAATCCTTAACAAGATACAAGAAAGAAGAAGAAAAAAACTATTACATGCAAATCTCAAGAGTTTTTCAAAAATTTTAAAAAATTTCAGATAGAATCTAAAAAAAAAAAAACAGATGATCCATCTATATCTGATAAATATTGTTTCTATTACAGATACAATCCACCAGCTCACGACATACTTTGTTTCCTCCAATTCACAACGACGCGGCAACTGCGCGAGAAACACGGCAAAGAATTGTTCAAGATTTATCATGAATCAATGACCGAGGCTCTGGAGGAAGCTGGTTTGGACATTTCTACCGTTTTCCCCTGGGACGAGTTCTTAGAATCCATCGAGGATTTACGTGTGATGTGCATTATTCACGGTGTGTTGAACATACCGATCATGTTGTTGGAGTCTGCAGCTGTTAACAAATATTTCTTAAACGAGCCAGAACTTCTGGAAAACATTCTTTATGTGGACAGAACACCTTTGCTTTGCGAACAAATGAAACATGTACCCCAATACCGTGACAGAATAATGGATGCCCTGCTAGAATTATACGATCATGTTGCTGGTTAAAGAGATCGATCGAATCGAATCGATACAAATGGAAATTAGAAAATCTTTTATCACTGTAGAATATCAGAGATCACGCATCAATATAAGTCGCTAACTTGGAAAGTAAGCGGCGAGAATAGAGAGAAGTACATAAAACATCGAGGAAATAACACGATTGATATAAATAATACAATGTGTTGACAAATCACATTCCATTCGAAGAAAAATATTGTTGACACTAATTGTTTATTTATTTTCAGTGTTTAAAGCAGTAGAAATATGATCACGATGATTTTCTGACTTTTTATAGTTTTTATCTCGACGTTAGATTAATTTTTTTATATCTTTTCATTATTTTATTCATAATCAAGCGAAGAAACATTAGACGAATGATTGTTTTTTATTTTTAGAAAAAAAAATTAGAAATTATTTATTTTGTTTTTGTTGTGACTAACATTTATTGAAATTGTTTCATATTTCGATATTTTGTATATGTGTTTAATCATTAATATTCATTGTGAAAAAATTATTTTACAATTATACGGATGATACATTTGAAAATTGTAATTATTTTTTTCATCATAATTAATATATCATTAGATTCAATGAATAAGTTATCGACTGAATCAACACTTGATATTGATTGAATTAAATTGTACAAATGGAACGTGCTTGATGGTGGGATTTAATTCAAAGGCGTTGCTATTATTATTATAATAATAGTTAATGTGAAAAATTATTTCATTGTTATTAAAATAAACAAAATATATTGGAATTAAATTGTACTTGATTTTTTAAATACTAACTTAAAATTCTAAATATTAAGAAATTATAAATAATTATTAAATATAAGGCATTAATATATTCGTGATACGTTTTTGCAGGATAAATTCTCTAAAAATCGAAATAAATATAAAAGTTTATATATAAAAGTATCAATTAAGGCATATTTATTAAATTATAAAAGCAATTTAAATTAGGTAAAGTGAGATGGATATATGTATAGAGAGATGGCGCTGATGAAGCTATCTCATTCTATCGTCATCTCCGTCTCACTTAATTCAACGTAACCTTCAATTAATTATAATTAAATAAATTATAATTTAAATTTTCAACCAACATTTTTGGGTACTAATTTTTATATTTGTTTTTGTCTAGAAAAATTAACTATTTAAAAATAATATTCTTATAAATCTAAGAAATTTATAATTTTACATTAAGAAAATAATTCAGTATCTTTACATTAAATTACTTATAATTCTATTTATATTACAACTTATTTAACATCTTAAACTATCAGTGCAAATCACTATCAATCAATCAATATTTGACAAATATTTGACAATTTGAAATGATAAAGATAATTTATTAAATTTATCAGATTTATTTAGATCGTTTCAAAATTATTTAGCAGATATCTATTTTTAAAAATAGGAAAAACACAAAAAAGCATCTTCATTACATTAAAGTTATTTTTTTTAATAAAAAAATTTGAAAAAATTACGAAAATAATAACGAATAAAAATTGTACAGTTTTCTTTTAAACAAATGGTAATTTTATTTTAAAAAGACATTTTTAATATATTCTATATTTGTATTTATTTCTCTTTTTTTTTTATATCAATTACATAAAATAAATTCAAGCACTAAGGTATAAAAAAACTCCAAAGCTTAATTTTATGTATATAATTATTTATATCATCAATTATAATGAATATATAGTTATATACAATATTGAATCTCATTCTTTAACAATAACATCAACAACATGATTAAACAACGTTCCTCATTGGTACACAAATTGTAAATGTACAGATAAAAAAGCATTAGATGAGGTCAATGAGGCATCGAAGGTGGCGTACGCTCAGCGCGCCTTAATTTTTTTTTCTCTCTTTATACATTTTATAATTTCCATATATATTTCGAATCATTTTGGTATTTTGTTCGATTTGTTTTTTTTTTTTCCTTTTTTTTTTCTTTTTCTTTTAACGTTAATTGTATATATATATGCAATATAATTATATATTATATATAATTATATTACACATATATATGTATATATATACTTCGTTTAGATACACACGTCTCACATACACACAAATGCGCCACGTGTATCCGTGCGACGCACGAAAATACGATTACGGGTGATGATATCGATTGAATCGGTGCATGATTTAATTATTAAAGATAGTGCATGAATAATTTGTATCTCGCGAGTAGCCAGGCACCAGTTTCTTCTCGAGAAAGAGAGAGAGAAAGAGAGAGAAAGAGAGAGAGAAAGAGAGAGAGAATGTGTTTCTGTCTGTGTGTGTATGTGTATGTGTGAATGAAATAATAAGTATAAAAAAATAATCACTTTTCTTTCTTACGTAAAAAATCGAACTAAATGTGTACAACTGTAATTTAAAGGGAAAAAAATATTAAAAATTCAAGAAATATTCACCCTTTTATCAAGTAAAAATTCTACTGCCTGGCTCGTCCCACGCGACGCAAATCTCGACCAATCATCTAAAACTCTACACAAGGCTCCGACAAATTTCTTTTTTTTTTTTTTTTTAATCACTTAACGAACGATTTCCACAAAATCTAACGCGCAAACTTTTGTTTTCATTATATAATCGCATCAAGGCGAGGCAGGGTCATCGAGAGTCCTCCATCTTGATTTACGCGATTCTAAAAGCCGCTAAATTAGTCAAACAATTATATGAGAATTGACTTTTATGAACAAACTTTTCTCTTCAAAAAACAAGATCGTTCGATTACGAATTGTAATTTGTTTATTTTTATAAAGTATGCGTTTCTTTCGTCCTTTAAGATACTTTATGCTCGCTCCTCGAGAAATCGAATTTTTATCAATAAACGAGTCTAATCTGTCTTTTGCTTTTTTTTCTTTTTTTTTCTTTTATGAAATTTTCATCGTGGAATTGCCGATGAAGAAGTAGAAAGAGTTCAATTACAATTATGGTCGTTCTTTGTTACAGTTCTCATTGTTTAAAAGATTCCTCGAAGTCCGATGCAAAGTGGTCAGTTTGGAAAAGAGAAAAAGAATAGCATTGTCCATATAGCGAGGAGGATAACATATAAAAGAATTTTCGTAATTAATCATTGGAAATGTGATTTTCGTTCGCTTTTCATAGTTAGTGACTCACTTTCAGCTTTATCTATTCTTTATTAATTTTTGAAATTTACTACAATATTTTGATAATTTTAATTTGATCATGATAACGTCAAATTATCATGTCTCGATACGAACACAAAGAAAATTTATAACATTTGAAATTTTATAATTAAGATAAATCAATAATCACATAGTTGATTGGATACTCGAAATAAAACTTCGTTTGCTATTGTTCGATCGATATGAGAAGAATAAGAAAGCTGAAAGCGATTCATTGACAATCGTTCATTTTTATCGTCATCGTAACATTACATTCGCAATCGATTAAAGGAGCGCATTTAAATATCGATTTTGACATTAAAAAAACAGAGAGAGATCGATCGGCGTTCTCCGGATCGATACAAAATAATAAATAACGAAAAATCAAAAATAGAATAAAAAAAAAATGAAAAAATACTTGGAAATCAGGAGCAACGAATGACACTTATTGCGGCTGATGCTGCACATTGTTTAGTTATTATAATCTTCTTCTTTTTTTTTTTTTTCTCTTTTTTTTACATTCATCAAGCTATCCGATTCGCACGCCTCACCGGCCCTTCTCGCCTTAATCGAGCCATACATAGAAAGTTATATACAACGATATAACACGAACTGCAGTGGCAGTGAATAGTGCATATGGATATATTGCAAACAGTAGCAATGGCGGTGGCGGCGGCGACTCGTAATCGCGATACACGGCAGCGTCTACCACAGCTACTTTTTTATATTCTCTCTTCTCCCCGTTAATATCGATCCGCTACGTCCCATTTGCACATTTTTTTTTTTTTTTTTTTTTTTTTTATTATTATTATCCCGTAAGTTAGTCTGAATTTTAACGATCGAGCACAGAAACCGATGCTTTTTTCAACGTGTATCATATTGGTCGGATCACACGATACATTTCCATTTCCTTTACACTCCCCGTGTTACTTTGCTTCCGCACGCGCGAATCGTTTCCCCTGGTTTCCTTTTTTTTTTTTCTCTCCCCCCATTCTTCTTTCTTCTCACGCATTTCGTCGATGTAATATCACTTTTTTTCCATCGTGTGTGCATGTGTGTATGTGTGTGTATGCGCGCGCACATGTGGGTGTGTATATACGTGTTATGTGTGTTTATGCGTGTTGTGTGTGTGTGTTTATGCGTGTGCGCTGCGCGCGTGTACATGAAAGAAAGAAAGGATGCGCGTGTGTGTATGTACCTTAATGCATCTGTATCTGTGAATCCATACCGTATTGTGATTGTGTTGCCATATTACATGCACTCGTACGTACTTTTTTTTTCTCTCTCGTATGTTATATCATTACGTGTGCGTGTTTCAGTCATGTTACAGTGACAGAAAAAAAGGGGGTTGGGGCGGAGCGGGGGAAAGAGCAAGGAAGAAGTTTTGTGTATAGGTGTATCTGTGTATTTCTTATCTTTTTTTTTTCTTTATGTATATTTTGTATGTATATATCTTATTTGATCCGT
Organism: Apis mellifera; assembly: GCF_003254395.2. Classification (NCBI taxonomy): domain Eukaryota; kingdom Metazoa; phylum Arthropoda; class Insecta; order Hymenoptera; family Apidae; genus Apis; species Apis mellifera. Next base: position 2,591,869 of record NC_037646.1, read on the forward strand.
TTGTTTGTTTGTTTGTTTTTTTTTACATACATACATATATATACATATACATGCATACAGACATATATACATACATACATACGTGTATACGTATATGGATGTATGTACACATATGTACGTTCGTATGTACACACTCGTGAGTTTCATAAAAATATATAAAAGAGAGTGTCTATGTATACATATATATGTGCATATATACTTATAACGTATATTTAGTCGTATCGATACATAATCGATTAATACTCAATTTGTGTGGAAAAGGGTATTTTTTTTATCGTAATTATTATATATATTCACACATATACATACATACATATATATACACATACACACGTGCATGCATACACATGTACACGCATACATATCTACACACAAACACACACACATGCATACATATACACACGTACAAATATGTGTATATACGCGTACATAAGTACCCGCATACGTATACAATTATATACACATATGTATATACATGCATAAATGTATACATTCATACATACATGTATACATACATAGATACATACATACGCACGTACGTGCATAAATTCATACATAGATACATACATACATACATACGTACGTACCTACATACGTACATACATCCATAGATGCATACACGTTTATGTATAGAATCTGTACAAAGTGCTTGATTGAGATTTTTTTTATCATTAGCCGCAAAAGAAGACACTCAAGGTAAAGTTTACATATAGTCCTGCACTCCTGTTCGTACCTATCTTTTGTAACGCTGCACATATCATTTGCAAATTGTTTCATCTAAAACTAAGCATACGAGGTGATTGTTGCATGTATAACAGACTATAACCTTTTTCTTGATTACACAAAAATTGAAATAAAATATATATCATACATACATAATTAGCAAAATAAACACGCTAAATTAATATTCGTTTCTTTTTAGAAATATCGTAAATATCTATCTATAATATTTGCTTATATTTGTTTCGTTAAATGCAAGTAGAAAATATAGTGCTTTGTATTATCATTAATCCTTTTTCATTATTTGTGTAAAAATGCTGCAATAATGGAATAAGAAGATTAATATTTTACAAGCCCATTTAGAGAAATAACATATGTGTATATACATAACCGTGCTAAATATTTTATTTTTCTGGTATAGATTTATATAATTAAATATGATGTCAACTTTTTATTGCATACGTATGTAGTTACAAAAAAAGTTGTAAATCACGTTTAAAAATCACATATTACATTCAATAATATAAATATCTTTATCAGTGGACTTGCACACTGATCACAGAGTATTATATAAACTATTTATTTCAATATTTCTGTATTTATAAATCAAGAAGAGAACAGAAAAACGGAGAAGTGTACATAATCATAACAAAATTAGATATACAATGATAAAATTGCAAATATGCTAAATCATATATCACACTTCTTGTAAGTCTTTCATTTTCAGAATAAAAGCTGTGGTCTGCTCTAATTGCACAAATCACCTACGTACATACGCATATACAGATACATGTACATATATGTATACATATTTCCATTTGCTGACAAGGCAAGATACAAAATCACGATACAGGAGACGAACACACGACTGTCTTTGCAAAGTGAACAATGCATTTACAATGAAAGGACCAAAACGGTGGTTCCTGTCAGTGCGATTTATATCTCAATCAATAATCGTATTTCTTCCTCTTTCCTCCTCGTTCCGCATTTTCGCTTATAGTTTACCGTCAAATGACAACATATTCACCTGTTCTGTACCTATTTACATATCCTGAATGAGCTACAGCGATGGTATACGTTAAGTCGCGAAGGCGATTACAATTCCTTAGCGATCAGCCTTGAAGATGTTCTCAAGCATTTTTATTAGTTAAGCTGTTTTGCTTCGCATTGTTTTAAGTATATCTTTTTTTTTTCTTTTTCTGTTTTCTTCCTGTACTTCTTCTGTATACTGCTGAATGCATAAAGGGCCGTGGGATATACACAACCGTTTTACGCTTCAGAGATAAGCCCGTTCAGTCCTTATTCAGCCTTCCATCGAAGACGTTATTATTTCTTCGTCTTACGAAGATTTAGAAACCTTAACGTGTAGCTACCCTCGGACCGTTTTTCATCATACCGCATCCCGGTATCCCTTTTGCCGTTTCTATATTTCTTTCTTCCCCTTGCAGATTATTCCTCTTTCGTCCTCCTTCTTCTTCCTCCTTTCTCTCTTCACATTTGTCACGATGCTTCTTTTTTCTTTCTCTACAATATTTTTTTTTACCTTCTTCTTCTACTCGTTATCACAAACAAGCCTCAACGTAAAAAATGTTCGAACACGATGTGAAAATAAATCACGCAGCGATAAATAGCAAAGAACAGAGAAATCTGTTGGACACACTAAAGGAAAACCGAATCAGTTGTACTTAAGTATCGACGAAATTTTCACCAGTGACACACTATGTAACCAGCGGAAAAAACGGACGTGTTGATGATACGTTTCTATGGACGGGGTTTGCGATAATTATTCGTTGAGGGCATCGTACCATAATGCCAGCCAATCTAGACTAGGGACGACGGGCGGCATGATGGCTTCCTTTGCGTGATTAGATATAGGAATAAGGTCCGTCGGTGAGGGCGCTACACAGCAACAGTCAGGAGGCGTCATCCTTTCCCCGAGCTCCTCTGCTCGGCTTATATTCCAGACCTGGGTCAAATTGCATCAGCACGAAAACCTATAAATTATCGAGAAGAAAAAAAAATAAATAAAAAGATTATATATACATATTAAAAGATAAAAATATTATTATCTTATCGTATAGAAAATATATTAGATTAAATATTTTTTTGATTATTTATATGTTATAGTTATGATTTGAGAAATACAGTAAAAAATTAACAAGTTACAAACTGATTATAGATTATAAATTATTCTTTTTAAATTATTTTAGACAAATATTTAATAAAATTATTTAATACTAATCCAAATATAGTTTAAAATATTTTTAGATATGTTTAGAAAATTAAATTTCAGAATGGTTCATTTTAGTTTTAGTTATAGATTCGTGGAGCTTGAATCTTTAAGATTAATTAAAATAATAATCAATCTTTGCATTCTAACAATACTTTCATACCTGATCTGTAGGCAATAACGTGAAATCATCTGGAGGATTTGTAATGACGTATCGTTTAGAAGAAGCATCGCACGATGAGCTTGTATCTCGAAACCTAAAATTGTATCAAGAATTAGTCGAGGTACATTATTTTTGGCAAACATAAACTTACTCGTTAAGCTAAGTACATTAATATGTACGATTAAACTAAACTAAAACTAAAACTAAAACTAAAACTAAACTAAACAGTTGGCAACAGTAAACTAAACACTAAACAAATAAGTGATACAAAGACAATCATAAAAAATGATGAGTATTTGTTGGATGAAGGCAACTTACGATCGTCGCTTCTTTTTTTTTTTTTTTTATTTGTCATGACGCAAAAACGCAAAATGCAAAAGTGTGCGGCAAAAAACCAAAAGTCATAGTAAGTACAAGAAATGGCATATAGTAAAATATAATTAATGGCAATATAATTAATATGGCAACAAGATGAAAGATTTTTCAGAAGAAAGATATATATACATATATTATGTATACATATATATATCTATATATATATATATATGCATATATATATATATACATATGTGTGTGCTATAGAATATTCATGTGGTGTAATCCAATAAATACCATCGAGAGAAGGAAAAAAGTCCGGTACCTGTACCTGTACAGACCAATGCACAGCATTCCATATGACTTTAATGCTGCGACAAAGAGGTCACCGTACTTGCCTCCTTCGCCATACTGGGCTAATGGCCCGTCGTACAACGCGATTTGACCAACTCGACATCGATCTCTATTGGCCAAACTATCAGGTGTGCTATAAATAGAAATAAAGAAATAAATAATAAGGATCATGACTTTTCTTTCACACGTAAAAAAGTATTAATATTTTCCCTTATGAACAAAATATCATCATGATATAAATATGTAATGAACATTAATGTATCATAAAATATCTAATATATATGACATTATAGATGATATATTATACATAAGAACTTTTTAAGCAATTATGTCATATATGGTATATATGTCATGGCTAAAGTTATTACATAGCGTAAATGACTGATATTCGTATTATAGAAATTTTTATATAAATATTCATTTGATACATAAATCAGAATAATTTGTATTATTGTAAAATGAATATTTTTAGTAATGAATTGTAATAATATTTTGTAAAATTTATGTGATATTGTGATGTTTCATTATTTCTTATGGTATGTTTTGTTTCATACGAAATAAAAATAACAAAAGATTAATTTTTGTAAAAATATAATCTATCGTTTATTTCCTAATAATTTCCTGCTTTTGCAAATAAATGTTTCATCAATTTCGGATATAATATATTCTAATAAAAGATATATGAAATATTATGAGACATCATAGCATCGTATAAAGAATATTATGATGTTAAATATTTCCTTTTTACTGTCCAATTATAAAGAAAAGCAATATCTACTGAAAATTCATTTGATGAAAATTAATATAAAATTTAATGGCTTTAATTAACATTTTATGTAACACAATTACGCGTTATATTCTTATTTATATTTGCTAGCTAAAGACAATAAATATTTTATTAATTTTTTCAAGAAAATATTACGTTATATTTTAATACTATTTAATATCAAAATAAAATACAAAATGTTATATTATATTATTTTCTAATTATTGTCTTTCTCTATAATTGGATAATATAATATAGAATGAACAACATGATGGTAGAAAAAATTAATTAAATCTATATTTGAATAAATTTTAACTTACCTATAACCTCCTCGTAAACCTGCTCCTTCAGCAAGAATTAATTCTAACTCAGGCGTTGCTCCACCAGTGATTAGAGATCGAATTAAAGTCAGCGCGTTCTGATTGAAATATGTCTGTCGAAAAAAGAAAAAAGAAAATAAGTAAAAGAATTAATACATAGATATAAGCTACGAAGTCAAACCTTTCTCCTAATGTACGATAAATAAATGATAATATGTGCGATAAATTGCCTATTAAATATTAACACTTTCACGATCGAAGAATGCAACTAACCGTCGACATTAATGAATCTAATACGCTGACGGCAAAGGCAGTACCGCAAGCAAACGGTTGGGTAAGGTACAGTTCTGTGTCCGGATCATCGTCGTCGTCCTGGTCAAGAAACTGCACGTTGCTATCGTTTACGAGTTCTATAATGGAAAGAAAACATTAAGGTGTGTATCAATATTTGTATCATTCATTATACATATATATTTTACGTAATAATAGCTAAATTATTTATTGATCAAAATTTCAAGTATATTATTTATTAAGGTAAAGTAAATATTTAATTTTATAAATATTGAAAGATTCATCGACAAATTTTATTCTTCACATTTATTAAAATTTTTCATTTATATATATATTATAATTAAATATTTAATTAAAAAAATTTATATATTAATTAAATATGTTCAATGAAATATTTTAAAGTGATAAAATGATATTTTTTATTTAAATTTTTTAATTAATTCGTGAAAATAGATTCATAAAATTTTAGGAAACTTTGATATAATGAATATAATGCGCATAAATAAATAGATAATTAAAAAAATAATAATAATGAATTTGACGCGTTATACCTGTTATCATTGGCACGTTTGCTCCATAAACGGATCCTCGTCGCTGCAAAACGATTGGGCTGCCAACTGCGGTCAAATTACCTTGTTCATTATTTGCTGGAATTGTCACTTAACATTTAATTATTGTATACGCGATAGGAAATATAGAAAAATGTTGAATTCGAATTATTATTATTTCTAAAATTAACTCTTTAGCTACCGTAGTGAAATTCTTCAATAAAAATAACCGAATAAAAAAATAAAAATTTTAATAGATATTATAAACTTACATCTTTAAAAATTTAGAAATTATTGCTCGGCAATATATATTAAGAGCAAAATTACGAAATTACGAAGAAGATGAATACTTCACAATAGCAGTTAAAGATTAAAACTAATATGAATACCTTGGCTCAGCACACCAATGGTGTCATCGAAAGTCATAGCTTTGATATTAAGGGACGCGAGGATGGCTTCCTTGTCGGCGAGGGTGGGGTCATCGTTGCTAGGCACTTTAGCCGACAGGATACAACACATGTCGCACAAATTCACGTTAACGGCACGCAGATCTGCTCTGCTTAATGGTGAACCCTGCAAAAATACAGATATTATTGATTGTAATTATATTACAAATTCATTCTTACAATTTTAATACAGAGAAATTTTCGAAAGAAAATTAGAAAGAATTATAATACACAAAATATTTGAATATTTGAATGAAAAATATTATTCCAAATTATTCATTAATTTAAACAAATGAAATAACTTCACAAATTACAAATATAAAATTCACTTGCATTATTCACCAATGCATAAATTTAATTTCATTTTTCAGTCGAGAATTTTGACTATCAGACTATCAACTGATGTGCTGTTTATATATTCATAGAAAATTCAAATGTAAAAGAAAAATATACAATGTGCATATAATATGCAAAGAAACACAAAATGTCAACTACAGTGATCATTGTAATATCTTGAAAGTAAAACAAATTTCAAATCAATTAAGTTTTTATGTTTTATTAATAAAAATTCAAATTTGCACAATCATCCGCACTATCTTAAAATATATAAATCTTATACGTATATTCAAAATATAACAAAAAAAAAAAATTAAACGAAAAATATCTCTTACGTTTAACACCGATATCTTCGGTAGATTCTGCAACATCTTCCACTCGCGGCGGATGTAATCCACAGACCCAACTATTACTACGTGTTTAAGCTCGTGGTAATGAAAATTGGAAGCTCGTAATGGCATGACAAGGTTTCTCAGTCCGATGAGAGGCGAGTCGGGATCGGCGAATAGGCATACGACGACATGTCCGTTCAAGACTGTCATCGCCGCCTGATTACGATCCAATATGCAGTCTTCGAGGTTACGGGATGGACTCCAATGGAACATACCCGTTGAATCGTACTTCATTTCGGTCTTCTCGAAATCGAAGTCCTTCGCCTGATCGTCGGCTATTCCGACTTGAAGACCACCGTTGTTGTTCACGTTCGTACCACCCGAGGCTCTGCTCGTCGGCCTAAAAAAGATAAATTTCACTTTTTATCGAGTGATAAGTACCAATTGTTTTTTGTATCTTGGTAAAGTATTATTTGATTAGAACAACAAAATACTAATATGTTAGAATATAAGATATGATATCTATTTGATATAATTTTCCATGGCTATTTTATTTTTTGAATAGTTGTAAATATAGCTAAGCTAATCCTGAAACGCTCAAGCGGATAAACATGAAAATTATAGTAGTTGAAGAAGCGATAAAGTAATGATAATAATAATATTATTTAATTAATTAATACTATCGATTTTTTAAAAATATTATAAAATGTATAAAAATTTTAAATCGATATGAAATAAATATTATATGATCAAGAAATATAATTTAAAGTTTTGTTTATTATTAAAGAAAAAGCAAAATGAGAAATTGTTGACAGGACAGAATGTTACAGATATGTGGAATAAATTATTTGAAACATTAATATAATAAAAGTAACAGGTACATTTAGATTTTTTGTTTTTTATATTTTATGTAATAAAAGAGAAAATTAAAATTATAAGAAAATTATAGTAGATTTTAAATAATAATTTAAAGCTCTCTTAATGGAACGAGAGTAAACTTATTGCTAAACCTTAGTAATACTGAAAGTGATCTCTGTTTAGTTTGAAAGCATACATTTAGGCGCAAGCGTTTAACACAGAAAATCCTATCTGGATACATATGTAATGCGTTTAGCAACAAAGCATTATAGCAAACGTATATATCTAGACAAATTGAACCATTTGAAATACGTGTTCTTTGAAACACTTACGTTCTATGAAATTGATTTTTGTTATGAATGTATAAAATTATAAAATATAGTTAGCTTACTATATTATTAAAATTTTTTATTTTTTTCTTTTAATGAAAGAATAATGTTCATGAATATTTTTTAATTTAATAATTATTTTTTAATATTTTTCAAATTTTTCTTATTATTTCAAAAAGTTTAAAAATCACTGACCACTAATGCTTAAAAAATATTTAATTTTGTTTGATTTCGTTATATAAATGGATTAACTTATTAACTATATTTTATCAATATTATTGTATATATGTATGATTTGTTTTTTGTATTAGTGTCGAGCAGATTCGTATCATAAAAAGATAAAAAGATAAATCGAAAATAATATTTCTATGTAGATAAAACTTTGTTTTCAAAAATATTAACATTATTAATTTAATAAATATTTTATGATACATATAAAAAATATATATAAATAGAATAACAATGAAATCATTGAAAAGAAAAAATTAATATAATTATTATTACAAAAAATAATCCATGTTCATTTTCTATACTGAAAATATTTCACATATGTACATATGAATGATGATAAATGCTTTAATTACACAAGCAATCAATGAAACATTCGCATGCAATTCGCAAGCAGATTTCTATATCGCATAACGAAATTAGTGTAGAAAAGAGAACATAACGGCTTAACGTGACAATTAACGTAAAAATAAGAAGCGTACATGAGCTTTTTGACTTCGTAGGCGAGATGGTAGCCAGGGTATGCGGACTCCTCTTGCGATCTGGAATCAGAAGGTATTCGTAACGTTGGACTCCTCAATTCGTAGATGCTCTTTTCTTCGTTCCCCATCGAGTAATATTGAATCGTATATATCAGAAATAGAATTAAAAATTGAATTTATGAGCAATATGATAATAATGGTTCTCGTTAGTGATCAAATTACAAAATTTTAAATGTTTCATCGATTAAAATATAATTTATGATTAATGATTTATTTTTGAGAGAAAGATATTGAAAAGAAATGAAATAAAATTACGAGAAAAAAATTATATCATATAGTTTTCTGCAAAAAATATCTATATTCTTGTCAAAAAATTTACAAAAAGCAATTTGTAGTTTATACTAGCTTATTCAGAGCTTATTCAAAATGTTCCAGATTAAAACTGACAAATTGTATTGATATATTTGACAAGTTATTTTGAAATAAATATTATGTACATTGTGAATCAATTTATTTTTTATCTAGAGATATAAAGAATGAAGTAATATAGATTACAATAAAATGCATTCAAGTTATTTAATTTTTAATTTATTTGATTTTTAATCACAATTAAATTTGTATATATTTGAAATTATGTATATTTTACATTGATTATTTTACATTAATATATACTGATTTTAAAAAATAAATAATAAATCTTAAATGTATCTGATTATTTGTATCATTTAATTTTTCACATCTCGAGAACAAAGATAAATTAAACCATGATTTGTTTCAACCTACATTTCCTTTAAAATGATTTTTCAAATATATTAGCAACGTTTTAGAATACCCTGAAATAATAATCTCTAATCAAAAATATTTTTAAAAAAATAGTTATTAAAACAAATTCCATCAAGAATAAAATATTGTTATTATTCTAATTTCATTTTAAACAGTGACTAATAAATTTGATAATAAGCGGATTTTATCGCACAGGAATTTCTCGCGATTCAGCGGTATACAATAATTATAGAAGCACAGATGAGCGGTTTATCCGTGCGGGTGAAAGCTGACCTTTAGATATTGTAGGGGAAGGAAAATAGGAAAAGAATATAATAATTTTATACTTCATGGATTGCCATGAAATTTATTAACATGCGACATATATATATATATATATATACATATATATATATGTATATATATGTATAAGTATTAAATTGGGGAGGAAAATAAATTATTAAAATAAAAAAATTATGCTTGTCTTCATAATATATAATTTTATATAATTATTATTAATTAGTTTTAATAATTATTTTAACTCAAGAAATGATATATTTCTAAATAAATTCATTATATGAGCTTTTAAAATATATGTATTTTAAAAATCAAAAATCATACTTAGATACTAAAAGAAAGAAACTAATTATGAAGCAATAAATAATTATAATGTACATTTTAATATTTCATTTAAATTGCGGATTTTTTACCTAATAATACATATATATATTTCATATTATATGACAAATATAAAATGTTTGACTAGCACTGCCCAAAGATTTAAGGATAATTTTTTTGAATTAAAATTAAACGAAAATTAAAAGTTTAAAAAGTTACGTTTCTAGTCTTCTATTTTAGTTATTGAAAATTAAAAATCAACAAAAATAATCAAAGTAAAAATGAAATTATCAAACGAGTATATAAAATAATTTAAAAAGTGATAAGCACAATGATTCTCAAATGTTTACTTTGTATATTTACTATGTAAGTTTACTTTGTATAAATCACAAAAAAAGAGATAACTACATTTTATTTGATATTATGTAAATTACTTTTTGATTAATCTTGAATAATATTGATTGAATAAAGATCGAAATTTACATCAACTTAAGATAATTTTTAAATTGATTGAATATCCTTACATATGAGATAAAATATATCATTAGTAAGATCGTTATAATATTTTTCCAGAAGTAACTACTTGTCACATAATTTACTTTAAATCCTATTAAAATTAGTAAAACTTTAAATCGCTATAATTCTGTGGAAAGTGATTTTTAATTGACGAATGAAAGATTGTTAGAAGCGCGAAATCTTGTCCTTTAAAATACTTTTTCATTTATCCTGATACGATTTCCGGTTTCCGAGATATCGTCGTATAAAGAAAAAAATAATTTTTAATCGTTTATTATCTCCGTCTTTGTCTTTCGCTAGAAGTTTGTCTCTAACCTATTCTAAACTTCAGACACATGACAGACATGATTCCTGGAAAAAATGTGTGCATCTCCAGGAAAAAATGTAGGTCACGAGGCTCGCGGGCTTATTCATAATCTCCGCACTGTCTTAAGCATTATGGACGCTTTGAGTCTTCATATTTGACGCATTGAGTCTTGGTAACCAATTGAGATATCACAGGATAAAACAAAGAGTGACTTTAATGGCATGGTTTTTTCTATTTCCTATTATAAAATTTTTAGTTTCTTCTCGCGATTTTTACGTGGAAAGTCAAAGTTTCATTTTTGATTTTGCATATATTGCAATATCTTAATGCAGAATATATGAAAAATTTAATACAATTTATAGAGAATTTTATTTTTTTTTATTTTAAAATTTAATTTTATTTTATATATTTTATATATATTATAATACGAACAATGATAAATATATAGAAGAATTTTATATAAATTTTGATGGGATCATAATTGAAAAATACAGATAAGTTGCTCTTTGCTGTGTTAATTTAAGAATCATTGTGTTTTCCGTTGTTTAAAATGTCATACATTTGATAATATAATCTAATCAATATTTAATTATCAATAACTAAAAAACAAAGATAGAAATGTAATTCTCTTATTTTTGATTTTCGTTTTACTTTGACTTGATCTATTAAAAGTTTGGATATATATATATCCTATGTATAATAAATTTTGTAAAAAAAAAATATTCCAAATACATTTCAGCTATATAAAAATCCGCTATCTAGTTATAAGTAATAAATTACTGTAAAATAAATCAGATATGATTTTATAAAATTTATAAACTGACTTTTTTTATATACAAGTCATAAAATCGACATATAGAATTGATATTATTTATGAACAAATTCTTAAAATTTAGAAAACTATAAGACGAATAAATTTGAATATGCTATTTCATAATAAAAATTAAATAACATATAACATAATTGATCAGAATGCAAACGATTGAATTTATGAGAATGATTCTGGATCGCATGGAAGTTCTCTACCGAGAATATTAATATTAATAAGTTGAAAATTTATGTAATAACAATGTTTATCATCATTTACGTTATGATAACTTTTAAAACATGCTGATTAAATTAAAATAGATGCAGATACTGTTTAAAGAATATTGTGTTATTGACATCATAGTGCACTCTGTATAAATGAGAAATTATTTCATACAAGTTTTTAGATTAAGAAAATTAGATTGTATTTTGTGAGATAAATCATAGTATAAAGATAATTGCTTTGATGTTTTATCAGGTTATTCAAATTACAGTTTAGAATAATTTTAATAATTAAAGTGATGCATCATTGCAAGTACACATCCTCTTACAAATCTTAGGATATTTGTTTTCTTAAAGTTTCAATGATTTTTTTAAATGAAATAATATTATTATAATAATATTATAAGTGATAATAATTTTTTTTCATCTATTAAATAAATTAATATATCCAAATTATTGTATTTGATTTTATTTTAATCTGAAACATCTTATTATAAATAATAGATAAAAATTGCATTAAAAAAAAAATTAAAAAATTTTGATATTAATATTATATTATCATGTTTTTTCTTCGAACATTTCCATTATTGACTTTTTTTCACTTAATATAACTTTTTTTAATAAAAATGAATCTAAGATTTTTGAGCGGATATGTATAATATAAAATACATGTTTATACATTAAAAATTAATTAATGCAGTCTGAATAACCCGTTCCACATAGTTTACAAAAATGTTGTGTACAGAAAAGCTCGAGTTGTTCTAGTCGTGCAAATATAGGAGAGAAACAGTATCAACTTTAACTTCGTACAACAACAGTGAAAGTGCGTATTACAGACAGAAAAGTCGAAAAATTCACCACGAGCTACTATACATTTGTGTACATATTGTGTATAAATTGAATTACACTGTATATAATTATGTTCGTATTAATCACATTTAATTGAACTTTGAGTGCACAAAAAGTGTTTTTTTTTTTTTTTATAAGACGTGAAATACGATCAAATTTTACAATAAAACACAACGATACTTTTTTTTCTTTCAATGAAATACGTGTATCTAATTCTCAGTAGTGAAATTCACACACGGTTGTTAATTCTGAATGAGATACTTGAGCCACAGAAGTCAAATTAATTAACTCTCAAATTTCACACAATCCTTGTTTTTATGTTAAATTGTCATTGTAATTTGATATATTTATTATTGATTTACATTCCAAATTTTATTAATAGAAAATATTTAAAAATTTTAACAATATACATATATATATATATATAAGTATGTGTATGTGAATATTTAAATATATATATGAATATTTAAATAATAGAAATTTTTGAATATTGAAAAGTATTGAATAAAATTATTAACTAATCATTTTGTCACAGTATAAAATATTTTGAATACATCTATCTCTGATGCCAAATGTAAAAAATTTTAAATCTTTATGTTAATGTTAATGTCAAGAATAATATGACTGATCAATTCGTCTTCTGAATGACTCATTTATCGTAGAAGTGATCGAAAGTGTGAACAATGAATAGTGAATGCAAGGACGAAGCACGTCCGTATGTATGGTGAAGAGAAAATAATGAATGTTTAAAGTAAAATGAGTACCTCTGATTGTACGGTTGATTTGGACTGGATAAACTGTCATTTGTCGCTCGATTCACATTCGGTTTCACTTTATTCACTTGTTTCGTTGAATTCATCATGGTCATCCCGACGGAATTCCGGTGATTTCTCATCGCTATAATATAATACAATGATATGAGTTTATACATATTTTTTTTAATTTCTCATTAATATTGTATTTCGAGATTACCGATAAGAGTATGCTTAAATTATTGAGAAAATTTAAATAACTAATTTAAATAATAACAATCAATTTAAAGATTGTGTTAAATTTAATTATTTGAAAATTTATAAAAAAGAAAAAATAAATTCCATTTGTTAATTCAGCAAAAATCAATATTAAATAAAATTAATTATTCGATTTATTTTCATCTCACTTAAGGATGAGATATAAAGATATACATTTTGAAAATAATGCATAACGTTTTAATCCTTTTATAATGTGATAAAATTGCAAGAAATTTAAAAAGATTGTACTTTTTTATTAAACAATTTATTAAAAAAAAAATGTTTCAATGAATATTTGATCGATTTAAAACTTACCGTTTGGATCTTCTCGGTCACGACTGATCTCACCTAAAATCGATAAATTAGAATTAACTTCTACGTAGTCGTTATTTTCTTTTTCAACGTAGCTAATAGACAAAGCAACAATGATTAAGAAAATTACTCAGTGCCACGCTGATCGTGACCTAAATCCCTTCGTTATAACGTATTTTACTTTTAATCGACAAAGAGAGCCTACAGCCTCATGCTTACAGGCACGCATACTTTATCCTAAATATTTTGCACGTGCCATCTTTTATTTGAAAAATTTTAAATAACTAGAATTGCGATGAACTAATGAACTATATTTATGGTTTTCAAGAATACGTCGAATACAAGAATTTTTATGAATATTGACAAATGTAAATAATTTTATATTTTAATATTTTTCGAAAATCTAATTATAATCTTTAGATTGTTTTTTAACGATATAATTTTTTTAAATTCGCACAATTGTTATAATTTTTATTTTACTGTTTTATTTTACTATTATTATTGATAAGATGTCAAATATTAACATAAAAATAATTTTTCTTACGAATAAAAAAAATAGAAATACTTATTTCAAAATCACAAAAATGATTAAAAATAACTTCTTATATAATTTATCATTGTAAATTTTACGAATTTTTTTCGTACAAAATATATTTTTGAAAAATATATTTTCTATTACGTAAAAAATATTTAATATCACATTCTCAAATACTTATCTCTATATAAAATTGGATGATTCAAAGCAATAATAAAAATATAAAAAAATTGATGAAACAATTGGATCATTTATTTTATAACACAACGCATTAAATTATATGAAAGCGAGAAGTGATGCATTAAACTATATTGATCAATTTTTTAATAATATACAGGATGTTCCATTTTAATTTTCTAGAATAAATATTTCGAATAAGAAAAATATGAAGACACGAAAAACTATCAAAAAGAAGATCATGCTGTTATTTATTCGACTTGTGATGTCTTTGAACAAACATATAAATGTCAATGTCAAATTTAAGATAAAAATAAAAACCTAAATATTTTTTACTATATACTATCATAGTTGGTATTTATTGCAGCTACATCGAAACATTTTCAAAACGCTACTTAAATAGGGTCTTTGGTACAAGCTATTCCTGAGATATAAGCTTCCAAACTCGACGTGTTGACTTTAGGAGATTGAAGTGGAGATTAAAATGGAACGTCCTGTATACAGTGTCTGCGTCAAAAAGTATGCGAGAAAAATCTTTATAAAGGAAAATTTGACGTATCAATGGAAACCAAAGCAACGTTCATTGTACGCAAGCAATTCTTAGCCATTACGGCACGTGCTGTTTGCAGAAGACAAGAAAATAATAATAATAATAATAATAATTAGGCATCTGTCGCGATAACTGAGTGAAGCACCATCATATATGTAAATAAATGGATCAAATGAGATACAAAACGTGAAAAATGTGCTTTGTCTAAATGTCATCATAAAAAATAAATAAATAAATAATAATAATAATAATAATAATAATAATGTATCTGTCAATCTACCGTGCTTTCTACAGCTATTTATTCATCTGTTTACACTCGATATTAAAATTACACAAATAAAATATATATATATACTCAGAACATATGCGAATTATACACATATCAAAAGAAGAAATATCGAAAAAAATATTTCTAAGCATCCTAAATCAAGTATATTTATCTACATAGAACACACAAAAATTCATTGAAAAAGTTTGAATATCACTCAAAATATTTGAATTCAAACAGCATTTCTCAAACTATCCGCGAAATTTACTCTCATCTTTCAAATTTACTCTATACGAATTAAAATAATTTATCGAATATTTTGCAAATTTGATAAAAAATTTTTGTCATTTACAAAAATCAATTACAAAAATCATCGTACATATCTTATGCGGATTCAATTAAGAAATTGTTGCATCAAATTTAACAAAAATTCTGTTTTAAATGAAATTTTCTGAATACATAATGAATTATTGCTTACAATATGTTTAGTAATCAATGGACTTTGCAATTAGATAAAAAACAATGGAAAAAAAATATTTTTTATTTAAGACTTTATTTTTGAGGAAATTGAAAATTCAAATAATAAGGAAATATAATTAATTCTTGGTAAGGATTGATTATTGATAAAAGATTATTCTACATATGAAAAGTGTAGATTAAAATTTTTCAATTTGAAGATTACTTTTTGAAAAAATAAAATTTCAAATTTATTTTTTGAAAACAAAAATTTAAACAAATTAAGAATCTTTTATATTTTTTATTTTTTGCATAGTTTTCTGATGATATTCAACCATATTTTTTTATATTTTACAGTTTTTCAAAATTAATTAATTTTATCGAAAAAAAATATCTTCCTTTCTTTTTAAATTACATATAAAATCATCTCCTATCTGATTGTATTACATATACCAAATTGTATACGATGCAATATTTTTTTCACATCATAATCAATCAATCTTTAAAATTTTAAAACTTTTTCCATTTTTTTTTAAATATAATTTTATAATAATGAAAGATAAAATAAAAGTTTTAATACAAAATATATTTTGGATTTACTAATTTTTTTGGATTTACTAAAAAAAAAATATTCTCAGACGAAAAAGAAATTCTATTCAAAATTTAAAAGAAATATTAAGAAAGTTTTATCTCCTCAAAGAAATTTTTTGAAAAAAAAGAAGAAAATGCTTGATCCATTATGCTTCACACATATACGTACAATTTTTATTATAAATTTTCATTATAATCAGAATTTTCTTTCTTTTAAAATATAATGTACGAAAATTTTTGTTTATAATTACTTATTCGATTATAGAAAAAAGCCAGAATGAGAAACGCTAATGTCTTTATGAATTCCTGCTCCACTACTTACGCAGACGAACACCAGCAAATGTATTGCATATATTTCAATTACATGGAAAGGTATGTTTGTCGCGAATAAAGTTATCAAGCGTTCGAATTGATTTTCTCTTTCCTTCACTATTATATTTATTACACGTTACTTTTTTATTTCAAATTGAATTCTTAAAAATAATCAATTATTCAAAATTAATTAAGTACTTTGCACTCAAGTTACTTAAACTAAATTTATTTAACATCACAATTGTTTTTTCTAATTATAAAAATTATCGATAAATTAATCATTGTGTTTTGTCTATGAACAAATATATTTTTTCTTTCAAAACTATAACGAAACAAATGATCACGAAACAAAAACGTGATAATTGATGCTATATAGTCTAATAACTATAAAACTCTATAATAATCGTATGTATTCTAACGAATTGCAATGATTTTTTTGTAAAAGACACAAAACAAAGGAGAAAAAAAAGAAAAGGGAAAAGAAGAAAAACGTGAAAGAAAGGGAAGAAATGACGTGTCGTTTATAATGAAGATAAGTGATATGATAGCCATAGTGAGAACTAAAGTTAAACTACAAAAAATTTTAATTCACTACGTC
Organism: Apis mellifera; assembly: GCF_003254395.2. Lineage (NCBI taxonomy): Eukaryota > Metazoa > Arthropoda > Insecta > Hymenoptera > Apidae > Apis > Apis mellifera. The sequence continues at coordinate 2,609,477 of NC_037646.1, forward strand.
TGAGTGAAAATAATATAATTGTTAACATAAGATGCAAACTATAATGTATCTACTACAGCTGCATGCACTCATCGCGATCGGAGAAAGTAGTAATTAATGATATTGTAATACAATCGAAATTTTAATTGCAGAAAAATAATTATCTTAAATAATTTATACAAATATCTTTCTACTTTCTCCAAAATCGTAGTGAAAATAACGCGTTTTCCGTACATGTTCCATATTACGTATATATAAAGATGTATTCAGAAACAGTGCTAGAATTTTTATTTTAAGTAACAATTTAGTTTAAATATTATCACAGTTTTATTAATTATTTGTTTATAGAAATTTTTGTTTGTTAAATTTGAATTAATTATTTTAATCAATAATATGATTTTTTCTTTTTTTTTTATTTAAATGGAAAAAAATTAAGTTTGTTAATTTTATAAAGGAAAATAAATAATAATTATAGGAAAATTATATAAATTTCATCGAGAAATAGAAATAATTTATTATCATTGATTTTTGGACCATTATCAAATGAAATTATTTAATGTTAGATGATATTGTTATAATATCCTATTGAACTTAATGGGATGTATAATATTGAAAAATAAATTTCAATAAATTTCCAAAAAGCATAAAAATATTTAAAAATTATTTCTTATATTTCTGATATTTATTCATATGTTCTAATATCTACTATCATTAAAAAAAAATTACAAAATAATTGCATACAATATTCTCTATAATTATCATTTAACATTATTTTCATAGCAATTTCATAATACTCACTTTCAAATAATCGAATTAAAAAACAATTTAAATCCAGCATTGTTATCAAAAGTCGGTCGAAAAGTCATGTTTGATTCCTAGAAAATGTCCTAGAAAATGTCGCAATTGGTCGTTGAAGCGTATATTCGTCATGATGCATAAAAAAAAAAAAGAAAAAAGAAAAAAGAAGAAGAACAAAAAAAAAAGAAAAAAAGAAAATCGAAAAACATCAGAAACTGAGTGCAGACAGTTGTTAAAGGTTAAATCGAGAGCGAAGCACTTTTTTCGTGAAGCAGCACTTCGAGTTCCTTCGTCCAAGAGACTGAAAGCGATTGATTACAGTGTATACCCGTATATACCGTGTGTTTCATAAAAATTAGGAAGGGCAGCTTGCAAAATTATAGCACGGTTTTGATTGAGGTGTAACTGTACCTCTTACGTGAACCATCTTGGGCAGTTCTGGCGGAGTGAATGTGGGGGGAGGATGGTGGTCGTCTGTAACAAACCACTACACATGTTAGCTACCCTAACTAATTACCTAAGGCCTATTTTCTACGCTATTGCTATCACTGCCATTCCTATACTTGCATTTTAATCAATTAAAGCTTCATTCCAGTCTTAAATCGATGAAAAATATCTTATTTAAGATTTCTATCGAAAGATTTTTCGTAAATCGTCACTGTGCTGCCATCTACTTCGATTGAAGAGTACTATAGTATAAGTAGCATTAATTTTCGAAATGTGGCAAATCAGAATCAGAAATCACGAAGATTGATACATAAAAAATTATTTAATTTTCATTATTGTCGTTAATTGCGAGGATTATATTATATTATATTATATTAGCATTATAATACAATATAATTCAATAATTAATCACAGATATTAAATTGTTTAGATTTATAAAGACTATTTGATATTTAAAAAAATTAAGCAATAATGATACTTTAGTACCAAAATTTAAAATTAAAGCAATAAAATTGACTTTCATGCGATATGATTATTCTATATTTATATAAAATTAATCATAAAATTGATTTAAAAAGATTTTATTATATCAACGTTTAATATTTTTAATATTCATTATTCATCAATATTTGTTGTTCAAGTAAAAATTAAATAATACAAATTTTTTGAAACAGATATATTTTGTTTGCAATTAATTGCTTGAAATAATAAACAATTAGAGAACAAAAGGTCCTCGTATTAAAAGACAATAATAATGAAATTCTTTTTATCGACTGAAACGAATCTTGTTCTAATCTAAATAATATATTATAAATATACTATAAATCAAATTATTACTCTGAAAGAACTACCGTTTTCAATGCTGCTCGTGGCAACGCGGACGAGTCCAGAAGTAATCGAGGCACGATATTGTACAAAATATCAAAAGGAGAAAAAGTTAAAAAAAAAAAAAAAAAAAAGAAGAAATAAAAAACAATCTGTACATCGTGATTCTCCTCCGCGTTGTACAAATATAATCTAAAGTAGTGATGGTAATCATATACACGTTCTCATAACCAGATTTTAAGCACTGTGCACAGGCAATACTTAATTTCATGCAAAAATTATAACAGAGGCAAAGAACAAACTCGAGAGAAATTAATATTTAAGATAAAGAAAAATAATTTTTCCGTTATAATGATTCAATAAATATCTTTGCCTCTGACAAATCTATCTATTCTATCGTATCTAAGCGTGCAGATTAATAATAATTCTTACGGTGTGAATATTTACTCGGTATTGTAAGTGCGATCTTTGACAAATATTATTTATAAAACTCGTGCGATAAATTGGGAAAACTCGAGACAAAAAGGTTATATTATTCGAGAAAGTTATATAGGGTTTCTACCGTGTCAAAGCAGAGTTATAAGAGAGGGAGGGGGAGAGACACGTTATAGTAGTAGAAACTAATGTGAAACTCGTCGTTTGCAAAACTATTCCCGAATTCGTATAGTATATGCAGCTCTTTATCTTGTGAGCACTTTTCTTTTGCCATTGGCGTCGTTAAGCTCCTAATATAAAGCTTAATCGACCAAGGGAGGGAAAAGTGTAGCGCGTGTAAAAGGCCACTTCAAATGCTCGTAATGCTTATATCGTGTGTATCTCGCGTAATTTATTTTGTGCTATTCGATTGATTTTTCTTTTTTATTTCAATGTTTATCGTTATAAAGAAGATAGGTAATTTATATTTATTGTATAACATATAAAGGAAAATCTATTATTCTTTAATTCTAATGTATTATATCTTTTGTTGCAATCTTTAATTATTTTTTTCCTTTTAAATATTCCTTTATATTTATATATAATATACAATATATTCTTTGTATATATATATTATATATAATAAATCATTTTTAAATATATTTATTTAGGAAAATTGTTAAAAATATTATTTCATTATGATGAATATTACGATTATTAAAATTTAAAATGTTATTTTAGATTATAAATTGTAAAATTGTAATATATGAATAGTTCATTATAAAAATGGCGTATGTTTAATTTTAAAAGAAATTTAGAAAATGAATAATGTATAATTAATTAGATTTTTTATTATACTATTGGAATTTAAAAGCTTAAATATTTGTTCAAAATTCTTAGAATAATTAATTAACAAATTTTTGAAGATCATTTCAGATAGTTAGACGAAAGAAAAATAACGATTCAAACAAGAAACAGAAAATGGCGTTCGAAATACTTTTTGATTCCTTTCCCAAAGAGATAAGGATTTTCCTTTATAAAACAATTGAAAGAGAAAGAAAAAAGCAAAGAATTCAAATCTATAAAAACAGTATTATACCGTGTACAAATAAAAAGTATATAACGATAAACATATGAATAAAGCACGTGTCGGTAAAATAGTACAGTGACCGTGTACAGCCTACGTCTTATGATCTATGCCTTATCAATACGGATTCCCGTGTTGTAATAATAATATTATGCATACATATGTACAAAAATATTGATTATACACCCGCTTTATGTTAGACTTACTTGCATACGAGAAGTCTTCACCTAAGTAGAAGTAGAGGACGAAGAGAAGAAAGTTCAAACAGATAGACACATAGAAAGTTAGTTATATAGATATATCTTTTCTTCATATTAACGGTGTACATAATGTGTGTTATGCGTATGCGTATGTGTGCTGTGTGCACGCCTCGCGGGCACACATATGTGATACACGTATATATCGATAGGTAAGATGTGCGTGCGTGCGTGCTTGCGCGCGCATGTGTATGTTCGTGACGTTGTACAAAGAGGTACACATATATGCACGCATGGATCATAGATGAAATTAGAGGTGATATAATGATCGTGTTAGGCTCCGGTGCGAGTGAAACTGTTGATTGATTTTTCTTACCCTCCTTCTATTTTTCTACCTCCCGTTTTTTAATACAAAGCGTGTATTATCGCGTGTACATTTTTATTTTTTTTTTTTTTACTCGCGTGCACATTTGAATTGATTGATTTATTTATCCATTTGCACGATAATTTAACAGTTAATAATATTAGTGGTATTGACGAGTTGCAGCAAGTTAGAACAGTATCTTTCAATTTTTTGTAATATTCAAATAATTTATAATTTTTTTCCTTATTTAAGTAAAATTTGAATCGTTTATTATTTGAATAATAATGTATTTGAAAAATGAACTATTTTAATATTTATCACCTCATTTGATAGAAATAGTACATGAAATTCTATTTTTTCAAAAATCATTTTTTTTTTGTTTAGATTTAAAAATATATTTTTTTTTATAGTTTTTTTTCTTTGATTCGGAATAATGAAAATAATTTATTTTTGAAATAAATATTACAAATGAATATATCTTTATATTTTATTTAAAAAATTTATTTATTTAATTCAATATATGTTTATATATATATGCAAAGTGATTAATTATTTGTAATTTCTAACTTGTCAAATATCACTAATAATACTTGCTCAATAATTGTGCAAGTGGATAATTAATAAAAATACAATTAAATCAATTATTAAATTATAAAAAAATATATATATAACAACTGATCTTAAATATGAAATTAATCTTAAAATAGCTCAATGAGTTCAATAGCACAAAAATATTCGATTAGCAGAAGATAATTTTTTTGTTCTAAATAAAATTAAACTAAGATTTACTCGATACAATTTTATAAAAAAAAATATATAATTTTCAAAAATTCAACTACATATATTCTCACATTTATTAGTCATTTTCTAAATTCCGATAATGAATCGAACGTAATATAATCGAAAATCATAAAAGCACATAGCTTTTACAATATAATTTGCGATAACTCGAAGCACATATATATATATATCTGTTAAAATACTGCACACTTAATATTGTGATCGATTCAACATTACGCAACACGTTCAACATTTTTATAACGACGTTTAAAAAACACCTAAGGAATTGAAGCAAGTATATCGGGATATCGGAGGAAACGATTTTTTCCAAATATAATCATTGATTTTGCCATGAAACAAGTAAATAAACCACTCAAGAAACACTAATTCTAAGATATTCTAAAGAAAAAAATAAAAAAAAAATTTTTTTGAATATAGATATAATAGTTAGATATTGAACACCGATGCAAGATCAAATTGGAAATAGTTAAAAGAACTCAAGGCAATCACATCGCGCGAGTTTAAGACGATTCAATTTCAATAATTCACTCACAACAATAACCATCGAAAACAAAAAAAAAAACACTTACATACCTTCAGAGAACTACATTCAAAACGACATCGAAATATGTAAATAGTAATTTCGGTTGCAGAAAAAAAAAAAGAAACAAAAAAATACATCACATCACATAGGAATTCAAAACACTAATGATATGTTCTACTTTGAAAAACCAATTATTATCAATTTAGATGAAATTAGCACAAATTAGCACAACGAACATGTCTATACGTACATGTATGTTCTAATTTTGAATAATCAAGAAAAAAACGTCGTATAAATAACTATAGAAATTATCGACCAAACGTTGTGCTATACTTCGTCGAGTTTTATTTAAATGATTCCAGGTTAATATTTTTTTTCCACGATTTTACACTCTCCTTTAACTTAAATTTTGTTTTTTTTAAACTATACTATGATAAATTGGCTTAATTTAATCTCACATATTTCCTTCTTCTAATTACACGTATATATAAATATAAATAATTCAATACAACAATACTATAGATTTCAAATTTTAAAAATAGTAAAAACAAAAAGATGATCAACGCGATTTAAATGATCAACGAAAAGAGGATTTTGTGTGCAATCAACTTTTAAATCAAATATTTTTTTCCTAATATACATTATATATCTCATATTTTTATACGTATTATCATTCATAATTTACTAAAAAAAATACTAAATTTTGAAATAATAGATTTCTTTTTTTATTATATTGATTTAAAAGTTGCATGAAATCAATAAACTATTTCTTAAATAAATTTCGACTATATCTTCGCACATTACTGAACGATGGGAAAATTAGAGAGAAAAAGAGAGAGAGAGAGAAAAAGAGTATGAAAGAAAAAAAAGGGACAATTGGAAGACAATTCTACATTCGGGGGATACATACTTGCTCTTCCAACCATTTGAACAGCTCGCACGCCTTTCCGGAATGTGGCCACTGCCCGAAGGGAGGAGAACCAGAGCTGTTAGTTGTTATACCAAAATAAGGTGAACCTAAATGCGGGGTGTTGGGGGTAGGTGTGACAGGTAAGGGGGAGGGGTTAACCGCAAAGTCTCGATCGTTTCATCACGTTGTAAATTTTAAACAAAATATGAAAAATGTGCGCGTAATTTAAAACTCGATTAATGAATAATCGATTATTAATAATAATAATAATAATAATAATAAAATGAAGTAATATAAAATAAAAATAAAACGTGACAATCGATAGAGAAATCTATGGTTAAAACACACTATTGATTTAAAGCGATCACTTTAAGTCGTTTCGGTCTAAGTATGAGGATCGGTGTACAGAAAAACTATACAATTATAAGTGTGTGGCCCATATTGATTTTACACAATGGCCAAATGGTGATACATATTCCGTTTTTTTTTTCTTTTTCTTTCCTTTTTTTTCCTTTTTCGTCAGAGACACGAATAGTCTCCTTCGAATAATAATAAATATTAATCATAATGTCGACGTTATTGTTGTGACGTCAGTGAATGATATCAAATATGCGCAACATGTGAGGGGAGAATGAAGTATTTTTAATCGTTGTGTTCGATAAACCCTGGGCATCGATTATCATCATCCGTATAAATTTAGAATTAAAGGTGCTTACACCGGTGGCATTCACTTGTAACTTTATTTTTCATGTATTCGAGAATGTTGTTTGTGATCACACTGTTACAAGTATTTTCTAAAATCATTTTTTCACGCATACACACACGTATACACACTCATCCACGCAAATGCATCTACTAGGTATGCTAATAATTTTTCTTTCATATAGAAGGATTATCTTGTGCTTTATTAAAGAAAACTGTTGCAAATTTTCTTTGTTGAAACATTATTCATCGAAAGATAGTATTTTTTCTAAAGATTTTTAATAATTATTTTCAACTTCTTCAAATGATATTTAATAAATATTTAATTATTCTTCGTTTTTGATGTAAAGTATATAATTTATCTGATTAAAAATAGAAATTATTTATAGATACGAAATATGAAAACTATAATTTTCATATATATTCTACTATATATATATCAATCAATTTTAAAATGTACAATAACGCATGAATATTTTTCTTTTCTATTGGTTATACAAAAATTACATATGTATATATTTCAGATTTATTTCAAATGTTATTTTTAATAATTTTCTCAAATCAAAGAACAAACATGTTTCTAACGCATGCAGAAAGAATTATTTCCGTGTTACGTTAATCAATAGTGCAAAACCGGATGAAAAAATTCTCTTCAAAATGAAATATATGAAACGATAGAAAATAAAAATAAAAATATTTAGAATAATTATCCAGATATGTTTTAAATTAAATTAAATCTAAAATTGATTGTGCAATCAATCATAATACTTGCCTATATACATGCATGTATATTCGTTTCGAGAATCGATTCTGAAGATTAAAACAGAAAAATTGATATGGAAAAATGTTGTTTAAAACTTATTTATTAAGTTATAAGCAATTTAAATTTGTAGATGAAGCGAAACAGAGATAAAGCTATCTGTCTAACGCGGTATCTCTTCATCTAATACGAACTTAAATTGCTTACAACTTAATAAATTAGCCTGAACCAATATTTTAATATACTAATCAATTTTTGTGTGTTTTAACTTAACGTTAAACTCTACTTTTCAAAGATGTTTCTTAATAAACGAGAAATATTTAAAAAATTATTCAAAACTTAAAAATACTATGTTATGATAGCAAAAATAAATATCAAGTGTTTCATTTTAATCCATTATTGCTAATTATTAAAAAATTAATTGCACGAAGAAAATGATTAAAGTGGATTTGAATAATTTCAAATTTGACACATTTTCTGATGTAATTAATTTTGACAAGGAAAAAATTATATATTTTTTTAAGCATTGATGATGATTGATATATTTATGATATATATATATATATTAATTTTATTTATTGTTTTCATATGTGTTAATTCCTGAAATTGACTCATACATTACAAAACACTTTGTATAAACATGATATATACTAAACTGATAATCGAATCTAATAATCGAAGTAAAAGATTTATAGAAGAAAAAAAACAATTTTCTTTATTGCCAAATAAAATTTTATTTGGCTAATAAAGATGAAAAAAATTATTCTTTAAAAATATAATTTATTAATATCTATAAGAGAAATATAGATTTAAAAAAAAATTAAAAAAATATAAGACAATGTACTTTTACTATTATTATTATATTATTTAATAATAATTTATTTGTTTAATGAAAAGAATTTATTAATAAATTAGAATAATTTATGAAAATAAACTTGAAAAATTTTGATGTTATTATCATCCAAGTAAGATTATATTAACCAAAAATAAAGATTTATTATAATATAGTAGCATAGGTGTACAATATCTGTTATAAGATACAAAATTTTTATAAAATATCAATGATAAAAGAATTCTTCTGTTTCTAGAATTAAAATAACAAAACTCACGAGAACGTTCAAATATCTAGTGTACTAATGTGCAATTTTATATTATATATATATAAAAAAAATAGATTTTGAAAATAAAATTAGAAAAAGAAATGTCAAATAACTTTGAAGATATTTGACAGTTCTTAATTCGTTGTCTAATCAATAAATTTGAAAATAAAACTGACCTATTAACTCTTCGATAAATTCAATGCTATCCTAAAACAGAGAAAATTACATGGAAAACAAAGAAGATAACATTTGAATTGTGAAGAAAATAATTCAAAATTATTTTAATATAAGCACATCGAATAACGATTAAGAACGATAATCAAGCCTGAAACGAGCAAGTTTCTTAACCAGTGAAACGTAACAGCCAGGAATGTGTAGACACAGAATATACGAGTTGATATTAACGTGCTTAGCAAAATTAGCATATCCGCAAAAGCGACGATTTCTCGTGAAAACTGAAGCAAAATTTATATCAAACTGAAATTCTGTACATATGCGATGTGTAACGATCTTCGTCCAGCTTGAATTCGACGTTGCTGCTTCATTTTAGAAAACAATAATCGCCAAAATATATTAGCTCTAGCAAAAGCCCAGCGAGAAACAATATCGAACGATGTCAAAAATGTTCAAACGCAGGTACCGTGGAGTAAGTGCATATGATAATGAATTATTAAACATCTAACTTGCATTTCTCTTTTTTTCTTTCCATCACTTACGCCATCTTACCTGGTTAAACGCAAAATCAATCCTGTTTGAGTCAATTGATTTTCTTATTTTTGAAAATAATAAAAATAATAAAAATAATTTCTCAAATTGGACTCAAACAGAGAGAATTTATCAGAATAATAATCTTTTCTTATTTATAACTTTTTTTATTTATAATATTATTTATAACTTTTCTTATTTATATTGTCATCTCACAAATGGATATATTTTTAGAAATTTTTACAGACTTGGGATAAGTCGGGAAAATTCGTATAGAATCGAACGATACTCTCGTAGTAAATCCTAAAAGATTCGATTCAAAACGGTTGTCTCATTTCAGTTCGAGAGCTCGAGTCTCGGTCATTAAAGCCGATCACGTCCGATTATTGTCGAGTCGAGCCGAAGTCAGACAGCTTACCTCGAGCGATATCGAAAGCTCGCACGATTCTACTCGAATATTTCCGACTCGACCCGAAGTTCGGGATTGCATATAGCATATCTCAAGCTATTTCCTTTAAGATTATTCTGACAAACTCGTAGATATAGGTCAATGAAGGATGTACATTGGGATGAAGAGGACGGCAAGGAAGGTACAAATACGCGTACCGTCGAGGTAACTGCTGTAGGCAGTGTTTCCCTTCACCATGCCGGTCTGCATCATCATCATCCCCACATCTGTAAAAATCGAGCGATCGGCCCGGACATATGTTTGTCAGTAAACACGCAGGGATATTCTACTGAAATGACTGGAAGATGATATAGGAGGGTTAATGGTTTGTCAATGGTCAAAGAGGTTTGTTTATTAGGAACCAGAGAACGAAATTGAATTTTAGAAAATTGTTATAAATATACAAGGTATTCTTGCGAGTTACCATAGAAACTTTGACAGCGTGTACTGGGACTAAAAGTAAAATGAAAATATTGTAATAAAGGTAAGTTGAAGCATCTTATTCATCGTTCCTCAACAGCACCCCAAAGCTTTAATTATTACTATTAGATATTGTAAATATAGTAATTGTCTACCTTATTTCTTCCTGAAAATAAAAATGTTAGTTGATGTTTTTTTTTTATTGCATTAAGTAAGTTTTTAACAGAGTAGAGTCTTCCGTATCTGAACTTTTGATTATACAAATGTTTTTGTTATTCGAACAAAATATCTCTTAATAATATATTTTTTTATTAAAAATACATATTATCTATCCAATATATATATAATTTTATAAATCATTTGTTATAATTACACAAATTGAAATTTAAATATATAATATATTATATTATATATAATTATATTATATATAATATAAATTTTTTTTTTTATATAATTTAGACCCTTATATAATAATTCTTATTAAAATATTTATAAAATAAATAATTAAACGATAATAAAATAATAGTAAATGATAATATTAACAACAATGATATATTTTCTCAAAGCATTCATAGTTAGAATTATTAAAATAATATAAAATTTTTAGATATTGAAATAAAATGACAAATTTATATATTTCTACTTATCTATTATTAATTCGGATACGAAAGGTTCTATTATATAATATTTATGAATTTATTATTAGAAATTTTATTTATAATTGCAGAATATGTTAGCAAAGACAGAATTCTGCTAAGCACCCTATAAACGTAAGTTTATAGGTAATTGTTCAAACATTTCATACGTGAAGATATATGATAAATTAATATATCTTAGTTTATAATAAAATAAAAATCATAAAAGTAACATAAGATTTGTATTTATTTTTATTTTTATATTAATTAATAAATAAGAATTAATCGTTAAATGAAACATATCCTCGAGAAAATTTAATTATCATATTTATCGTTCACGTATGAATCGAAAGATAGCAGCACTATATCGTATTATTTGCTTAAATTTACTCTCAATCAGCACGGTCAGGTTTCCTACAGTCAGGATAAGGGATACTAAATAAAAAGAATACAAAAATAAACTACAAAGCTCCTCAAACACTATTTACCTCCGATGTATTTTTATCCATCCTGAAATTTCTTAATAATTTCAAAAATGACGCAATAAAGAATTTCTCTCTAAAATCGATAATAAGCGAAATAAAATTCACATGAAATCACGTTGATTGCCCAGGGTTTAATATTAACATGATGGAGATTGAATATCTTATAGCGGATCTTACATTCAGATGAGTTCAGATGAACTGAATGTATATATATATATATGTGTGTTGGTATGATACGTTGTGTGACATTATTATGTAAACGAGAGTAGAATCGTTAATCAGAAAAATCGATCCATGATTAAAGAATATACGTCATTCCCTACAAATTTATTCGTATGAAAAAAATCGTAGAAAATCATTATCGCCAAAGTTATCCAAGAGGTAATCCGCTTTTCTTTTTCAGCGAAACATTGTATCATTTTGACAAATATTCGGAGTGAAAGCGAATAGAAGATTAATTTCAAATTGATCGAAACCTAACGATCGACAGAGTTTCATCAATGACAGCTGGCACATTGAAAGTTCTCACACGATCGAAGAGAGATTAGAGGGGGTAGAATAGCGATAGCAAAGAATTAGAAGAAATATAGATAGAGTAAAATAGATAAACAGATAGACAGACAGACAGATAGATAGACAGAGAGAAAATAGAGAAGATAGAGAGAATTGAGGTTTATTGAGAAAGAGAGAAAGAGAGCGATAGAAAGAGAGAGAGAGAGAGAGCGAGTGAGTTTTATACGAAGCTGTCGTATCATTAAGGCGTAAAATTATTCGAATCGGAAACTAATCATGCATGCAAGGCGAGCGAGAAGGGCACACACTAGAGTGCAGACTAATTTCCTCGATTGGCCAGGTGGACATGCGCCAACTGACAGAACTATAAAGGGATACATATCACGTGTGTATCAGTGGTATTTCATTTTTCACGTCACGATAATCAAGTGGCATCAAGTGTTGGTTGAACGATCGAGTCTTTCAAATCGTTCAAAAAAAAAAAAATATATATATTTATTCTTGTAAACAGATAACTTCTTAAATTCGCCAACTTTCTCTTCGAAATATATCAACGTTTGCAACAGAGAACGAATAGAATATAAACGAAACAGGAAACGGAAATCGTGAAAAACGAATAAATACCCAACTGTAGGCAGTCGCGTTTAGACAGTGTCTCTGAAACGAGGATTAAAAGGTGCAATCATCCCATCGCCATTTTCATAATAATCATCATCATCATCATCATCATCATTATCATCATCATCATCATCATCATCATCATCATCACCGCCTCGGCGTATATATATATATATATATATTTATATGCAAGATAATGGTTAAAAAACTCGAAGGCATATGTACACATAATTAAGACACAAAAAAGACAGAAATATATGCAAAGAGGCAATGATATATAGAGAAAGAGAGAAGAAGGGAGAGCAATAGAACGAATAAAATACAAGGGGTAAAACCAAGTATATAATTACAATTGAAATCGGGGAAATAAGAACTGAAACGTTCAATCTTGATTGAAAATCCATTGAAAATCTTTTTTAGTTTTACGGATCAAAATCACTCAATTTTTACAAAATAAAGTAAAGAGGGAGAAAGGGAGAAAGAAAGAAAGAAAGAGAGAGAGAGAGAGAGAGAGAGAAAGAGAAATGTGGAAAAAGAGATGGGGAGGAAAAATAAGTAGGCGAGAAAAAGATAGGCAAAGGAGAAAGAAAAGAACGAAGACATAAAGAGGGAGATAGTCATAAACGAGATAGATAAAGACTAAGCGAGCGAGTGTGAGACGTTACCTAAGTCCCGGCCCCAGGAGCGCTGCTGCTGCCCCACTAGATCATATATCACAAGAGGATGGTCACAACCATGTCACTTGGTTAATTGTCGCGGTAATTACTGCTACGGCTTTCAGTGGCAGAAGGACACAGAGAAAAAGAAAGAGGAAAGGGCGAAGGAATATCATGGAAAAAGAGAGCTTCCTGTGTGATTCGTCTGGTCTTACACGTTAGTCTATGTAAAGTCGTATATAAGAATCGTTTATCTTTTTTTTTTTTTTTTTTTTTTTTTTTGCGAGTCACACGAAAAAGGTTTCGATCCGTATTTTGTCGCAACTTGTTGCGTTCTTCGAAATTAAGGATCGAATAGTGTGTGATTCGCAATATTTTTTTTTTTTCAACATATTTAACGCGCTCTATGTACAGAGAGATGTTACGTTAATTATTATTCGTATATATAGTATATATAAAGTAACTTCGATAATAATTCGGAGTTTGGTTAAGAAATTCGATAGCAGAAAATTTTCAGTAAGAATTAAATATTGTCGGTTAAGAGATATCACTAGACTAGAAAGACTTACAATTTTTGCACTTGCACTTCTTGATCAGAGTTTCGTCTTTTATATCCTCGTGGCATGCTTTGCAATAGAACCACGCCCTGGAAAAATACACGTATAGAATGATTAATCATTTATTAATAATAAAAGATATATAATGTAATTAAAAATAATATCTATATTTATTATATGTAATAATATACTATAATGCTTTATTTAAAAAGAAATCAGATTTATTGAATAAATATTATTTTAAGAATATTAAATAATAATAATATTTTTTATTTAAAAAAAAAAAGTAAAAATCAATGAGAGTTGTTTTTCTTATAAATTCTTCAATATTTATTGCTCTTCATAGAAAATCTAGAAAGAATGAAATTTTTATATTTAATTGTAAGATTACTTTTTTTTAGATTTAATATAATCATATTCTTCATTACATGTAATTTCATTGAAAAATGATATTTTAAAAAATGATCCATAATTAAACGATCCATTTTAGAGAGAGAGATTTATGATTATTATCCTTGGTAAGAAAATTTATGATAAAATTCCACATTAAAGCTCATCTTCAATGATTTGATTACAGAAAGAATTTATTCTCACCGTTTTACTTCGTCGGCAGATTGAGCAATGAAGAATCCCTGAGTATTTGCTACGATCTTGGCACCACGTGGATTAATTGATATCTTACTGTCGCCACCTCCTTCGCCCTTTATCTCGATTGCCAACAGCAATAACTTCAACTTCGTGAAGCATAACCTAAGATAAAGTTTTGCATAATATTCTACATTCTTTAAAAATATATAAACAATATCATAGTTACTTTTACTCACAAGTAAGAAACATTTACGCGTAAAATAGTGATTATGAAATAATAGGTGAGAACAGGTGCTCAACAAATAGGGCAAAGCGTTTATATCAATGCAAACTAAGTTTGTTTTAACGTTAAATTAAATAAATATATCTAATTTAAATAAATATTTAAAGAAAATAAGAAAAAAAAATATAAAATAATATATAACGTAAATAATATAATTTATAAACTATAAGAATAATATTATTTATGTTAAAGTATATTAAATATAATATAAAATATAGATTTTAATATGCTATATATATATATGATACATAAAAAATAATCAAGCATGATAAATAGAAAATAAATGAATATATACACGCATAAAGTATTAAATTAATAGTTAAATTAATAGTTTAAGTTAAATAGCTTGAGATATTCTGTAAATATTTCAATCCAATATTATTATAATAAATATTATTATGGGAGAGAGTTACTGTGAAAGGAAATTCTAAGTGAAATGTAACAAATATGTAAATAGCACTAATAAATTCTAATAATTTCAAAATATATAAAATTTCATTGTTATTATATTTTTAATTTAATCATTGTACTTACTATTATTTATAATTACTAAGTTATTTACAATTAATAATATGAATTCTCCTTTAATTTATAAATAGAATCATATAAAATTCATTTACTATATAAATCTACTACTTTATTATTAATGATCAATCTAAATTTCAAGTTTATACTTAAATTTTATCTTCTAAGTTTTTACAGGATTTCTCACAGATAGAAAAACAAAATCTTATATTATTAATGATATGCATTGAAACATATAAAAATATTTATATGTGTATTAACATGAAGAAATAAAAAGTTCATTACAATTAACATTAAAATATTTATATATAGATATATATTTGTTTTATATATCGCATTCATAAGCTTCCAGACACCATATTTTCTTCCATATAGAAGAGAGAATATTTTCTCTTCTATGTTTTGCTTCCAATATTTTATTTTTTTTTTATAATGTGTAACACTTTTTATTTTTTAAGATTTAGTAATTTATATTTTGTCTTTGTTTTTGGGTATTTGGATGCTTTTGATGTAAAAGTGAAAGTTTCACGTGGATAGTATAGAATGTTAATTATAGCGTAATATAGACACCCACAGCATTACAGAGCGTTTTCAATCCATCTATTTTTTCCTCCTTCGAAAAATTGTCAAAAAAATTTAATCAAAAAATAAATATCCAATATAATCGTATCAATAATTTTTTGTAAGACGCTCTGTTCTGCCACCTCGGCCAGAAATGAAAATATCAGAGAGGCATGCAAAGCAAGCAAAATTGAACAAACGGTAACTCGAGAAATATTCGAAACAACGAAATCATTACTTGTCTAATAAATTCGAAATTCATGCGAAATATATAGAAGAAATCTAGTGCTTTCTAAACTAATAACTTTAAAATCCTAAGCCTATTCGAAAACTTGGGAAAGAGACCAACTAAGTGTCCTTGTTGCTCCTAAGCGCAACAAGCGTAACTATAATATACGTATCAAAATATAAATGTCAAAGAGCGTAATTATGATAGAAAGACCTAATGTCTATATAGAATTTGATAATAAAAATTTGATAATTTGTACATGTTATCGCGCTCACAAACTAAACCATGATGACAAACCATATATGTGCAAACTAATAGATAAAGATTTTAGATCAATAATCCTATATAATACATAAATAGCAGTGCTGGGGAAAATAACCTTTTAAAATGGTGCTGTCTCTAATCAAGACAAGAAAATTTGCGTCAACCTAATATATTATAATCGATAAAGTTTTGTATTATTATGTTTGACAGAAATTTTGAAAGATTATAATTTCATTTTGTATCATTTGTTATAATTCACATCCTTAGTATAATAGAATATATAATAGAATATAATTATATGTAATAAATATATGAACTTTTAAGTTACAATGATTAAACTGTACATGCAAATGTACATATTTATCAGATTAAATAATAAATTAATTTATCTTTATTTATTTATTTATTTTAAAAAACATTATGAAAATATTATTTGTGCTAGTGAATAAGCATAAATAGATATATTTAAAATATATTTATAAAAATGAATATTTATAAAATTTCAAATAGTTGAATTCAATTATATAATATTATATAATATTATTAAATCAAATTGTATATAATTTTTATACAAGAAAAATAGTTTGTTTTTAATCTTTATTGAATTTTTTTCAATTTAAAAAATATTCTTTATGAAAAAAATTTCAAATTCATAGAATAATTAAATTATTTTATTCATTAAATGATTAATAAAATAAAAAAAAATAAAAAAAACAAATTATATTATTTATTTATATATTTTGATTAATAATAAATAAATAAATTTTATGTAAAAATACTTATGATCTTTTTAAAGAAATTCGAACAAATTTATTACTCAACTTATTATTTTACATAGCAAATAATATTATATATAATGACTTTGTTTATTTGTTTCTTTATTTATTACATGCTTTTTATAATTAAACTATTGATAAAAATTTTCTAATTAAAAGTTTAATTAATAATTCAAGAAAAATATTTCTAGTGATTAAAATCTAAAATTTACAAAATAAGTAAAATATTAAAATATTTTCAGCAATACCAATTGTGCAATAAATATAGTGCATAATTTATATAACAATACTACAATTACGAATAAAATATAAAAATCAATATCTCTAAATATTCAAAGAAATATTGTACGTGTTATGACAGCAGTAAAATATCTATATTAAAAATCCTATACATACCAAACATAATGTATAATTTATCTAATTCCTTTTACCAAAAATTAATATTATTTAAAATTTAGCTTCAATGATGAAAAGCGATGTTCGATGTAAATAATTATCAATTGTTCACGAGAAAATTATTACTATGATGTGAAACAAATATTGATAAAAGAAAATAAGATATGAGCAAAATAGTGTAGAATTTGGAAACAGCAACAAAGGGATCGATGGAAAAAAAGAAGAGAGAACTGGAAAAGAGAGAAAATGATGAGCCGAATGAGTGTTAAGAAAAGTGGGCTGAAGCGAGGAAAGCGCTAAGGAGATGATGAAAGGTTGGACGGGAAAGGGGAGGAATATAAAGGGAAAAAAAAATGGTAGCTTATAAAAGGAGGAAAAGAAGAAAGAAATAGACAGGAGATTTTAAAAGAGATCAGAAAGATCAGATACGGAAAGAACATCTGAAGAGAGTGATGAATGAAGAAAAGAAAAGGGAAAAGGGAGTGAAAGAGAATTTCAAGATAGAGGAATGGAATGACCATTTACTACTTTAGAAAAGTAGTAAACTATATATTTGAAAAATATAGGTGAAAAATAGTGTTAGATGTTCAGGAAGGGAATTTAAAAAATATGAAAATAAAATAGATTATACAATGTTTCAAAATATGTGGAATTTCAAAAATTGATTATATATTTGAAAGTAATAAAGAAAGTTTATATAAATATGTATTCTATTTTTTGTTATATATTAAATATTTTTAAAATATTTCTTTTTACTGGATCACTATAATTCAAAAAAATGCAAATATAAAAAAATAAGATGAATAGTAATTGAGATTTTATTATTATTTCTTTTTAATACAATGAAATTTATATATATATATATATATATATATATATATATTGTATTATATTTTATATATATTATATACCTCAATTATTCTAATAAAATTAATAATAAATATGTATATTAATTTTTTGATTTTATAATTTTATTCCAGGTATTCCACTATTTGTGAAAATTTAAAGAGTTAACTTAATTGAGAATTATTAAAACACTTGTTAGCATCATATGTGTTAATTAAAAGTAAAATTATGAAAACTTTGTAATACATAACAGTTAAAGCTTAAGAGATTTTATTTTACTAAAGTATTAATATAAAAATAAAAAAAGTTTAACAAAAATATTCGATATACAGACTTTATAAGAGTTGAAAGAAAGAAAGATATCAAATAGATATATATCTACTTTTTTATTGTTTTCAAATATATAATCAATTTCTAAAGTAAATCCTACATATCATAGAACATTTTATACAAAAAGATTGAAATAAAAAGAAATGGTTGCATATATTCTGAAGAAAAATTCTATAATATATAACGAATCCATAATCATAAAATGGAGGATGGTAATATAAAATTAAAATGAAAATTAAAATACAAATTATAGTGATAAGAACAAAGAAGAGAAAGATCACCGATAATAGTCTCTTGAAATATATATATAAACCAGAAAATTAAATTGAATTCGCAAAATTATCAAGAAGATTAAAGGAAAATATGTAGGGAAAAAAGAGAAAAGAGATAATAGAGAAATAATAGAAAGAAAAAAAAAAGAGAAAACAGATAACGGATAATAGAAATAATAAGTATACATGTTATCGTAATGAGCACTGCAAAAAAAATAAAAAAAAAATCAATGGTTTGCTTTATCAAACTAAAAGTAATGTTTGATATTGAAGAAATGTATTGGAGAAAACTGAAAGAAATGTTGAAAGATATAAATAAAATGTTAAAGGATAAAATAATGAATAAATCTACACACAAGATATAAACTTTGATCACTTTGATTATATCTGTTATTTTTAGATATATGAAAAATTTTATTTACAAAAGTTTTGTAACACGAAATTTATATTATTTTTAAATCATTTTTCTAAAATATTTTTAGCAGAATGATATATGTTTAAATTTTAATTCTACAGTAGATAAAATGACATTAAAGACTACATAAAAAATAGAAAATATGTAAATTTATATAATTTATAATTTACAAAAAAAAATATAAAATTTCATACGGTGGACATTATTGAAATAAAACATTTAAAAAATCATTATAATATACAATCTTATGTGGTTTCATTATCATGAAATAATTTTTAATTTCACATTTTATTTGAATAATTTTTTATTCAAATTATTTCTTAAATAGCTTTCAATATTAGGTAAGTTTTATAAATTAAGATCAAAATCAAAATCATTAACTTTTTATAAATATGCACTCAAGTTAAAAGAAGAGATACATAGAAGAGATATACATATGTATAAAAATTTGGAAAAACTTTTTCTTCTTTTTTATGTTAAAAATTTAAAATTAATAAAAGTATTCTCTGAAATAACATAAATCTAATTTAATTTTTTTTTAAATTCTTGAATTTCATTTATCTAAACATTAATGATTTCAAATTTTTTATTAATTTTACAGTTAAATTAAATTTATTATTAATTTTAATAATTTTAATTTAATTAATTTCCATTGACGATTCTTTTTCTCATCTAGCAAAATATATTATACTATTCTAATGAAAAAAAAAGAAAAAAAATTTAAAATATTAAAAAGCAATACTTATGAAAAGCGAAAGAGAAAAAAAGATGAAAGATAGAAAAAGAATAAAATGATATTATATTAATAATTTAATTAATTCCTAAGATATTAGATTTTAAAATATGGAAAAATAAAATATAGAAAGAGAAAAAGAAAGAGAATATAGAATAAAATAAAAAAAAAGTCGATGATGAGAATTGGCTTGATATAGAAAATTGAAAGACATTACGTATCGATAAAATTAAATAGTAAAATAAATTTTCTTCATATTCCATTTCCAGAAGAAAAGAAACAATTTTAAATACACAATCAATTATATAAGCTATATGTATTTATCGATTAAAATTGTTCAATCGAATTTCCATTATTGAAGGAATATTATGCAGTAAATTACAAAAGTATATTTTATTATAGCTCGTTAAGTTAAATTATTATTGCGCACTCTTATATTTTTTAGAACGCAATGAAGTTGTAAAAATAATAATAATAATAACAACTTCCCAAATTTATTATATATTTTTCATATTATTTAAAATTCGATCAATGAATTATAATGTACAACACATGTACGAATAATACATAAAAAATATCATTGAAGAATATTAATAAATATATTTAAAAGATACAGTTATTTTTTTCCCAACGATATTTATCACTGGATTTATCAAGAATTATATAGTATAAGGAATTTATAAAATATATTAAATATTAACCTACTTGAAATGTAAAAACTGCGAGCTCGTTCAAGAGGTTTTCTATAATTCGTGTGAATATGTTATACATCCGAAAATGTATGCATCTGATGTAAAGTAGAGAGCAGCAGGCATGCGTGTACAACGAACGTGTTTTGTTAAGAAAAGATTAGAAGGCTACAACTAAGAACACACACTAGAGAAGAAGAATAAAAATGGAAAGAAAACCCTTCTTCATATGTATATGTATATATTATATACATATATATATCCCTAAAAAAAAAATTTATGCATAAATATTAAAAATATATGCCAGATAAAATTGAATATATTATTATATTGCTAAAAACAATATATTTCTTTTAAAATGTTATTTTATATTGAAGCCGTAAAAATATTACTAACAAAAACAAAATACAATCTTAAATAGATGATATGCAGATTTCGTCAGACAAAATTTTTCAGAAACGTTAAAAATTTAAATAAATTTTCATTAAAAAAAGATTTTAATGAAAATGATAAAAAAATAACGTAATAAAGAAATCATTTTTAATAGAAATATTGTGCAATTATTATTTTTAATTACAAAGTTAAAATGACTTTTAACTCATTTCATAACTTTTTAGTTTTTATATTCAATTATTTCATTTTCTAATCAATTTTCAAATAATAATTGCAAAATATATATTGTAATATGTTACATAAATTATTTTAATATTGAATCTAAGATATAAAAATAAAACAAATTAGTATTGAAATTAGTATTTAAAGATTAAAATTCTTTAAACGATGATATATTTATTTTAAATTAAATATTTGATCGAAACAAGATAATTTATAAAGCTATAAATGAAATAAAAAAAAATTTTTGAAAACAATGTAATAAAATTAAATTTTAAGATTTAAAAAAAACTTTGAGAGTTATTGTATTTGTATAAATTGTCGCGAAATCTGCACCGATCTGGCATCACTATTACTTCTACAATATAAAAAAATTGGTGCAAAATTGTTCGTACAAATTGGTGATGAAAACCAGAGATAGCTGGTTAACAAAAAAGAAAAAAAAATAAATAAAAATAACAAACGTTACTATTCAAACGATCGGCTCAATATCATATATATATACATACATACATACATACATACATACATATATATATATATGTATATATGTGTGTGTGTATTTATATATAAAAATTTCAAAGATACATTCAAAATATCAAATTACCAAACAAAACAAAAACTACACTAGCCAAAAAAAAAAAATAATAAATAAATAAAAAAGAAAAAACGATCCCGATACATGAGAGAGAAAAAAAAACATGTTTCAAGGGATAATCAATAAAACCGAGGTGAAGGGTGACAATTGTAATCTCGTAATCAATAATATAGTATATAATATGTATATGTACACGTTTCACACCGATGAGGTACATTTAAAAAGTGTGCGAGATCAACAATTATATAAAAACAGGCAGAGAAACAAAAATCTCGCACTATCAGTGTTCATTTTTCGAGTGTGTCCAAGTTTATGTTGCACGTGTATATAAAAAATCTCATTGTCACAACTCGTTTTTCTTTTTTATCACGCGATCGCTACGTGTTTCGTTTGTGTTTGTATGATGTGTCTTGTGTATACATATATTTATATATGTATGTATGTTTGTATGTATGTATGTTTGTATGTATGTATGTATGTATGTATATGTATGTTAATAAAAATTGTTTGCAATGTGTGACAACCAATGACAGCGAGAACTTACTCGCTGGCTTGGGGAAATGTCATCCCGGTAAAGGACGGGGAGAGGGTTTCCGTGTACATCTCGCAGCCCGTGCCCTGCAGGTAATCATTCTGCCACGCCTGAGTATCCGGCGACTGAAACACCAACCAATCAAGCCCCACGTCATCAAACCTTTCATAATCTATCTAAATAACTGACTGAACCTGACACGAGGAAGGACGCTGACCTCGTGGTCCGCATCTCGTCGTGCAGGATAAACAAGATAGGATAACACCGATTTTCATTCATCTGTCAAATAGATGTGCAGAGTGTCTCAGCACGGATACGTGATCAAGTCGACGAAATGAATAATTCTAGGCGCAAAAAATGAATCGAAAAGAAGAGAATGAAAATTCGTTTTGAGCTTCGTTCTCGAGTAAGAGTAGATTTAAGAGTTTTCTTCTTCTTCTTCTTTATAAAGCATGACTGAAATTGTAAATTTTCGATCGAAGTTGATTGAATCGAATATTATTATGTGTGAAAATAAATGAAAAGAAGAAGAATGGTTTAGTTTTATTGGTGAAAATTGAGATTTGAGCATTTGGTTATAGATGTTGGGATAAATTTAATAATTCTTTGATATTAAAAATTATAAGAAAGCTTCGTTTTTTATTCTTTAGTAACATAAGAATATCCATCGATAAGTTTCACAAATGAATGTAGGGCAGTTCAAAGAAAGTATGATTATCAAGTTCAAAAGTATGTTAAGTATTACTCAAGTGTATCGTAAAAAAGAAAATTACGATATTGAAAACTATATTTCAAAGATCTTTCTTTTTACTTTTCTATTAATATAATTAAATTTAATCTAATAATATCGAATAAATAATCGAATAAATAAAGATTCAAGTTACTTTGAACTAATTTAAAATCTTCAATTATATAATCATTATCATCATCTTCAATTTCAATATCATTAATAAAATCGTTATAAAGAATATTTATCCAGAAATAAACACACCTCTCACACGTAATTTACCTTAGAATTCTATTAAATCCTATTAAAATTAGTAGAATTTTAAATCGCTATAACTTCGAAGATCATGATTTTTAATCGACGAATGAAAGATCGTTAGAAGCGCGAAACCTTGCCCTTTAAAATGCTTTTTCATTTATCCCGATATGACTTCAGGTTCCCAAGATATCGTCGTATAAAGACAAAGATAATTTTTAATCGTTTGCTATCTCTATCTTTATCTTTTATTCAATTCTCTTTCTCGTACTGATCTATCTAAAACTTTAGACATAATTCTTAGAAGAACGTATGCATTTCCAGGAAAAAATATAGGTCACGAGGCTTATTCATATTCTCAGCACTATTTTAAGCATTATAGACACTTTGAGTCTCCATATCTCGACAATCGATTCAGATATCGGAATGAAACAAAAGTGAATTCAAGGATATGGTTTTTACTATTTTTTGAATAGGTTTTGAGGTAAAATTTTCAACTTTTTTTTTTACATTTTTTACATGAAAAATCAAAGTCTCGTCTTCGTAATCAAAAATAATATATTGTTTCGATTTAATTTAAATTTATAATCGAATGTTCTATATTCAATTAAGAAATTATTTTATATACTCAAAAAATTTGATTTTCAAATTCGATTTTTTAGAAACTAATATCCAAATTAAAAAATTTCTCCTTTTTTTTGTCTATTTTTACATTTATAATATCCATTATTCATTCGTATTCAATCAAAAATCAGACAATACCATTTAAACTTAAATACTTTTCAAACTTAATTTACTCGAAAACAAAGCCTTGAAACAATTTAATCCTTTTCTTTCGATTCATTTATAGCATGTAGAACCACTTTCTGCATGCTTGTACTACTCGTTCTGAAATACCCTGCATGTGTGGTATTTCTCGAATAGAGAGAAAGATTTACCAAGAATAAGAAACGATTCGAAATCGTATAGGAATATTCTAATTATCTAAGTTAGTTTTCTGGAAATAAAATTTGATTAATAAAAATTTATAACAATATTCTATGAAATCTATCTACGTTCTATGTGATCTGTTTAATTCTTTCGAATATATTTTGTTTCTTTCCCTTTTTCTTAATGGACAGCTCAGTTAAGCTAAGTTACTTTTATTACATTTTTTGTTTTACTGACCTTTGTTGAATGAAATTTGGATATTTACAGGAAAAAAAAATATACTAATCTTCGTACAATTGTACGAACATCACACTACGATTATACCTAACCACAATTATTACACACAATCTTGACCGATTGAAAAATTCTTGTTATCTATCGTATAGGCCAATATTTTTACAAATATAACCAAATAAGTACCATTTTATGCATCATATATTCGTTACTACACATATCTATGATAGATATAATCCTGAACTGATAATGACCAACAACAATTTTTCACTGACACGAAGCACTGCATAGTACCTTCGATTCTCATATATGGAATCGCCTTTCAAGACTGATCGAATCACTAAGCGAGATTGAGATACCTACTAGCTATAATTCCTAATGCTTACCAATCATCCAGTTGCCGTTTATGCTTGTCGTTGTTGCAAATTTTTATTATACGTACGGTGAGCGTTCGAGTCAATCGATACCGTGGAGCATTCAAGCATAAAAATCACATTTTATTTTACAAATTATATTTCTAAAATATGCGTACGATTTCAAAATAGAAAAAAGGATTTGACGTGAAATCTTTAATTACATGATAACTTTTAATTTTTCAATGTTCATTATGCAATTTTTATAAAAAAATTATATAATATGTATATTCCTGTAACTAACAAAAAGAAAAGGTATTAAAAAAGTTTCAATTAAATTATTGAAGTAATATATTGCAGCATATGATGAAATTTTAAATTAAAAATGAAACAATAAATTAGAATAGAAATATTTAAATATTTAAATATATTAATATATTTTTTGTTATTAGAATTTTAGAACTAATAAATAAAACTAACAGATAAAATACTGCTAAAATGATCATTTTTAAATCGATTATTTAATCAAAGTGCTTTATCGTTGCACATAATAAAATTCTACATAAATCCTTCTTCCATGTAAAATTCTTTCTTTTGAAACAAATCTTTTTGCGAACCACGGTATAAATCGGATCGACTTCAAACCGTGCGTAGAACTGACAGAGAAAGAGAGTGAAAAATACAAAAAACGTTACTGAAGCGATTAGAGGTGGCTTACATCGATTAGGTGTAGAGCACAGATACGGTACTGTACAATATACAGTTAATACGTTCATGTATAATATAGATATATAGATGTAGATATAATCCATATAATGTATATAGCAGAGTGGAGCGTAGTGAAAGACATAGGCGAGGCGAAGCTTCATCCTTTTTTTATTTTTTTTTCTTTTTTTTTTTTTTTTTTTTTTTCTTTTTTTCGTTCCGATTCAAGAGACTGCGAATCCTTTTCCAAGTGATTCCGTCGTCGTTAACGTGAACACAAAAAGAACCGAGGTCGACCGGAATCCTTATTACTCTGAGACAAAATTGAGAATTTTCGAACGAACTAGCACAGTACTATTAATAATACTTGAACGTAATAATAAATGAAAAATTCGTCGATATTTTCGATCACGATAAATTATAACATATCCTTATTATTTATATTTTTGAATAAGAGCACGTCTCCTATATGATTTTAATATAATTTGAGATATTTTATTCGTTGTTTCAACAGAAAACTGGAATTAGACGAATATCAATATTTTTGTTAATTATATAAAATAAAATAAATAATTGAGATCGATGATATGAATAATGAGTGAAAAGATGAAAAAGATGAAGAAAAAATCTTTTACGTTTATATATTTAACAAAAAGTAGAATTATAGAATTATTTTCGTATTCTTCCATCATAATTATTCATATATTTTTATTTATTATTGTTATATTACTTGAATGTAATGCAATTGAGATAATATTGTGATTCCATTTTGTATTATTATTTATAATAATATAAACATTTCAAGTATTCAAAAGATTATTATAAAATTATATAAAAACCTAATTATATAATAGATAAGATATCATAATCGAACAAAGTTACTAAATTTTATTTTCAATATATAAAAAAATAAATTTCTATAAAATTATATTAAATTAATCTATCAAATAGATATGTCATTTCTATATATTTCTCAAATTTGACAAATTATTCGAATCGAATAACTCTTTTAATTAGTGATTAATTATTTGTTAATTCAGATCGAGTCTAATACAGACTCGATAAAATATTTGTCGCGTTTTAGATGCGTTGTTAAATACAAAATATGGATATGTATAATATGTATATATATACGTATATACACACGCAATGACTCGACACAAACGAACGGAACCACAGATCACGTCTCTTGAATCAGATATGCAGGTATCTGTTGGATGTTGGATTGGTCATGGACCGACTTACTCAGTGGCTTTGGCAAAGGGCATTCCAATGAAGGTAGGGCTCAGTGTTTCGGTGTACATCTCCATTCCAGTTCCACGAAGGTAGTCATTCTGCCAAGCCTGCATATCGGGTGACTGGTACCAATCAACCAACCATTTCTAAATTACACACGCTCCTATGCATGTACGGATTCGCGCTTTTGTTCACAGCGACACCAATCTACTTACGTCTCCACGACTTTTTTCAACCTTTCAACATGGATAATTTAAAACAAAACGCAGCGGATAAAAACGCAGCTTTTATATCGAAAAATGATTTTCGACCGATTTTAAAACGAGAAAAACGAGATAAAAATAACAGAATGGTATTTTCTGTACATATTATTTTTGTATGAGAATTAATAAAAATCGCGAGGTCGCTGTGAACAAGTGAACCGTGAAAAAACCTAAGGAACCTTGTTCACACATGCATAGATGAAAAAGATCGGCAGATATTTCTGTCGTCCTTAGAACGACATTCTACTGACCGTCTTGAAGGAACGCATGGCGAAAAGATTGGCCATCATCGTGCTGAAACCCGGCGCTAGACAGGACTGTGCGATGAAGCCCAGCTTCAATTCGGCCAGGCAAATCACGTCGTCGCCCTGTTTCCAGTCCCATGATGGAATGTTTAGTAAGTAGGCCTGAAACGTAAAATTTCGAACATATTCGAATATTAATATAAAAGTGTAAAAAATGTACTTATGAGTTCATTGAAATAAGACATCTTCTTTTTGTCAAAAGATTATAATTTTTTGAATGATGGAAAAAAGTGATTGAAAACAATGATCTGATGAATATTTTTTTATAAATAAACGATAAATTTATTTCAAAAAGATACATCATTTTTGCTTCTTTTGGTTCGTATTTATCATTAAATTAATTTTATTATTTCATTTTATTAATTATTGATTGTGAAATAATAATCGAATTATTCATTATTTTAATTATTTTTCGGGAGTACCGCGCATATTAACAACATCGTTCTCGAAACTGCATGTTAAATAATATAGAAGGTTTAAAATTATTAATCTATAATTTCTATCGAAATATATATTATACATAGATTCATTAGAATTAAAATATATATTATATTATATTTTTGATTGAATGAAAATTTATATTAATTTTGTGAAAAATTTTAACGATTAATAGAAATAGAAAAGCGAAAATTACGATTATATTTGAATAAAATTAAACAAAATAAAGTATCGATTATTCAAACATCGAATTGAATTTCTTTACATGTATTTGAATATACCCAATAAATTTAACAATTCTTATTGACAATAATTATATTTTATATTATAATTAGTTATTATAATCAACATGTTATTATAATTTCTCTTTAATTAAAAGTTTTATCGATATCTGAAATTTATTAAACTGTAATCACCCAACTTGTCTGGATATTCAGCACATTATTATAATATGGATTTCAAATAATGCGAAGCAATAAATTACAGTAAATTTTCTTTTAAGTCCTGATCAGATATAATTCCAGGTATTTAACAGTATCATCTTTAATTGTGTATAAAATAAAATTTGATAATATACATATATTAATATTTAAATTTGTTAATCGAAATTTATATAATACTTTCATATTACTAATATAAAATATTTACAATCATTAATTATTTATTATTCGAATCATTATGATGATTATTAGGTTAAAAATATATATTTTCTAAACAAAATTCTTCTAAAAGAAACTTAAATCACATTCAAAATATCTAATGATAACAATACCTTGTTGTGATATTGCATTAATTGAATGATAACGCGAATGTCATCCGAATAGTTCTTGATGGAGATGACACGCATGATGTTTGCTGCGTCTTCCGCATCTGGATCTTGACAGTACTTGTTCGCCAGAACCAAACACGCGTCTGCCTCGTGGACCTAAAAATGATCGAAACATTTTGTCCCGCGTATATATGAATGATAAACGAGTGAAAATGGAATCAAGAAGGTGTATGTAACATGGAGAGGGACGAATGGTTGGAAAGCAATTACAAAATAGAAACTGCTTTTGAACAAATTTTCAACTAAGGAATCATTAGCGAAAGAAAATGTAGCGCAAAACTTATTCTATTCGATCATTATTCAATGCAAATAACAATTGTACAATTTCACATGTCATTTGATTCACATTGCTTTCAAATATATACGGGAAATATACCTGATAAAATTAAGTTCAATCAATAAATACTTATAAAAAGTAAAGTCCGCCATATGTATGGTATGTGATTTTTTGATCAAGTGAAATGTGTTTTTTGGGAAATGATGAATATCAGGCAAAGAGAATACGGGAAAACTAATCACTGTGGTACATCGAATATGCAGGAATATGCAACTACATATTTTCTTTTATAAGCGTTTAATAATAGATAATAATTATCGGCATGCGTCGTAGATACTGAGAAAAGAATATCTATCAAAATTTTTTTAGAAATCGATATTTTCAAAAATGAAAATATGATTTTAAATTGTATTTTAAAGGTATTATATTTCAAAATTCTTCATGTATGCATTTATTAAGGATAAAGCACTTGAAACTTTTGGAAAAAAACAACTCAAAAAGTTCTTTTGAGTCCTTGAAACTTTCAATGCTTTTGTGATTTTAAACTCTTGAAAAAAAAATATGAGATAAAAAATAATATATGAGAGAATAATTTATGAGAATACTACAATATTAATTTTTCGTATCTATATAATTTTATTAAAAAAAAAAATCTCTATTATTTATCATATATTATATTTTACAGTATCTTCGATTCATTTTAAAGCAAATCTTTACAATATTTCTAAAATATTATTAAACAACGAATCACCAAAATAATATATCAAAGTATCATCAACATGCGCATCTACAACCTGACTTAAATTTAATCGATATAAAAGAAATATTATACAAATAGCCAAGCACACTATTCTGTCACTTTTTCTTTTTTTTCTTTCTTTCTTCTTCAAATGCAGAATCTATGTACTTAATAAAGAATTATGAATCGCTATTGTAAACTAAATCTTTAACAGAAAAAGTAATATTTAATATAATATAGTATAATTATTTATTTAAATTTCATTCACAAGCACTTACCCACCTCGATTGATAGTAGACACATAGTTGTATCCAGTAGGTGTAAACAATCTTCGAGAGACTTATTTTCACGCAATTTGATATAGATGTTAAAATGTATACATATTAACGTCAGAAGAAACTAAGAATATTTTTTTTTTTTACAGATATAATTATTATTTTTTCAAAATCCCTTGGCAAGAGATTGGCATTGAGATGACAAAATATTTTCGAAGAATTTAGAATCGAGGGAGAAATATTAAAAGATTTTTAACTTTCATTTGATAACTTTATCGTTCAACGTTTGCTGAGATATCGTGTATTCGATTAAACTTGTACGAGCTATTACATATTGGAACACGAAAGCAGATGACAGCATGGAAAGCGCGTCAAAGGGATTTCATGAAACATCGTCAATATGCACAGAAGGGTACATACAGGCAACAATTATTTTGGAACAACAACATTTGTCCTTTCGCACGTTTTCGAACGACTACTAAAATTTTGAAGCAGCAATCATGAGACCATATTCCTTGTACTTTCTGATAGTAAATAATATATTTAATATACTGTACATTACAATTAAATGCAATTTTATTTATTTGTAAATTATTTGTAAATTAAGAACTAAATATGATATACTTAAATAACTTATATTTAAACTATATTTAATAATATATATTTATAATTAACATCTAACTTATGAATTTATAACTTATAGACTATATAAATGAAATATAATGAAATATAAATGAAAAAAAAAAAGAAAAAACAAAAAAGAAAAGAAATATAAAAAAGAAAAAAAAATAAACCAGCGACGCTTATTAAAAGGCGCTTATTGACAAGCCTATATCTTAGATGCTGAAATATTAAGAGGAATAGTATTTATAAGAGAAGAACATGAACACTTGTGAGAAAGCGTATACTTATCCCTCTAATGGCAACGATGAAAACCAATTGAGAAGTACCACTATAATACAGTTTTAATGTATAATTACAATGTATATTTTTTTTACATATATATATATAGCATTTTTGATTGAAAATTTAATATATTACATTTAAATATATTTATAAGTTATATTTAGAATATAACTTTATACTTTATTTTTAATTAAAATCAAAATTAAAATTAAAATTATTCAACACTTATATTTATATTAATTCATTAAGAAAAATTATATTTTTATATTATCAAATATATATGTCATCTTTTAAAATATTCAATTGATAAATACAAGATATTTTATTTTATTAAAAATCTTTTCCTTTAATTTATTTATATTCTATAATTTATTTAGTCTCTCAAAGAATATATATTTAATCTAAATATTATATTTCAAATGAAATTTATATTATTGAAAATAATTTAATTGAATATTTTGACAACAAATATAATTATAATAATATTTTGACAACAATAATATAAAGTTCAAAGTACAAGTACTACGTCATGAAAGCTGCTATAACACAACGAAGGAATACGATAATTCGATGATCCTGTGAATGTTGAGCACAAAGATGTATATGTATGTACATAAATATATGTATACGATATGTCCAATTAATTTGAAAATAGTAGAATATTTTTAAGATTAATTGAAAATATATATAAAAAAATGTTCATAAAGAAAATTTAATATTGATATAATTTAATTCGCTTTAAATAAAACTATTATATTATTGTTAGAAAAAACCAAATAATATAATTAATAATAATAATGTATATTATTATTAAATGTTATTATTCTTTATTGCAATCACAATTAGAATATTCAATTCTTTTTTTTCCATCTATTTCATGCAATATATTTTATGTATGTTATATCCTTCAATATTTTTTTCATGAAACTTTACTATTATATATATATATATTAGAATAAAATTCAATTAATTAAATATGTAATAAATAAATCCTATTTTTTCAAATCACTTTTAAACTTTCATAAAATGTTTCAAATACTAATATCATAGATGTTATTTAAATCTGAAAAACATAATTTCAATGCTGACAAAATATTAGAATAAAATTTCCAATTGGATTCACACTCAAAAATCTTAATAACAAATTTAACATTTATTTTCATCTCTCCAAAAAATATTCCACTGTTTCATGGACACAATGTACACGTATACATATGCATAGTGGCGTTCGCCAAATAATACACGCAGGTTGATACAAATCGGTATAATTATCACAGGTATTATCTTGCATATGTTGAAAAGGAGACGAGGATTTTTATCAATAACTTTGGAGGGGGCAGAATAGATATCAGACTCACCTTGACCCGTTGCAGATCAATGGGGTTCATGATGGTCCCCTGAAAGAACTCCACGGTGGTGAAGTGCCGTTTGAATAGTCCCTCCAGCTCGAGATCTGGTGGTTTCCTAAATGGCACGAGCCCGACAAAATGATACGTTTCTTTTCATAAATAATGTTCACCTCAGATATCGGAGGACGCCTTTTTTGCGAATTATCGCTGAGTAGGCCCGCCAGAGATGGGCGGAGATTCGACTTATAACATAAGTAGTAGTAAGTAGTAGTAATAATGCTGTCGTGTTTAACGTCAGACCTTCGAGGAATATCAAGTGATTAACCTTCTAATGGATCGTTTCCCAACCTTTACTGAGTCGCAATATTTATATATCTTGCAATTTCTTTCTTTTCGTGTAAGATAAATATCTTTATAAAATATATAAATATAGTAAACATCAGATAAGTGTTAATAGTGATCAATAGTTACCATTATTATAGAATTTTTCTTTGATCTTGTTTTCTATATTTTGTGAAATACAAAAAAATTCTGATCGAACCATGCAAAGATTAAATTCTCAATATTTTCGAAAAATGTACAATTTGAATTCTGATTCTTCAGTATTTGTCCAATTTTTACTGTATTCTGTGTTTAACAAAATACGAGAAAAATGATTAATATTCACTTTAATATTTACTTTTAATATTTACTTCATAACTGAATCTTAATCTTTGAATTTTATACAAATTTTTATACAAATTTTATTATATATATCCTGATAAATATTTCTATATTCAAGAAAGTATAAAAAGAATTATGATCGAATTATATTGATTCAATATATTATTTCATAGATACACAATTTGAGTTTCGATTTATCCAATTTTTACATTGTATTGCAAATATTTTTGTGACAAAATTGGAAAAGAACTATAAGGTTTGATCAAATAATTTAATTTTTCTAAATTTCATTATTTTATAAATGCACAATTTGGATTTCGATTTTTTTGGCTACTTATCCAACATTTACTATAAATGTTAAAAATTATCTATTTAAAAATGAAAAGCAACTCAGGTTGAGAATCACTGTTCTACAACATTCATTTCATATTGTAAATATGCTTCCTCGTAAGTCAAGGATACGATAAACGTTGTAATAGATCTAAGTAAGTCTCTACTGCACGCTGATTCGGCTCCATAGCTCATTACAGCATACCATGCAGTCGCAGGCAATTGCTTTCTACGTATAAATTTGTACATATACATATATGTACATATATATGTGTATTATGTACATACACCAACATATGTATAAGGTGATTTTT
The DNA here is from genome assembly GCF_003254395.2 of Apis mellifera. Classification (NCBI taxonomy): domain Eukaryota; kingdom Metazoa; phylum Arthropoda; class Insecta; order Hymenoptera; family Apidae; genus Apis; species Apis mellifera. The sequence goes on from NC_037646.1 coordinate 2,643,198, forward strand.
AATAAATGACTAATGCGATTATCTGCGTAATCTCGAAATATAATATGGAGAAACATTTCACTTGAAATGTTCATTTTCAAGAGTGATGTCATACGATAAAAAGGAAAACTGTTTCGCAGACGAAAGTGTTGAGGTTAAGAAAGTTTTACATTTAATTGTAATTGTTTTTCCAAATGTAATTCCTGTGACGATGATTATTTTTTGATACAAAATTATCGACAAGTAGTTTAAGATTGTTCAAGATTAGAAATTATTTAAAATAAGAATGTAATCTGTGATACAATTGAAAAGAATGTAATTTCACAAGTAAAGATAGAAAACGTGAAATGGAATTTTCTTCATAAAAAAAATTTTTTTTATAAATTTTTTTTGATAATTTGATTAATTTTATTACTTATGATTCGAAGAAAATATAAAATTATATGGATTGCATTCTTATTATGCTAAATATGTATAGAGTTTTATTCGATCAATTAAAAAAGCATTCAACTATCAAAAATTAATAAATTCAATATGAATATATCTATCAAAAAAATAAAAAATTTAAATGACAAGAAATATAAAATGTTAATTCATACTAATGACAATTAAGATGAAAACAATAATGAATATACCCATGTGTATTAATTATATGCATATCTGGCGAACTTTCAATTCTCTTAAAAATAATACACAAAAAATTTGATTTCACATTTTATGCTTATGTTTAAATGAGAAATTGCCTTTTCATTCGTACCACATATAACAAAAAAAAAATTTTTAAATATATTACTTCTCGTCACATTTTTATCTCCATATCTTCAATTCCTCTAATTATCTCTTTTAACTATTTTAACTATAACAATTATTTTATTCACAAAATATTACTAGTTTTTAAAATAAAGAAAGCAATACCTCAATTGCAAATACATTATCAAACCACTGTATAAATAAAAAAGAAAATAAAACAAAAAAAAAAGGATGAAAGATGGCAAAATACGTAGAGAGAAGAATAAAAGAGAAAAAGAGAAATACAATCGAGTAAGAATTAAAACTGAACAAACCTAATTGCAAATCTAATCGTATACATTTTACACGTCATAAATTGAATATCTAATTTAAAATATATATCTTTTTTAGAGACATCTATATCGATCGATCAACTGCTGTTGAGTAAATAACCGCGCAAAAAACTAGAAGGAAATAAAAAGCACGAGCGGCCACGCAAAGGACAGAGAGTAAGGATATTCGATATTGAAGGGGTGAGGATTCGTGTGATGGTTGCTTTAGGGTTCAGGATACCTTGACACGCTCCAGGTCCACAGCATTCATCATAGTGCCCTGAAAAAACTCCACGGTCGTGTAATGCCTCTTCAGGAGACCCTCCAATTCGAGATCTGGCTCTTTCCTGGAAACACAGATCACTCCTTACGACAATGACGATCAGACCTCATGGCTCGATCAATCGAAACACGTGGTGCATTGGAACACCAGATACCCTTGGCCTTTCTCTACACTGTGTATTTCGGTACATCCTGTTCCCTCTCTCTGTTGACCATCGAAACATTAGCCTTGACATTAAGCTCTTAAATTAACATTCGCATTGACCCAAAAGCCCGCATTGAAAATGGAATAATAAAAGAAATAAGATCGGCAGTGTCTGATCGTCTTTAGTCGTGTAACCGCTGGAAAGCTGATATACACAATTGTGAAACCTAGGCAAATCGTATTGCCTACACTTACCCCAAATCGTCACAACAATAAATTACAAGCGTAATTTATTACTCTTTTCGTGATAATCATCGATATCGCATGACATTGTTTTTTGACGTGAGTGACTGCTTATCGGTAACGATTACAGTAGCAGACTTACTTAATTTTATATCGTTTAACACATGTGTATAAACGCATTATCGCGTATTTATTTTTAACTGAGTGAGGTGACTCAAATGTGGAGAAAATCGTTATAAATATATCAATTGAATTTCAATAACAATTAAGTTCGAATTAAATCGTAATAAAATCGAATCTGATCGATCTCGATATACGACAAGTGAGTTAGGACATGGAAGGATAAGTGTCAAAACATCCTGTATAATCGTGTTAAAAAAAAAAAAAAAAACGAAAAAAAAAATTGTCTGCAATTAATGCTGCACATGCTGAGATTATACAGAGGTTCGTTGACCGAAATGAGAGACCATAACTAGGAAGATAGATATGCATCGAGGTCTGATTTAGAGTGAAATAATAGATATCGGACCGATAACCATACCTATGCAAGAAGACAACTTCCACGTCGACGTCCTCGCGGTCCTCGTGCAAGAAGTCCTTGAGGAAGTGCGAGACTGATTCGTAGGTGATGTGGCCACACACGACAATATGTCTGCCAACACAACGAACGAATTAGATTCCACTCCCGATAAAAGTAACACGGATGATCGAAAATTAAAAAAAAAAAATAAAAAAATAAAAAAAAACAGAAGAAGATAAATAAAAAAAAAAAAATACGAAGACTTACAAGCAACTACCATGTACACGCTCTATATATATAATATACATACATATGTATCAACCGACTAACGATTTCGTTACGTTTTTTTCTCTCTCTGATTGCCACCAGCCACCAGCTTTTAATGTTTTTCCATTTGCTTTTTCTTTCTTTGAACACGATTCCTCGAGACAGAAAGACAGAGAGAGAAAGAGAGAGAGAGAGAGAGAGAATATATACACTTGTCGTGATGCCGCTCGAGGGCGTAAATACGGTCAAATGAAAATATATACGCGCGAAAATATATACGGCGCAACCGACTGAGAAGAAAAAAAAAAAATATGGAGAACGTATTTTCGTATATACCAGTTTAGTCTGCTGCCACAATAACAATCTTCGATTCAAAGATCTGTCGGAAACGATATTATCATTCTAGTTATATATAATAATTTGGAATAATATATATATATATACAATCAGTCGCAAAAGTTTTTGCACAATTTATATAATTCATATGAATTGTATTGTTAGAAGCAAAAAAAAAAAAAGTTTTGTTTTTAACGAAGTTTTGTTTTTGGGAGCATGTAGAGCAGAATGGGTTATGTGAGATCTGATAATAAAGTTCGAGAATTCGTCGCGATTAAATTACGTACTTCACTACTAGATGTCACTATCAACTTCGAAATATTCCTTTTCAGAAGAATGTCAATGATTCTGTCCACTTTTCCAAACAATTTTGTGAAATAAAACTTTAAAACTGTTAGATATTGTATTAAAACTATCATGTTATTTTCGATGTCATAAAGTGCCTTTCTTTCAAGCTTTCAGTTACTGAAATAACTTGTTTAGAATTGGAACATTCTTCTCGTTCATTGAATCTAATAATTTTCTTTTTATTTCCAAAAATAAAAACATTTTTATGGCTTTAATGACATCAAGAGATTTCCAAAATTGTTTTTGAAAAATGTATAAATCATCGGTGCATAGCTTTTTAAAAGGAATGTTTTGAAACTTATTATAGTAACATTCAACAATAAAAGATATATATAATTTTACGATGAGTTCATGAACTTTTTATCTCGTGTATATTGACTTTTTTAAGTGGAATATTACTTTGAGAAAGTAAAATTAACTTTCAAAAATTTTTAGAATTCTTTTTTGTTCTTTTTTTTTCTATTTTATAATGACAAAACTTTAAAACAAGTAAATAAAACAAGTTTCAATACATTATTACTTTATTATGAAAAATATATCCAGACAAAATGTAAAAATTATTTGAAAAATTTCTTTTTCAAAAAGATTTGAATAAACTCATTATGCTCTACATATACGTAATCTTTCATTAATTTAATTTCTTTTTTAAATAGTACAAAAGTACTCTCGCGACTTGTATAATCACAAATCTTGCGAAAAATAATTATTTGAAAATTAAAGATCGAGGAAATATTTATTAGAAAAATCGCGATCCCCGAGTATTTGATAAAAAATTATACACACATTGAACATAGACATATAATATATATATGTATAAAAGTAGAAACTAATTAATGTGACTAAACTTACCAGAACTGCGATAGGAATTGAGGTGAGTCGTTTTAGCCGACTAACGTGATCGAATAACTATGCACACGCGCTCGCTGCATGCGAGCACGCGAGCATTACACACACAACATACGTGGTAAATCATCTGTGCTAGACATACATTATACAATAAACATGACAAAAAACTGGATGAAAATATGTAGAGTGCAGGCTCGTTGAGACGGTTCGATCCTTGCAATAAAATTATACAAGCACAAGACTCATTATTCTTTTTTCCTCTAATTCGTGTTAATCACTACGTGCGGTGTGGATTAATAAATCACATACTCTCACTAATTATAAACGTAATAATAAATTCATACAAATAGACAAAAAAAAAAAAAAAATACTGCCTAAAACTGACGAAAAAAGTGTTATTGCATCGAATAAGAAAAACTTCACCATAGACATTCCATGCCCAATCCTTTTCTACTTGATATGGCGTCTAAAAATGCGAGGCTCATCATGAACTCAGCAGACACAGACAATTCTCTTTTTTTTTTTTTTTTTTTTCTCTTGTTTCCCAGTGATCGATCGACGCTTTACATATTGAAAAAAAAAAAAAAAAAGGAAATAATATATTAAAAAACACATGGATTTTGTGTGCCACTGAATCCAGCATGGGCCAAAATACATGATATCAAATATTAAGCCTTAAGAGATGAGGTCATCTTTTTAAAATCTACTTGTACGGGGCCGACGCTTTTGTTACGTGAATGTCGATATATATACGTGAGTGTTGTGTATATATGAGAGAAGTTATGAGTATATATTATTGTGTATATTATTGTCTAATAGAATGAAGAATCTTCACGTGTCGTTCGAGTTCTATCTTGCCCATGTAATAGATAGATAGACAGAAAGAGAGAGAGAGAAAGAGAGAGAGAGAAAGAGAGAAAGAGAGAAACAGCAGAGAGAAAGAGAGAGAAAAAATCGAAAATCGTGGAAAAATGTTATCGTACATTCGAGAAATTCGAACGTTTGCTCATAGTATCTTTTATAATATTCGTCGATCGATATAACAGACGATACGAAAATATTTTACATGAGTATGATATAGTTCCGTGTTGAGGTTAGGATTTCGCTTCTCGAATTTTTCTCGCGGTTTAATGCATCTTGAAAAAATCGCCGCAAATTCATGCCTGCCGGTAAGCTATATGTAAACGAAATATCTCTCGAGGAACAGTTAAAGTTGATGATAATATCATACGTGAAATATAGAGAAAAATGATAGTGAATACATTCGACGAGTGACACCTTGACTAAATATATATTTGTCACTAGGACGCTGCTCGGTGTATCGAGTAAGTACGTGCAACGATCAACAGTACCGTCGTAAATAATTGTCTCTGTGTACGTATATGAGATCGAAAAAAAAAAAAAAAGAAAAAAAAATGACTATGAATTATACAGAGTGAGTTAAATTGGAGGATAAAAGACCGAAATATCTTTCTCGAGAGTTGAAAGTAAAGGAAAAAAGATTCTGATTCACTTTGATATTATTTCTTTTTTTTTTTTTTCTTTTAATTAATTCGGGGATCGTTACTTTCAAAGTTATCCACGTTATCATTGCCTCTAAATAAATCTACAAGTTTCTTTTTTTTTTCTCGATACGTTTCTCTCGACGAAAATCTTTAATCCTCGAGATGTGACACCGGTCGAACGATTCTTTCTTGAAAAAAAGAAAAAAAAAATGATTTAACGTATGAGAATAAAAAAAAAAAAGGAAACCTAAATTATTCCGAGAAACACGAGCAGTAAGAAAATAATTATAAAAAATTGTAATTTTAATGGGTCGTTTCTAAAAAGAAATGCGTTGGTGCCAAAGGACATTGATATTGAAATATTTTGCAATTGTATCAAATTATTATCCATATGTATATATAAATATATATATACATAAATATATATATATATATATACACTTTGGAAATTTTATTAACTACGACATGCAAGGAGTAAACATATAGATTCATTTAGGAAGAGATTGATAACCTTGGTAACTCTGAAAAAAAAAAATATCGAAAACATAATCTATAATTATGTATTTTATTAAAGACATTATTTATCATTTGTTGATGGCTCACTCTGCACACTCGTATGCGTAATCGTGTATATAAGTAATTCAACATTCATATAATTGAAGGAGCTAATACCGATGATATTGAGTTTATTATTGTCATCTTATAATAAAAAGCATAAATCACGCTGACACAAATTATAAATGAAATTATCAATTCAAGAAGAATGTATATATATATGTATGACTATACAAATCTTCCCTAATCTAAAAAATTCGATTATTGGCCCATTGACAAAATTCCATTTCGTTCTGAATAGCGCGTGACACATGATTAGCAATATACAAGTACATATATGCGTATATATATAGCTTTATATACGTGTAACATCGATACACGTATATAAAGCGTATACAGGACGAGTCATATAAATTGTTATCCGAAAATAATCTCAAAAACTATCAAAAACATAATTTTTCTTTCGAATTGATCAATGTTGTTATTAAATTCGAAGAACAAAAGGAAGTTTATTCTATGTTAAATTATGAATTAATAAAAATTATCAAAATTATATATTCTTATTCTGTAAAATTTAAAAAAAAATAAAAATATTAAAAAAATATTATGCAATTTTTAAATTTTTACAAATGATTATAAAATTAATATATTTCTATTTAGTACTTTAACTTTTTTAAATAATCACTTTTTAATGTAAATAAATAAAGAATAGAAAAAATTATATTATTCAATTACAAATTAAAAATAATAAATAATTTGTGAAAATTATTATCAATAACGTATTCTTTGAAATTCTTATATTTTTGTTTTACAATGAATCGTTACATGCATGTAACGACTTATTAAATCATGAATTAAATATTTATATAGAAATATTGCAGTATACAGTATATATTATTGTAGTCATATGTTTTCATAGTTTTAGAGAAATTAATTTGTAATAATTCACATGATCCATCCTGCGAGCTTATAATCCAAGGCAAATTTCACTTTACCACTGTCCTTTCTCCAAGATTTACACGTAAAAACAATGATTAATGCTGTCTAAAACACCAAGGTTATTACACTTAAGTATTGCATTAGATCATATACATATATATGATCTAAATTTAAGTTGGAAATGCAGGGTACATGCTGGGCGTTGACCCTTTGCACTCGGAGAGAAATACAGCTCCAACATTTATTGCTTTCCTTTTCTATATCACGTTCGCGTAAATATGATTGCACGAGTGACAGATCTGCATTTAACAAAATTTATAATTTCCATTTTATGATAAAATATATTCTAATAACAATTTTAAATTATGAAATCAAGGATATTCTTCGCCTATATTTATATTATTTTATTTATCTTTGATTTTCTATCTGTAGTTACGTATAACTACAGTTCGAAAATTATTATTCTGATTAAATGCAATTCGAAAAACGAGGAATCAAATTAATAAATTAAAATATTCAAACGATTAATACTTCGACGAAGCATTTTTCTTTGAGGACAGAATTCCTCAAATAAAATAACTCGTAATGACTATTTTTAGATACAATTTCACTTTATCGTTCCTCGTTGTTCGTCAAAATTCGAAGGAAATCAAAGCCGTATTTGTTCCAAGTGCGGTCAAGTAAACAAACAAGCTAACACCAGTTACTGGGTATAGTGAATCTGAGATGGTAATTGGACTAGCTGATTGACTGAAAGTGTCGGTGGACCAAGGGTTTTGGGGGAACTGTTATTCAGGATTGTGGAAGCATGGTTGCGTTAACGCTGATTGACAACTAATTCGAAGAGCAGATACTGAACTGCGAATTCTGCGTATCTAACACTGTCTCTAAAAGTGTATATATAATATATATAATATATAATATATATATTGTATATACCACGCATATACATTTATTATACAATTTCATCACTCATTTATTCGCTATATTTATAATTCGTATAATAAATGCATATATATATATATGTGTGTGTATATACATATACACGTGTGCGCGTGCCCGCGCGTACGTGTACGTGTGTGTAGTACAGTATATGTTTTTTTTTTACAAATGTAGTAGGTGTAATAAGACGTGTAATAATACGGGCAATCCAAGGAAATTCTTTTCAGGCTCATCGGTGGAAAATATATAAATATTCTATTCTGTGACAGTAGAAACATATCAAGGGAGTGTGTGTGTAGGATCTGATACACGAGGCAAATCTTGTGTGTGTATACATTATTCAGATGTCCAGATGTGCATACGGATCCAAAAAAAAGAAAAAAAAAAAGTTACAAGTTCATTTATATGACGTGCTGGAGACATGATGGATAGAGGAAGACAGGAACAATTAGACGTACATCATATACAAGAGGGGGGGGGGGGGCAGTGGTGAGCAGTTTGACAATAATTAGGACTGCGAAAGGTGACTCAACTCGGGAAAGCTAGTTGGTTGGCTGTGTCTCTCACCTGCGACCTCGCTCGTTCTTCAAAGTGCCGCCATACTTGTTTCGCGTCCCGATCAGGTCAATTATCTCGGGGATACAACTGGCGAATATGGCCTACACCACGTGATAGAACAGAACACAACACTCGCATCAATACACTTGTGTGACAAGGGTGACAATTGTATGCTTTATTTTTGTTTCTGTTTTTTTTTTTGTTTTTCTTTTGTTGTTGTTGTTGTTGTTTTTTTTTTTTTTTTCGTTTTTCTTTTCACATTTACAGATTTCAGTCCACCAGTAGTTTCGTCGTCTTGTCCAATGTCGAAATGTGATTCGCAACATGTCGTTTGTTACAAATGCTAGTAACCTTAGCTAGTTTGTTTTCAGTTGCTTTTCTTTTTTTGTTGGTATTCTTTTTTCTCTGAGCTGGCGAGGGGGAGGAAATTTGCATTTATGAACGGAAGTAAGTTTTGGCTCAGCTACCGGGCTCCGCGGCCACTCATAGAGACACGATTAACAGTGCTGTACCGCTATGGGTGCCACGGCCCAAATAGTTAAATATGTAAATATGGAAACGAACACGTTCCAAATAAAGGGCGGGGTAGGTAGGCTACCTACACCTAGGTCCTACACTCCTACACCTAGACCTATAACGATAACTACACGTGCCGACACGTCTACCTAGTCCATTGGCAGGTAGGTCGTAATGTATTCAATTTTGTATTGAATTTTGCGCGAAATTCTTGCGATGCAAACACAGGATACGTTTCTCTAGACAATTAAACATATTTTCGTTTGTCTGGCTTTTTCGTTAACGAAGAATCGCTTCTATCTTCTCGTTGGATATACGTATGAACGTCGACGAACGGATCGAGAAAGATTTCGAGAAAACGTTTTTTTCGTCTAATTTAAATATTTTCCTTTTTTTTTTTTTTTGTTCTTTTTCGAAAATACGAAAATACAAGAACCCCCTGTAGCACGAAATATCGATCGCAGAGTAAACCGGTTTGTTTTTTTTTTTTTTTTTTTTTTTTTACCCGAACGAAATTTTCCCAAAAAATTGTTCAAGAGAAGATATTCCTGTTTGAAAAAGGTTAGTGTCATCATGTATGACTTTGATCATTGAAAGTATATATATATATAGTATATTGCCTATTGGTGACGAACGAAGGACGCGTTTCAAATGCACTGTATCGTTGCCGCACGATAAAATGAAAATGCACCATCCTGTATTTCTGATTAAAAGAGCAGTTAGCGAGCGATGTTAGCGTCTAGGTAAGAATATATCACTCGTCCATATTAACGCTTCGCACAATCGAATGCAGCCTTTAGAAATGTACGAAAGCAAATGTAGACATAGTTTAGTAGTTTATCGTTTCGACTATGCCATATCGCAACATTGATGCGATTCTCTTTCTTCCTCTTCTCGATTGTAGGATGCTCTCGACGTATGTGTCCACTTTGAAACTTACAATCCGAATGATCATTTTGAAGCAAATGCACGACCTATAATTCTGCAATTTTTTTTTCTTCTTTTTTCTTTCTTTCTTTTTTTTTTTTTTGTTCTTTTTGGAAAAAAATCGTCGATCGGCCTTTTTTATAAATTTATGCAATTGATTCGTACAAGGTGTGTATCACGTTTGACAAATAAAGACTTCTTTAGCCAAAAATGAAATAATATTGCTTCTAAAATACATTTATATAATATATTATTAATATTATAGTGAAATTTAAATTATATAATTTACTAATAAAATTAATTTTGTTTAATGATGTGTAAAATATGATTGTATTCATATATTGAATTAATAATAATAGAAATTTAATGAATGAAGTATTTCAATTTTGGCTTAGAATTTTCATTTGTTTGAATTAAAATAATGAAAATATTCATATTATACACGTAGTACAAACAAAAATATCCGTATCGATCATAGAAATAGCAACTAATTGATGTACTATAAATAATTTAAAGAAAAATTTACAAAATGTTAATAAAGGAAATGCTTCTTCTATCCAATAAACATATGTTTGATCCTACTTTATTTTTTAAATAAGAAATTTCATATATTCTGATTAAAACTTTAATAATAATTTTATTAAAAATCTAAGAATAAATTTTAATTTAGCTATTCTAATAAAATCTTTATAATTTAATATTATTGATCATAAATGTGAACATTTCATGAGGTAATTGAAAATTTTTACTTTACAAAATTTTATAAAACAATGATTAATCTTTCAATAATAGATATTAAAATTATTAAAAAAAATTACTATTATGAATAAAATAAAAAAAAAATATTTCTTTCAATTTCAAATTAAATTTAAATAATTCCATTATATATCGTATTTATACTCGTAAATATTGTTGAGAACTAATTTAAACACTAATTTAAACGAATGAATACCAAGTAATCGTACAGGCCAATAGACGATCGATCTCGAACGACTAGTTTTTTTTCAAAAAAAGAAGCATGCGTCTGCGGCAACGAAGTCTGTGAGCGTAATCGCGTTATAATACAACATTTTCGTAAATCAATTATTGTTATATTTGATTTACGAAATTTACGAAATAAAAGTGTTTCTTGGGACATGGGCTAGTGTCATTCTATGCGTGTATGTTGTCTCTTATACGCTTTCCTTTCGCTCAGTGATGCATGTTTGTGTGAATAAATATCCGCATATACACGCACATACATACGTATCCATATATGTGTACACATGGTGCAGAAAATATGCACGATGTGCACACACATATCACACAAACACACACACACATACACATGATTATTATACACGTGTATGTACGTGTATACAAGTATACATATTTATATGGAGAGAAAGAAAAGAAGAAAAAAATAATAAAGTATATGTATATGCATATACACATGTAATGTGTTAACGATGATCGTGATGGAGATATTGTGACTTTTTACTAATCTTTCTCTTGTAATTTTCGTTTGAAAAATATTCTTGGAATGGCTGCGATAAATGTTTGCCTGTCACATGAAACTGTACATACATACATATATTTAATATTCAACTACAGATGTTTGAAAGATTTAAAAGATTTGAACATTTTTCAAGTCGAAATAAAACGAAAATCATGAATTGAACAAAATTTTTTTCTTGGTTCATTTGTTATTCGATTATTGACAAATAAAAATTATCGAAAATATCATTAGATGCAAGAAAATTTTGATAACTCGACTATTGAAGGCACAATGATCTTTGTAATTTTTAATATTTTTAATATTATTGAAATATAAAATTATATAAAAAATAATAATAATATTTATCTCTATAATTAATATATTTTTAAGACTTGTACGAGTTAAACAATTAAAAAATCCAAGATTTATTAATTATGAGGAATATTATGTTCTCTTCTGCTTAAATTATCATATATTTATTTCAGCAGAAAGATATATTCTGGCACGTATGGATTCATTTCTATTTGTCAATAATTAAAAGAGCAAAGCCTCAAATACAATTTTTTCATTTTCTTGATTTTCGTCTTATTTTGTCTCGAAAAATCAGCCCTTAAATTTTTCAATACTCAGTAATTGAATATTCCGTATACATATATTGTATATAATAATATACATTTATGCATATGTATGTAATTGTTAAAAAAAAATAAAAAGAGATAAAAAAGAGAGAAAGAGAAAGACAGAGAAAAAGGAAGATAGATCTTTTCGATGTGATTGAAACTCTAAAGGCTATCTATGTGCCTGAATAATACGAAGTAAGGATAATGAATAATAAGCGTCCCACGGGAAACGGCGGGAAGGCTGTCATAATCATTATATAATTATCGTATAATATATCAAATTGTAAAATTATTGTTGTAAAATTATTCAAAAATATAATAAAATGAAAGTATCGAATTACTAATATATTCGAATTATCAAAGTATGAATACGCGAATAAAAAATAAAATCTCATATAGGAATATAATTATCGACGATATGTATGTACTTATGTATGTATGTATATATCATGAATACATTATATCTACGTTAACAACAAAAAAAAAAAAAAAAAAAGAAAAGAGATACTCGACCGAACTCGAGTAACTTCTTCTAAATTTACCAATGAGTACAAAGGGAGTATAAACCCATGCTTGGTTACTTCTTCTACGTCTTATTACCATGCGACACACGAATAAGCGGATATGAAGTATATATTCAAGTTCCACGCGATTGGTGGTTCCACGATCACGTGACTTTTCTCACGTGTACTGTACGCCTTCTCCGCGTTAGGCCCGTTCGACGCCAAAAAAAAAGGTTAAGCGTTGTGTTTCTCGCAATTATATAATGTATATACGTGCAATTTCTACTTAATAAAAAATCCCTAATAAGAGCAGCCGCATGTGCCTACGCCTGCACCCCCTTCTACTGCTGCGTTCTAATTTCAAGTGCCAAAGTATAATATTATTTTATGTAATCAAGCCAGAAATCGTGTCTTGATTCGACGGTGTGGGGTTTCTTCATTTTTTTCTTTTTTTTTTTTTTTTTTTTTTTGTTGTTGTTTTTACTTTTCACTCATGCGTCGAGTGAAAGAAACCGTTCCTCTCTAACAGGCCATTCCGCGAAAGGTTTCTTCACCTTTGGAAAAAACTCTACAGGCTAGCCAGAGCACTAACGCATGCCACCAAGAAACTCGGTTTGTGAATAAAGAGGGATAGATAGATAGATAGAGCAGAATAGATAGATAGATAGAGATAGAGAGAGAAAGAGAGAAAACAAAAATGCCCACGAGTCGCTGATACTTTTTTAGAATATCTTTATTTTTAATATTTTTTTTTTTTCCTCTTCCCCCTTTCATTTTCTTAACCCTCAAGTGTATGATAGTTAAATCAAAGTCAAATCTAATTTTTTGCTAATTTGGATCAAAAGTAATTTATAATCTGAATATCTGATTTTTTAATCGTTGATACGACCATCATATCACGAGGATTAATTAATATATACTTGTTTTAATTAATTAAAAGTATCAGCGACATTCGCAACCCGCTGTTTCACGATTCCTCCTTTTCATTCCGTACCATTCTACCGATCATTCGAATTTTATGACGAATTTCCGAAAAACCTAAGTTTCTCATGCTGATCGCATAATTTCAGTTTAGTCAAGATACGATTTTCCTATATCAAATCATTGGAATGTTGGATTGAAACAAAAGAAAATGGATTTGTAATTTTCTTCTCTGGGACAACTGGGAATGTTATATAAATAAAAAAACTCGTTTTTCATTTATAAAGAAACGCTTTTAAGGGGAATAAAATTTCAAGGGGGAAAAATTTCCAATTTCTCAGATATTATTTATCCATCGAAGAGTATGTATAATAGATGATGGTAATGTGAAAGATTCACATTGTTGAGTCGATCATTGCGCTTCTTCTAGAAAGTAGGGTTTTTTAGGAAGCTTCAAATGATTATTTTTTAATAATTTTAATAATTTACACCGTTTCGAATTTTTCGAAATTTTTATTGAAATAAAAGTTGCATAATTCGTTAAATTGGTGATATTCGTCGAACTATGCCATATATCCTAAATAAAATCACTGAGTTGCCGGGATGTAGAAATAAATATGAAATGCAATAAATGTTATAGATTCATTTAAAATTATCTCTTCCTGTTGATTAATCGATACAAATATCGTCACGTTGATATATCACGATGATACACACGAGCTATAATGACTCGTCAAAGATTAGAGATAGCATGTAACACTTTTCTAAGCGATGATGGAGAAAATTGAATCTATTAATAAATCGATTAATAAATAATTGAATTTAATTGCCTGTTTATATTATGAATATCCAAATATGAGATCCCAAATTATTTTTTATGTTATAAAATATTAAAGATGAATAATTAAAAAAGTATAATTAAAAAAATATTTTATAATTCGAAACATAATGATATATGTATAAATTCTCGTTATATTCTATTAATAATTTTTACATTTTACTTTGTATCTTGTAGAATTTTTCAAAATTATCGAATAAGCAAATAAAATATTATTTCACTTTTTAATAAAAAAAAATTGAAACATTATAAAAATTTAAAATTGAATTTAAAAAAATAAAAATAATAGAAGATTTACAAAATAATGATGAAAAAATGATAAAATCAATTTTTGAAAGAAAAAAATATATTAAATTATTAAATTAAATTTAATAAAATAAATTCAATTATTTGAAACTAAAAATATATCCAAAATATTTATAACAAATATAAATTTATAGATCTAGAAAAGAAATAAAATTTGTTTCACCAATTTTCTCTATCTTTTCTTAGAAAGTATCTACAGCTTCTCTTAATTTAAAGAAAAAGTCATTTTGTACATAAGATGATTATATATATATATATATACATATATGATTATAAATGTTATATATATATATACAGTGGATTTAACAATTTCCATTCACCTTACCGATATTCCTTCAATGAAGTATAATCAAAATCAACGATTCACATTTAATAATAAACAGTAAAACAATGATCTAAATATCATAGAAAATAATTAATATAACAATGCAAAATAATTAAACTATAAAAATATAAATAATTTCTCTCTTAATTTGTTAACGAAAAATCATTTAACCGTCAATAGAGAATTTAATTTTATTGCAAAATAAGTTAAAAATTGATCGAAATTTAACGTATCGAAATCAGCAATTTTATTATACTAATCCTCTACAAAATCTCTACAATAAAATAAAATCTCGAAGGTGCTATAATATAACAAATTCCACAGATACGTAAGATATTATAATACAAAAACAAAAATACCAGTGCGATATAAAAATTAATTATAGAATTAAAAAAATGATCAATATTATAGAGAATATGTACAATATACTTTAATACTTTGACCTGGTTCTTGTTGTTTCGTTTCAAATATTTATCTTACGTACAAATAAATCAAAATAAACGTTTCATCTTCGTCATAATAATAAAATAAACGAAACTTTTTAACATAAAATATAATAAAAAATATATATATATATAATGCTGATGTACTTAATTTTGATTCATTATTATTTGCTATATTGAGATAAGATGTGAGGAAACTTTTCCACTGTATAGAGAGAGAAGAAAGAAAAATCGAAAGAAAAATTCTCACGATCAGATGATCCACCTTCATCGATGATTATCATTAAAACGAGAACCAAGTCGTTGAAAAAGATTTTTAAACGCGCAAATCAACGTTTCATGCCGAAGCAATCGATGATCTATTCCTGTTACGCAATTAAAAGCAGAAGGGTTGCCCGATTCAATGGAAAATAATATAATAAAAAAGATAATACGCAGCAAGAAAGAAAACATACGTTACAACTGAAAATCAATCGCGCCTTATTTAGATAGATTAAACAAAAAAAAAAAAGAAAATAAACAAAAGAAGAAAAATTAATCGATAAATCGTAAAAAGGAATAAGAATATACAAACTACATCTCGAATCCGTGCGGTGAGGCTCATATACATATTACCATGTATATATGTATATATGTATAATAAATATATATATATAGATATTTAGAAAGATAAAGAAAGAGAAAGAAATAGAGAGAGATGCAACAGTAATATATTGATCTCATCTACTATAGTGTAATATAAACATGTGTGTATATAACAATAAAAAACTCGTGTGTGTATTTCTCTTTTTACAAAAGTCCAAGCATACCAGCACGTGTTTACCAATATATTTGCTAACTGGTAAAAAGGTGGGTAAGAAAAGCGGTGAGAGTCAGCACAAGGTACGTTAAATAAATGGTGAAAGAAATGGGGCAGTGGTTCAGAAATAAGGATGCCACTTGTTTCTAACAGTTACGGACCAGGTGTAGTGAAGGTGAAGGATATTTACGCTATTTAAAAAATTATTCTGGATAGCAGTTGCGAATCTGTTTATATATATTCAAAAAACATCGTCTCGAATAAAGTTATAGAGAAATATGGCCAAAAATATCGATCGAAAAATATCGAAAAACACAAAATAAAATCATTGCTGATAAAAATATATTTCTATTCCAAAATACAAAAATTTACACAAAAAAATTAAAGAATCGAATAATTCTCCATCAAAAGAAAATAGTACATTTATAATCATTTATCAAAATTTAAATTTAAATTTTTATCATCTTCCCATTTTTTTTATCTTTAGAACAAAGCAAAATTATCTTGCGTAGGTAAGACTTTACCTACGATAGGTAAGATTATTACCGAAAAAGAATTGAAATATTGAAAAAAGAAAAAAAATAATGAGAAAATTAACCGATAAACGAGTCACTTTGCTATCCAGATAGTCTTCGCTCCTCCTCGCAAACTATGTGACTACAAGGATAACAGTTCAAGGACTAGTTTCAAGGGGTGTCTTTGGCTGGCTTCCACGTAGGTGGATATCTGGGATACCTGCGTCCACGCTCGCGCTTGTACTGGCCACCGTACTTGCAGCGGTTCGCGGCGAGCTCCGTGATCTCTGGGATCCAGCTGGCGAACACCGCCTACACACCCACAATCATCCGTTGCCGTCAGAACAGAGCCCTAGCCTGAGTTTCCTGTTTTATTCTTTTTTTTTTTTTTAATTTGCTATTTTGCATTAACATTTGCATTTCAATTTTTGTATCTGTATATTTGTATTTGTACTTGTGATCTCTATTTGTATTTTAATTTCCGTCAGTGTAGCATATATATATATGTATATATATATCGGTTTCATTCATATATCTTATATTTTATGATTATTGGATTTGTCATTTTCTGAACGCCTAAGACAATACACGCTCGCAACGCTTCACTCTCTGCTCACTTATCGCTTGCAAGAATATATTATACGAAGATTATATTCGTTTTAGGATAATTGAAGGAAAATAATGATATGTTGAGAATTTCTTTTTCGAATTTTTATCTCGGTAAAATTATAAGATATTTCGAATAGATTAAAGAATATTAAATATATTGATATTACGGTAAAAATGAAATATATTTATTGTTTCACTTAGAATTATTTTTATTCTCTTAATTACCTAGAAATAATGTTTTGAATAAATTAAAAAATTTATTGGATTATGATGATAAGCTTGGATTAATAGACATTCGAAAATCTATTATTATCACATTATACAATCATTTAAGATATAAAATAATTATTTTCTTGAAACATTAATCTTCAGTTGGTTGAAATTGAATTTCAACGATGAAAAATATTTATTAAAACGTAAAGGTAATTTTAAATTATAATAATTTATTTTATCAATGGTTATTTTCGTTTCAGATAATAATAAAATAAATGATAAAATTATAAAATGTAAAATAATATATAATAATAAATATTCGCCAATTGAAAATAATGCATTTATGATTTTCTTTTTTAATAAATAAAAGAAATTTTTAAAAAATAATTTTAGAAAAATATTATTTTTATGTTTCTTTATTTTCATCTTTATTATTATGTAAAAATTAAAAATAAGAAGAATTACAGTTCATAAAAAAATAAACATATTTAATATTTTTATATTCTATAATAAAATTGTTATTAATATACCTATAATTCGGAGCTAGCTATTCGAAAATATTTAAAAATTAAAAAACCAATAGCAATATGATATAAAATTATTATTTGATTTAATCGATTCAATAAATTTCTACAGAATAAACGTGATATCGTTGTTGACATTACATTCTATTTTTTATTTTTAATAAAATGTCATGGAAAGTGAGTTTTCTAATATTTTTTTAAGAGATAAAAAAAATTATTATATATTATATAAAAATCAATTTTAATAAAATTTTATCTAAACAACTGCAACAAATATTAAAATATCATTAAAATAAAATTTCCAAAAATAAAATTTCAAAAAGTTAAAAATAGTGAAAAATAATTTTTTAAAATAAATATATTTGAAAAAATCTTAACTATTCAATATAAAATTGCATAACTTTAAATTGAAATTATTTTTATTATTATTTTTATTAATTTGCATAATTTTCTTTTTATTAAAGGTTTTCTCATTTTTCTTTCATCATAAAAAAAATAAATATCATTAAATATTGATTATAAATTGTTGTGAGAATAGCAAACAATAATTTATTTGTGAATGATTGAAATATATATTATATAAATAAAAAATATTTGCATTATCTTCAGCAGTATTTAAAAAAATAATTTTTAAACTTTATACGAATCAATTTGCACAATTGAATATAACAAATAATAAATTAATTAATAATAAATTCAAACTATCAATATCATAAATTAAATTCAGAAATCAAAAATGCCACCTCAGATATAAATGAAAATAATATCTAATAATAAATTATTGAAATAAGTATATAATAAATTTTTATAAAATTCAAATCTGAGTTAGATTTTATTGAAAAATTATTTTTTCAATATAGTTTTATATTTACATTTAAACATTAACATATTAATTCCTTGTTATTCCTTTCACTCTTGTTTGTACATATATATATGTACATAAATACATATAGAATCAAGTAATAATAAATTAAATGCATATTAAATAGGTTCGTTTATATTCTATTATATCCAAAAATAAAATAATAATAATTTTAATGAAAAGATTATACACAACATGAGTTAATCAATATAAAATCAAAATGATTCAACAAATATCGCTTCGTTATTTACTTAAAAAAAAATAATAATAAATATTCATCTCGCCACAAAACAACATAAAATATGAATTCACTGTACATACAAAGATACAGTGTCGTTAGTTCCATAACATAGAGAAATTAATTATTGTGTCACAGTGCGATGATCCTTAAATTATCACTCTAATTTATATTATCAGCATTTCTATATCGAAAACGACGCACATATTTTCCTTGGTCGACGAAGAAACAAGCGTAATATGTAATATATAATATATAATATATAATATATATATGTGTGTGTATAAAAGCTTTGGTAAAAATTTCAGATTTCAATTAACTGGCATGCAGGCTCTATTGTAGCGTATGATGTGGACAACTTACAACCACAAGGTGGAGCACAATCGCGTTGTATAACAACATTTCTGCGATGACATCGTCTGTCGTCAAGAGTGCTCTCGTACATGAATAAAAACATAATGGTATTGCCCTATATAAAGGGGAACATAGGGTAGAAAATAAACGAAAACTGGAACGAACACTTTATGTTTCACGTATCGTGCGTACTTTGGTCTATATGTATGAAAATGTATAGGAGTTTTGAGTTGTGTATTTCTAGTATATCTTCTAACAGCTGGATTTTCACGTTATTGATGTAATATAATGTAAATTACGCGAAATATATATGTGGAGAATATCTTAATCCTTCGTTATGTTGATATCGTGAAAATATTGTTGGAAATAAAGAATAAACAAGAAGTAGGAAAAAAATAAAAAATGAAAAAAAGAAAAAAAAGAAATAAATATACGATATTATGTAATTATGTATTTGGTTAAAGGTTATCGCTTACTAACTTACTATTATTTATGAATCTTGAGTGATTATTATGTGCAGAGTGAGTTGTGTAACGCGATCATTTTGAATAATTTGTAAACTATCTATTATATAAGAAAATTTTTCATTTAAAAGTTAATAAAGAAGTACATAACCTAATTTTATCAGAATATGATTATTTTTTATTTTTTTAAATAAAATCATTTTTCTTTTATTGATATAATCATTCTCTAATTAATTTAGAAAATATCTCAAATTTGAATTTGTTCTATGAAAAATAAAGAAGAAAATATGTCTTATATAGTAAATTTAACCAAATTCAGATCAATCTTAAACTAATAGCTTTTTATTGAAAATTAATATTTTTTTTTCCAAAAAATAAAAAATTATATGAAACAATCTATTAAAAATTATATGATTCTATTCATATCCTCTATTCGTCTATCTGCAAAAAAAATAACAACAAGTTATATTTTCTTCTACAGTCTATAAATTTGAAAAGAAATATTTTTTTATATAATAAATAATTTACAAATAATTTGAAATAATCTCACTCTGTACATATTCGTGTATATTTTGTATTTCTATCTCTAATACTAATAAGCGATATTTTCTGTATAATGAACGGATGTTGTAGATAGCAGACTAAAGTGGCAAACCGTGCAATCTTGGTAAAAGGTGTGCTCTTGTTATATTTCTATAATAAATCAAACAAAATGGAGGAATATAAGGTTGTTTTTCCTCCAATTTATTTTAACAATGTTTTGTATCGTATTATTAAAGATAAACAAATTGTCAAAATTCCTCAAATATAAGGGATAAGAGAATGAGATGCGTTCAAATACACCAATGCCGAGTGCTCGAGCAGCAACCTATTGATGAACCTTGTTACGTCAGAACGAATAAATCGGATCGATAATGCAAAGGACATGCAAAAGAAGAACTGGTTGAAAGATTTCATGCTCTTCTTGTTAAATCGAACGTTTACTCGTACGCAATTCCTATCCTAAGATGAAAGATCCAAATAATATCGTTGCACGAAAGTGTGAACTTTAATTTTATTAATATATTCCAAGTTATAAATAGATAGATTTTTGTAATTAAATATTTCGTAAAAATAAAAACTTAATACATTTTATTTAAAAGAAAAATTATTACTAACTTGGAAAAATTTTATGCAAATTTTAGGAATTTAAATGAGAAAATATTATTTATGAATATAAAATGGCTCGTTATGAAAAATACAAAAATAGAATAAAAAAATATTATTTATGAATATAAAATGGCTCATATAAAATTATAAAAAATATATTTTATTTGGATAAAGCTATTATTATATCTCTTAAATTTGCTCATTAATAATAATTTATTAATTGAAACATTATTATAACTTTTATTAAAAATTTTATTTATGTTTAAATTTTTATTTATTGTTTAAAATATTAAAAAAAACAAAATTGACAATTGATAATTTAACAAAATTTTTAAATATAATATAAATCATTAAAATTAGATCTTTTATTCTATAAAATATCAAATTGTGAATAAAAATTCTTTCTCTTTAATTTACTTAACTCTTTCAGTTCTGAAATAAACAAGTAGATATGGTAAATGTTCTAAGATTTTTCAAAAAGATGTAAATTTAATGGCAGTTTTATATCAATCATAAAATTTCGATCAAACCACTTATAAATTTTATATCATTGCATGTCAATGTTAGTTTTTTATTTTTTAAAATGAAATTATATTATTTTCGAGACATTGACGACTGTAATTTTTAGTTTCATCTCCATCATCATTCTAATCAAAATTTTTCATTAATCTATTATATATAATTATAATTTTAAAAATAAAATTTTTTAAATATATTTCATAAATTAATTAAATTAATAGCCATTTTTATACTTTAAAGAATATTGAAGAATTCTAAATTCGTTAATAATGTAAAAATGTACATGATATCTAACATGCAAGAATATATTTGATTATAAGTATTGCTCTATTGGATCTTTCACCATGATCATTGAAATAAATAGCTTCGTTCAGCTTGAAAAGAAAAGGGAACGCGGAGAGCGATACCATATTGGTATGCAACATTTCTGAAACGTCAAAGTTCGCGTCAACTATAACGAGCTTCTCGGCACTCATCGTTCCTTTCACTTTAACTAGTTGATAGTTATCCTCGTAAGACTGTTGGACATAGCTTGATACGTATTTATATGCACTCGTTGGTTATTTTATTAATTCTGTCTGAGAAATTTTAAAAAATATATATATATAAATACTTATGCAACATAAAAAGAATTTAACTTAATGTTTGATAATAATAAATTAATGATGAAAAATTATTCCTTTTAAAAAATATTATAATTTTATATAAGTGACTTTTTTTAAATAAAATATTTTTTGATGCATTGGTAAATAAAAAATATTAGACATTTTTAGTTAAAATAATAAAAATAATAAATTTAATATATATTTAGTTTTGAAAATATTTTAAATTTAATTTAAATTAAATAAATTAATATCAAAGATCATATAAATACAAAATTGTTTTTTATTCTCTATATTTTAATCTTTTTAACTAACAATTTTTTAGTATAAATAATTTAATAATTTTTATAGGGATTTTATTTAAAAATATAAAGCTAAGAAAAAATCAATTAATTTATTTATTTCTTTAAAAGCAAATTGTATTGGAAATTCTTTTTTTAAAATAATGAATAGTTTAATAAATATCTGTATCCATATTTCAAATAAGATATAATATAAAAATAATATAAAATACATAATACAACAATAACACAATACAACATATTAACATAATACAATAACACAAAAAACTAACATATTAAAAGTAAATAAAAACATAGAAAAGTAGATTATTTTACAAAAGATAAATGCTTGCTAACATAAATCATAAAGATGATTTTTTATTTTTTCTAATTTTCATCTCCATTTAATTATTCGAATAAAAATGAAACAAAAAAAAAAATAACACATTTTTTTTCTCATAACAGAGCTAATGAAATAACCGGAATACGTTTTAAACATATGAGCATTGTATGCAACAACTTTCGTAATAATAATAACAACATGTATTCGTATATCGAGCATTTGTGTATGAATTCGTGTAAGGGCGTGTAATTGATAGTTATTGTTATCATAATTTACGTAAATAAAATGTGTACATATACATGAAATATTATAATTATATACATACTGAAAGTAAAAATGTTAATAGACAAAAAAGACAGGAGATTGAAGGATGTAATTATATAATAATACCTCTTTCCATGTTCCCGCTTGTATTCGCCGCTGTACTTGGACCTACTGCCTACGAGCTCTATTATCTCAGGTATGCTACTAGCAAAAATTGCCTGCAAATAGAAATCATAACTGGAAAACGCTATGCCACTACGAACCGTTACAAACAAACTGGGTCATCTATGTATGGTTGCAATATACAGCAGGGCGTATTCGCCAAATATACCACGTACAAATATGTATATATGTATATATAGTATATACACGTATCGTTGAATCCTCGTGGATTATACGTGGTCACGGCATTAAACGAGAGAAAGGAGAGAGAGAAAGAGAGAGAGAGAGAGAGAAAAAGAGAGAAAAAGAGAAAAAGAGAAAGAAAAAAACGTAGGAGACGGATAGACAGATGGTGAAGGTTCAGGGGCAACGATCTGCATTTTTCTACCTCCATGTGCTCTCGCGTCTCTCATTGTTCTCCGGTGATAAATACCGACCAGTTTGTTATACTCGTACTCATATCCAGCTATGAATGTGTGGTGATATCCTGGATTAGCGGATGACGAGCATCATTGAAAATGCATACTCAGCGACGATTAACCCTATGCTACCGAATGCTACAATTTTCCAGGAAATTGACTTTGCGATCGATGCCTCGATCTGTATTTCGAATGACGGAATTCCAATATGGCGGCTCACTTCGCGAATCGTTAAGCCACGTTTACATTAGACAAGTTTTGACCTCGAAGTTGAAAATCATCCGTATAAAATTTCTGTTGGATAAAATAAACGAAGACGATCGATTTGATCATATTGACTAATAATAAGTGAAGGTTGGCTAATTTAAACGTAGCTTTAATGTCAAACGTTATCTTTGAATTTCAGTTCGAATTTCGTTTTATTAAATTTTGATTTTCAGATATGCATTGCATTATATATTTTATTTTTATAGTTTTTTGTGTAAAATTTTATATTCATATAAAAAAAAAATAATGAAAAAGTTGTTAAGAAATTATTTGGAACAAAGTCAATTTCCTTGGTCATATTTTAAATGTAAATTTTGAAAAGTTTTATCTGTTTAATGTTCAAATAAATAATTTTAAATTTTATTATTGTAGCATTATTGATGTATATATGTATATGTGTTATTATAAAATATTATAATGAATGAAATTAAACAGTTTTATATAGGTATAGGTTATGTTTAAAATGTAAAATATTAACGTGTAAAAAAATGTTAAAACAGTTACAACTGAGAGAAAATATGATAATACAATTGTAGAAATAAAAAATATAGATTACTTATACAGAGTATTAAAAAAGATTATTTATATCATTTCTATTATTAAAAAAATTTATCATAGAGAAAAATTTGTGAAAAATCACTTCATTCAAATATATGTAATACATTATTCAAAACTAAATAATTTTGATAATTTTTATCTATTTTAATAATAAATTTCATAATTTTTAACTCATTTTTTAAATAAATTATAGTCTAGTTGAAATATATTCGAAGATCATATATACACAAATTATAGATTTTTAAATATTTATCTTTTAACAAAATACTTTATTCTACTCATATTTATTATCCATAATTAATAAAATAATAAATAATAATTTTTCAATACTCTATATTATGAGTATGATTGAAATTTATGGTTTTCAAATTTTTTACAAATAAATCCTGTATAACATCTATATGTATATGTATATGTGAATACATAAATATGTACATGTAAGTAAATTGCACGAATACAATGTTCGTAGATGATAGACCAATTTATGACACGTATGTACGAGGAAACTGGAAAGACGATAATTTAAAGCAGATGATATATCGTTTAGTTAATTAGAGGTAAAGGTGAAAATAAAATTAGGTATGCAAAAACGTTCGTATAGATAAAGAGAGTGCGAAAAAGAAAATCAAAAATCATGCTATTAGACATTAAGCAAAGAAATCAAGGAAGTAAGATGAGCACTCATTTCGATCAGTAACGATATACTAAGCAACCATGCAAATGTAGAGCAAAGCACAGACCCCTATGTTTCTAATTTACAATAAGATAGCAAAATTTCCATTGAAAGTAGAAATTATCATCGAAATTAGAAATTTCATTATGCACATATCTTATTCTTGTAGAGGACTGCAACGAGGGAAGCGCTACATCATACATTTGCAATTTTGTGTATAACTAATATCTAAGATCTCTATTGTAATATTAAAAGAATCAACGAACCACTGTGAACATTTAGTTAATTTGGTTTCGTTAATCGATTAAAAAATGTTAGAATCATCGAAGCAATAGAACCTCATAGTGCTCCCTTCGATTTTTGAGTTGTATGGTAAGTAATTCACATTGTCAGGCAAATTTAATCGAACACGTCAAGCAACTAAAGACACTGCTATTAAACAAAATCATAAGAAGAATATAATAGAAGAAGATATATCTATATCGAATCCGTATCGAAATTGAAAGAAAATTTATCGATTAAAATTTAATCAAGATGTCTTCGAACGAAAGGACAATAGTTTAAGGAAAATCTTACGAGATATTGATTTATTGATTAATTATCTGTTATTTTCAAATTAATTACGTGCAATATTTTTTATTCTCGTTTTATAAAACTTATTTATATATTTAGTAATTTTTTAATGATAGATGTCGAACATTTTAAAACTGTAATATTTTCAAACGTTTTATTAAATTTATTAAATTTAAGATAATATGTAAATATATTAATTATAGTATATATTTACTTTATTTTAATATTACATAATTTTTTTTAATCAATATTGATAATTTTTTTTAATTAATGTCCTTCTTTCTAACGACATCGTGTATAGAATCGTATGACGAAATAACGAAAATTAAAAGGAATTTAATCACTTTTTACTTAATTATTTTTAAATTGAAAGAAGAAAAACTTGGATATATTTGATGATAAAGTAAAAACTCCAGGACTCTATTAATAAGGAAAAATTCCTTACACAACTGCTATATCCCTGAAATATTAAATGTGTAGAATGTTTTGACAAATAATACTATTTTTTACCATTCTATTTCAAAGTTTATTTCAAAATTAATTCCAATGAAATAAAAAATATAAAGAAATCTATACAACTATATAAATTATATAAAATAATCATTAATTTCAATTAATAATTTAATCTATCTAATTTAAATATAATTGTATAACATCAAACAGAATATTTGATGAAATATTTTGCTAATTTCAGTTTGATTAATTATTTAACTTAATTAAAAAATCAAAATTATAAAAAAATACAAAATAATATTGATATATTAATATTCATAAAAATATAAAATAAAAAAATAAGGCAATATTTCAATATATTGTGTATAAATTATTATACATCCATGGTATATAAACAAATTGCTCGAATTACTATGATGTTATATTTATTATTTGTCAAAACCACTCTTTTTATATTGCACAATTCTTCACATCAAATTAATATAATAATACTAATTGAATTAATTTTGAAAACGAGAAACATATCCTAAATTCTTTCATTACGATTCCTTCTTGACATCTTCGTATTTAAATAGAAAATTGATAATTTTTTACCTAAAGCGATATCGTCATCGTTATTAACTAACCTCCTGAAATCGGTTTGAAGCGGTTCTGTATTGTTCGAATCGCTATAACGCGTTATACCAAAACTCAGTGACATCATGCTTCCAATCAAGTGCCAAACAGTTTGAGAAGGTTCCAAAACAAGCTCGCTTTAAAATGTTACGAGGACATTATTCTCCGTCATAGAATACCGATATAATCGAAAAATATCAATTCCCGTTATGAAACGTAAATTTATTCATGATTTTCATGATTCTTTTCAAGAAAAAATAAAAGAATATACATTATATAACAACAAAATTTAAGATGATGTGATCTCTCATCGGTCAAATAACTTACAGAGAAAAATTGTCCTGGAGCGAAAAATATAAAACTATACTCGATTCCGTCTAAATCAACGATGTAAACAACGTGTCGACTATCCCCTTGAAGAAAAAAGTCTAAATACCAAGCTTGAAAAATAGTTTTTGCGACAATTCTTGCCCTGAAAATTGTGCATATATAGAATATATATTGTCGAGGATCCTGGCAACAAATGGGAAAAAAGAAAAGAATATTGAACGCTTTGCAACGGCAATCCGAGTGTCAAAGACAAAAGCAAGCAAAAAAACACATGTCTATTTTATCAATAATATCAATATCTATGTAATATGTTAGTAAGGTTAGGCAGCATGTTAGCGTTCGCAGAAAACAGATAGAATAAACATACAGACAGAATGAGCAGTCAATCAGGATCAACAAGCTCGCACAGAAACCAACATTGTATTGATATCGTTGGATTTCTGAGAAAGAGAGAAAGAGAGAGAGAGAGATACAGAGAGAAAGGGAGAAAGAGAGAGAAAGAGAAAGTTCACGAAAATACATGTGAATCGATGTTAGAGAGGACATTTTAGAAGAACGATAACGTGCCTCGAATCGAAAGATTGGAAAAATTGGCGGGAAATTTTTGAAAAATTTTCGAACAAAAAACAATTTAATCTTTTTGACACTTAAATGAACCTGAATGGACTCGAGGCTCGTTCGCAAATAGGTTCCTGTTATTAGTTATCAAATTTGATTTAGTTAGCGTGAATATCCCTTTTTGGTAAATCAAATCGATTCAAGGATTCGATTTACCTCATTGATGATGATCGAATCATATTATATACATTATATAAAAAGTAGGTTATAATGTGAATAAGGCGAGTAACTCGTAGAAGAAATTGAAGCGAGTAATATTAGAGAAAAAAAGATAGAATAGTTTTATATATATATGCGATAAGGAGCTGAAATATTGTAGTTAAGATACATACGGTATGATCGTCATACCGAGATCACTTTCTCCCGATTTCATTCAGCGAAAAAAAGTAACGTGTTACTGCTGCAACAAAGCTGGTTCACATTATTTTTTTTTTTTTTTTTTTTTTTTTTAAGGTTAATCACTGGATCACGAGCAACAAAATTGTGTGATTAAAAGAAGTAATTATTTTTGAAGATCGAGATCTTCTTTATCGATTGTGTTCGAATTCAATTCAATCTCTATTCTCTGAAATTTCACAGAGTATCTCGTGTCGATCTCTTTACCAATGTGTCCCTAAAAGTATATCGAATTTTCAGAAATATATTGATAAATGTTTCTATTTTCTTTTATTTATTTATTTATTTTTTTTTTCGTTTACTTTTAATCGAGTTTTCATTATTTATCATTATATATAAAAGAAGATTTACTAAATTTGAGATAATATAATTAGTATATTAATATGCGTACTTTCATTACATCATATTTTTTCTAATTCCTTCATAAATACTAATATATAATTACAATTTAATATTGTACATATAAATTTTAGATTTTTAAAAATAATTTTCATAATTTTTAATTCAAAATACTTAAAATTTTTTATTTTTCTTCCATTGTATCCCATAAATATGAATATAAATATATCACAAAGTAATATCTTGCATAGGATTTTTAATAATAATATCAAATTTTAATATAAAATATAAGAATTTGTATCAATTTCTGTCTTTCTATCACACAAATTCACATAAATTCATTAATTCAGCTATATAAAAGACTAATACATAAAATATTCGCATAAATTGTCTAATTCTATTATTTAAATACTTGCTCAAATTCAATTTTCTCAATTCAATATACTTCTAGGGACTGACAAAAATGAAAGCATAATACCCCACACATTATTTACCAACCTTGTTAACGATGGCCTAATATACTCGAAAGCCAAACATATAAAACCGCCAAACGAAAATAGATATTTAGAAAGCCTTTACGGTCAAAAGACAGCGTATATATAGAGAAGAGAAGAAAAAAAAATGGAAAAAAAAACGTTTGAATAAACAGCTGCATAAGCAGAAAAATTTTTTTCTTCTTTTTTTTTTTTTTTTTTCTTTTTTTTTTTTCCTCCGACCACTTTATCTCGAGAGAGAGAGCTCGAAGCGCAAGATACCAGTGCGATCCGCGCTACAAACCTTTCATTTTCGTACGATAGAGTGAGGCGTGTTAGGTTGCACAAGATATAGAAGGTTGCCATCGTCGTCCGGGACCGTGTCACGAACGTTTCCTCTATTATTCTCAAAGTGTCATATATCCCTCGTGATCTCGCTATTCTTTGCCTCCAATTTCGGTTCGCGAATTATTATTCAGCCGGGTATGTGAAAGGACGTGAAATCAATAAGTGGAGAGAAGAATGAACACGAATCCTTTTCCACAAGAACGATCTCGTCGTTTGCATTTCGTTATTCCACCTTGTCTCTCCACGTTGGTTTTTTTTTTTTTTTTTTTTGCACATACATATCTTTTGACACGCGAGGACGAGAGTGATATATGATTATATGGAAATATCGAGACCAGATCCCGACTACGACCACCATATAGAGGTATAGGCATAAGGCACAGGTAGCCAGTAACGCTATATAGAAAATTTTCGAGCTCTTATTATTATTTCTCGTTCATTTTTAATTTCTCTATCCATTCGTTTATTGCGAATATTTTTTTTTTTTTTTTTTACTTTTTATGTAAAGTTTTATTTTCAATTATATTTTTTCTCGTCATAATACATATACGATGGTCCAAAATGGCGTAGAATTGGACCGAATTGCAACAAGCTGCTTATTTTTTTTTTTTTCATTTAATGAATGAAATATACCCTTTTCTCATAGCATATATAAAATTGTTTATATATGCGACTCGTGGTATGGGGGCTCAATTTAAATAGGTTACGATTCAATTGATATAAAAAAGAGATAGACAGAGAGATAGAGAGAAAGAGAGAGAGAGAGAGAAAGTGTGAAGCTGCTCTGTGATTTCAGTTAAAACTCTTTTTTACTTTTTTTTCTCGATGAGATGGAGAGGAATCGACTCGTACCGTATAATCGATATGCGAAGCAGATTATGAAAAATAATGATTAAAATATTCCAGATTATTGTATTGTCATCCAGTTTAATTACAAAAATTGAAATAAATTTATTTAAATTTCAAAATATCTAAATATCAAAATATCGTTTTAAGATTTAATTAAAAATAATTTAATTCTTGAAGGTCTAAACAAAGTAATTCTCTTTTAAAATTATATTTCTTCTTTAAATTAAGTTATTTAATGGAAATTTTTTTATTGGCGCAAGTTATTTAAAAAAAATTGTAAAAGTATTTAAGAAAATTGAATATTAAGCTTGAATAATAATTTTACATTTTTTATAGATATTAAATCTTGGAAAAATTTGTAGGATATACTAAAGAAACTATTTAGATCTTTATATAAATTTCCAGAATTTGAGAGTTTAAGAGTTAAAAAATTAATGCTCGATGATAATATTTACTTACATTCTCAATATTTATCAATTATTTTTATATTATTATTTGTATTATAAAAAAACTTTTCGAATAAGTAAATATAAAATATAAATATAATATTGTTCAATTGATTTATATATTAATATCGAATCGATTCCTCGTTTCATCGAGAAAACATGGTTATCGTGATTGGCGTAAGGTTTGTCGAAAGTCCTATAGATTTCGAAAAAAAAGGAAAAAAAAAAAAAGAAGAAAGAAAACAGTCCTCCTACTTGTTTCGATAATTTATAGTGTCTACTGATATGTTGTTAATTCTCTTATTCTAACAATATTTGTAGACAAACGTTACGCTAACATATCCGCGTTTAAACGGCGATGCTCAGACATTTTCCAACGATATATATCAATAATAACGAATCGTAAAACGCGCGAATTTTGAATGTTCCCGTATATTCCTTCGTCTCCGCCGAAAATTAACGATTTTGCACGATCGATAACATCACACACGCTCAGCTATTCGCACGCACACTCGCGGCCAGTCACACTTCTCGCAGACACTGCGCATCGTCGTTCAAACGAAGCAATCGATTCACGACTAGTGACATTGTTCTCCGATGGTTGCTTAATAACTAAAAGAAATTCCATTTGATTCATCCATTTGTTTCATCTCATCGCATCTTAATGTTTAACGCGAATTTCTCTGGCGAAAGATAATTAAGGAAATGGAAGTTGAGGGATATTGGTGAATATTTAAATTGAGTTCATGATTAGATAATTATATAACCATACGATAAAAGATAGTATTAAAATGCATTGAGTAATAGTTAGTATACGGTAATTTGTTAGTATATGATAATAGTTACAAATGATTATTATTGGTAGAGTCAAACTTAACTAATTAGTGTTAATGGCTGTCTACTAGATCAATTAAGATCAATCAAGAATTACATGTATGTTGGATGATAAAGTTTAAAAGGATTTTTATATAAAATATACTATAATTTTTTCACATTGTATAAAAATCTAATAATCTTAATTAAGATTGTAATATATATTTATTTTTTTTTTACCATTATCTATTAGTGAAATAATTTATTCATTTCATTTATTTATGACATTTTGTCTTATCTCTAACAAACACCAATAAATATTCTAGTTTCACATATCATGACAATAAACTTTGATTTTTATTTTATACAAATTTAACAAGATTAACTATTTCTATTTTTGTAATCTCTTTCTTAATAGTTCAAGTAATACTTTTAAATATTTATCAAAAAATATATAAATAGTATCTATATAATACGATTTTATTAATTATCCAATAGCATAATAAATATGCTAATTATATCAAATATTTCTATGAAATCAATTCCCTATAAGTAAATTTTACTTAATCGTTGTAAAAAGTAAAATGTTTTTCAAAATCGTAATTTTTGTTGTCAAAAAAGGACTTAACGAATAGATTTAAAAAAATATATATATTAAAGAGAAATTCGCATTACGTGTAAAATGAAACGAAAATCTCGTCGCTGAATTTATTTCGCAGTACGATAAATGTATCTAACCAGAGAACATTGCACATTGTCGAAATATTCACCGTTTTGTTTTGTGTCTCAAGGATAATAAATGTGTAAATTTTTTTCAAAATCTGATCTGCCGATTCATGGCGAGATCAGGATTGCTACTCTAACGAGACGAATTCTACGAAACACTCGAATCATTAATCAAGTTCATCACGTTACCACTAAAATTTATTAGTTGTCACAATAGATCAAAATAAATCATTAATAGTGAACTTGATTATCACTTGACATTCAAAAACTATCATAAAATACAATTAAGAAAAAATTTATACGATACGATTATAAGATTATATTATCGAAATAACGATACTTTTGAACACTTTTAAGGATAATCTCACGATGAGATAAAGAAAAATGCTTTGTATAATAAGTGAAAAGCCACGTGTTCCGCAGAATTCGTATTGCGAATACTTATCCCATGAAAAACCAAATTGTTTTAAATTTGTTTCTTTAAATTTCAATAAAAACACAGAGACAAATATATGTATCTATATATATATATACATATAGACAGTATAATCTGAAAATAAATTGTGCTTATTATTAATCAGACAATTGGATTTTTCACGCGAGATTTTTCTACACTGAACTATAGATAGTCGTTTATTTTCATATAACATATTAAACGTAATGTTTTGACTGTATTAAGAGAATTCAAAGAAGGCTTACCAAACCGACGAGTAGAAAAAATACTAGGAATGTGCGGCCGAGGACCGTCTGGCAGTAAACGTCGCCATATCCTACCGTGGACATCGTCACGATGAGAAAGTAGACGCAGGTCCAGTACGAAAGCTGTTGAGGGTTCGTGAACTCGAACGGGTCCCCTGAGTTTTCAAGCTGTAATCACATAATATGAACATTTATAATTTAACAGTGAGATTAATATACACAGTCATAAAATATATACATATATATATACTTGTATATTATTATTTTTAGATTATTTTTGGTTTTTTACAGATCTCCTCTATCTTTCACGATTTCATTTTTCCAAAGTAATAATTAAAATTATATTCATTATATATTTATTTATGTATTAATATATAATACATGTAGAAAGTGAATTCAGATACAGAAACAAAAATTGATGTAAAAAAATATCGGACGAGACTTTATTTATTAAATTATTAAAACAAATTAAGTTTGCAGAAAGTGAATATATTATTTTTTAAATTGCTTTTAATTTAATAAATAAGATTCAAGGCGATTTTTTATATTTATTTTGGTTTCTGGAATCGACCCTCTAAAGATATATCATAAAGAAACTAAAAAATCTAAAAATATGCATAAAAATATTTAAAAGTTTTAAAGAAAAAAATTTTAAACTTCAAAGCTTTTACAACGTTTCAAAAAAAATGTATGTGTAATCTGGAAAATTAAAAACAGATTTTTTTTCACTATTAGAAAATAAATGTATTAGAAAATAGATGTATGTATGTATAAATTTAATTTTTTGATTTATATTAATTTTTTTTAATATATATTTTAAGTATATATCTTACTTAAAACTAACTATTTCTAGCAATTTCTAAATAGCAATATCTCGATAGCAATTTTGTCAATGTTTGTCAATATTGATTTGAATTTATATTAATTATAATATTATATAATATCATACAATCTATTATATCTAAGAAATTGAAAGAAATAAAGAAGACTTAAGAATCTAATTCTTATAGAAAATACATTTCTAGAAAATAATGTATTAAATATTTCTAAAAAATGTTTTAGATGAAGTATATATTTATGATGAATAAGTTAGATATTTATATGTAAGTAAAAAGTGTTGAAAGCATCTTGACGAAGTTTTGAGAACAAACAAATATTGTTTGCATCGAGGTGTTAAGATTAGAGTGTAAGCAAATGCGTAATATATGACGAGCCAGAAAATCGAGTGGGTGTGACAGAGAGATTTTTAGAAATATCAGTGTAAGATTAGTCACACGATGAGTGGGAAGCGAATAAATGTGATAAAAAATAAAATAAGATGGTAAAGTAGAATTGAAAAAATATTTATAAAACTCAAAGAAAATATAACTATGTTAATTTAAATAAAAATAATATATAGTTAAAAATAAAATAAACATAAGATAAATAAAACAAAATATAAAAAATAATAATAACCATATTGTTAATAATCAATTTGATGAATGAAATTATATATTTTTAACTTTTACAATCTTAAGCAATTTAGGTCTCTGCAGTTTTATGCTTTAATTTTTTTTTCTTTTATGTTAAATTATTCAAATATCTTTTCAATGTATTGGAAAGATTAATTGTATTTTTAATACAATTATTCAATATTATTAATCTTAATACAGCTTTAAATACTTTGTATTTAGAATTCTAATCAGCCGATTATGCTTTTATTATTGTTAAAATTTAACTATCAATTAAATTATCAATTGTTAAAAATAAAAAATTAAAAACAATTTTTCATTTCAAATGATGTAACCATACTATCTACGAATTAATTATCGACAATCTGTTATATCCATAAGACCGATAGTGAGAAGAAGAAAACAAATAATAATACCAAAAAATATCTTACCAAATGAATGATGCCAGCAGCTGTTAACCAGACGGAGATGAAGATCGATACAAGTTGGGCGAGACGAATGGAACTCGATGTCTTTAGAATGTTTAGGTACTGGAGAATGTCAGGGACCGTCATCAGTCGTAGGGCTCGAAGGAACCTCAGTCCGATCCACGTCCGATCGAGATATATCGACACGAAGGACGGTGGTATCGTAAAGTAGTCCACGAACGAATACATCTCCAGCATGAACCACAGCTTATCACTGGCGGCGATAAACTGTCACAGAACAAATTTTTAATCACGTACGTGTTAATAATATAATTTTATTATTTCATCATCAAATTTATACTCTGATATGTAAACATATGAATACAATTATTAGCATGAATTTGAATTAATAAAATTCTATATGAATTAAAGGAGAAAATAATTTTAAAAGAATAGATAATTCTGTTAAATTTTACAAATTCTTTATTTTATGATATTTAAATATTGAAATTTTATTAATTAGTAAGTAAAATAATTGATTTTTTATTTTGTCTAAATTTTGTAAGGATTATAATATATTTTCAAACAATATTACATTAAATAGAAGTAACTGATAGCCAAAAATTTAGTATTTGAAAAGTAAGTTGGTTAAAAATAAACTTTCTATACTAATTTATTTGCAATATCTAATTATCCTCTTAATAATCTTGATATTTTTTATTTTTTTAACTATTGAATCATTAATTTTTTTCCTAAATCATTTTGTTCTCTCTTTTTCAAATTAACTATTATTAATTACAATTAACTATTAATTATTATTCTAATATAATACCTTTCATCAACAATCTTTTTTTTTTATTAATCATCAATAATTTAGATCATTTAATAATTTAACTTCATCTAAAATTTTTTGATACTAAAAAAAAGTAATTTAAAATACAAAAATGCATTCAATAATAACATTTAATTTAATAAATATATAAAAAAAATTAACGTCTTGAGCATAATTAAAAAAAATAATATTTTCTTAAATATTTGTTTGAACATAAATGTAAATTGTGAATCATGAAAAAAGTAAAAAAAAATCCAAGGTGTATTTCTTAAAAAAATCGTCTAATAATTTGTATTCATAAATGTTACATCATTCGTTTATAAATTCACTAAGTAATTCCTCGAAGAACTTTGAGAGAATAACAAAGCATGTGCTTTAAGAGACTCAGATTGTTAACGAAGGTTAATCTTTTCCTAAGTCTTAAAAACTCACGACATTTCCTGACAAGCAGAATTTTATTGTTTGACTTCAACAGTTGTATCATTCAGTCAACGTATTACTTTAAAATAAAGACCTCTTATAACACTACAATTACAGTTTCTTGAATGTATTACAATGATTGTTTTAACAGCGCAAAATCGAGCATTGTCATGCGATGAAAATTACAGTCTTAATCATTTTAACGTTAGAACAGAGATTTCTTTCTTTTAATTTTCTATCCACATGTTATAATTGTAATAAAATATATCAATGTATTTCCAATATAATAAGTTAACTTTTAAGAATTACATGACAAAATTGATTCATTATAGTCTATCATTATTATACAAGCTATTAATAGAATGATCTAATATATTGTTATATGAATTTAAATAAATACAATAAAATAACGATACAATATAGTCATAATTTTATTATGTTGGGTCAATTATAATTATATATTTTGATATAAATGATTTGATTAAATAAGTAATTTATAATAATATTTTTTACATTTTATTTTATAATATTTGAAAATAAGAATTTAACACGGGTAAGAAGTGATTGTCCACTATTCAATTGTTAATATTTATGAATCTATAAATTTGAAAAGCATCATAATGCGATGAAAAGTTTACACTTACGCGTATAAAAAAGTAGACCATAAAAAATATATTGAAAGCTAAGTCTATCTGCTGAGTAATGTTGTTGCTCCACTCTTGGCAACGTTCCACCTCTTCGCTGTAACATAAAATTGTCATTTGATGTTAATAAATTACGTTAAAATCTCACTTATGATAAGTTTGCTTGACTTTTATAAGAAAATAAATAAACAATAATAATATAATCAATCGTTACATAGTTATTTACATGATTCGTTAATATATTTTGATATATATGAAAAATATATTTTATATTCTAAATTAAATGTAAATCCAAATAATTCTGTTGTAATTATTATATATTATTAAAATGAAATTAAATTTACTTAAATGATTATAACAATTTTTTTTACCATATACAAATCTATTAGAATTCTATAGAATTTTTTCCATTTTACATGATTAAAAAATATTTTACAAACAAATATAATATTTCAAATATAATTAATTGATTTTCTTACCTAGAGGCATCGATGAAGTATATTATAAGCGATGCTATACTGAGAATGAAAACTAACACCACCTGAAACACACAATATTATTCAAAGTTTAATTAAGTTAAATTAAATAAATATCATGAAAGCAAATATGCATAAGCATCGTGATTAAAATTAAACGAAATTATTTTTAATTAAGTAAATCATTTTTCATTCTTTTATCCTTATTTATATCAAAATCATTGTCCAATATATTTCTCATATAACTTCACTAATATCTTCTTTATGTATCTTTAGAGGTTTCTTTTAATAACAGAACCATTATTATCATAATTGTAAATGAAATTATCTATTAAATATTTATAATAAAATTTTAAAAATTCACATAAATTTTTGGATCTAATATTTTATCTAATATTCATAATTATGTATTTTATTTTACATATTAAAAAAATTGTTTACATATTTATTAATAATAATTTAATAAAAAACAATAACTTTCAAATGTTGATTTAACGATAATGAAAAGCTCCAACGATCGAATTTATTCTCCTACAATAGTCGATGAGCGCCAACGAATAAATACACGTTATACTTCAACCACTTTGTTAGCACTTTTTGAAATGTACGATCTTAGAATACTCGTTCCAACTGAATAGTTTTACTTGTGAGGATGAAAGATTTACTAAGCTGGTAAATTTCAAAACAAATTTTGAACATGACTGTATGTAAGTTATATTTTTGCTCAAAAGTTTTAGAATATCATTATGTATATATATATATTAAACTAGAAAAAATTCAGTAACCATTAATAGATATTAATTTAATTAATTTACATTAATATTTTTAAATCTATAAATCGTGACATCCATTTGCATAAATTTGTAATAGAATAAATATTTTTAAATTAAATTAAATTAAATTTTTAAATTAATCGATATAAATACTACGAATTTTTATGCAAATAGTATATATTTTTCATGTTTTGCATTTTGTATTTTTTATAAATAATAGAAATAAACATATTAATTATTTTTCTTCTGATATGAATTTCATTTTTATGGCAATATTATAAATAAATATTATAAATAAATTTAATACATAAAATTGAATAAAACTTTTGAATAAAAATATAATATTGAAATCTAAAATATTTTAATTATATTTATTTGTAAAAACAACATGATATTATACAACAACATATTATATAATTTGTAAAACATTTTCTTTTTTAAACAACTTATCGAAAAATTATGATAAAATTTTTACATAATATTATAGATTTATATAGTTAAATCTACATAATAAAATTATGGATATTTTAAAAATATTACAGCTTAATATACATATATTTTAAATAATATCATATATTTTTTACATATTATTGAATATTTGTTAAATATTTGATTTTATTTTAATTGCATAAAAATTCGCAATCTAACAGTCATTTTTATCTGCAATTTCTTTATATAAGAAAATTTCTTAATGAAATTTTTCAATACTTAATTATTTTAATATAGCTACGTGAGAATGTAATAAATTGAAATGATGCATAGCTTATCCTAATGACGGATAGTGAAGAAAGATTTATCGTGAATATATACGTAGGATATTTCAGGACAGATGGTACATGCGAATAAAAGATGATTTTATATATAAAAATGAATAAAAAAAAAATCAAATTTGTCATTTAAAATTTCGTATTCGAGTTTTTACGTAACTTTAACTAATTTTCAATTGAATATGAATGATAAGAGATATATATGAAACTAAGTAAAAAGTAAATAGAATAAAGTTTTGTTTTATTTATTTTATTTTAGAAAATTAAAAAATTTAAATTTTCGTTTTAAAGAAAATAGAGATTGAAAATATATAGATAAGAAGTAATTTTGAAGTAATTAAGAAGAAAAGGAAATGATTAAGAAGTACTTTTAAATTCAATTTTCTTGAAAATTAGTTTTTAAAATAAAGTAAAAAAATTTTATTTTATATTCTTCCTATATATATATATATATATACTTATTCATATCTTATGGAAAATCAAAAGTATATTTAATGAATTTTTAAATTCAATTTGAAAATAAAGTTTATAACAATGTT
Organism: Apis mellifera; assembly: GCF_003254395.2. Classification (NCBI taxonomy): domain Eukaryota; kingdom Metazoa; phylum Arthropoda; class Insecta; order Hymenoptera; family Apidae; genus Apis; species Apis mellifera. The sequence goes on from NC_037646.1 coordinate 2,682,402, forward strand.
TCAGATGTTATATATTTAAAAATATTATTTTTCTTTTTCGACTCACTTTTACATCATTTTTTATTAACATTCTATTATATTTGCTATGTGGACTAGGTTTTCAATAACTCGTTTAATAATCATCACTAATATTTCATTTCATTAGATATTTTATGCATATATAAAAAATTCATTTCTAAAAATAGAATATTATGCTATTAAAAATGAATTTTTATATAATTAAAAGAAACAAGAAAGAAGTATTATTTAGCCCTAACACAATAGGTGTTTTAATTTACATAAAATGAAATTTGCTGATATATATATAATTTTATTTATACAATTAAAATTAATGATTATTTATAATATCAAATATTTTATAAAATTTTATTATAATAAAGACTTTTGAATTGTAATATATAATTATCTTACATTATTTTATTTTATCTTACATAAATTACATTATCAACAAATTATTTTCACTTCAATCCTAATTTAATAGAAAAATCTAAATTTTACATCAAAGAAACTTTACAAAAAAAAGTGTAAACGAGGGTAAAAAAAGATTCTTTTCTATTATTTCATTATTTTCTTTCGCACAGTTTACTCAATATGGAAATGTGAAAAAAAAATATTGGATGGCGAAGTCATCGATGAGCCAAGCATTCACATACACATACGCATAATGTACAAATATACACGTACAATTTCTACGAGACTTCAGGTTGAAGCATATAGTGCAAGTAGCGTGAATAAATAAAGAAGCACGGCTTATGCACTTTAACCGCCGATCGATTTTGCTTGGCTCCGTTCCAGACAGCAGCTCGTCAAATACCAAAGAATTTCGCCACATGACTCTTAATTGTCAATGATATATTATCGAAATGAATTTGATAGATCTTAATCTTTAACTATTCGAAATCAACTTTTCATCAAATATCTGATTTATTGATCCAAGTCATAGAATTAAAATTTTTCTCGTAATTTTTACATTTGTTGAATAATTATCATTTCAATGTAATGCAACAGATAGCATGGATATAATTATTAAAATTTTCTTCGAGATTTTCACGCTTGAAAAAATCATACAAATGAATATAATCATTAATCATAATGAAACATCTTATCGATTTTAATTTCAGTAAAAAATTATGTATATTCAATTTCTATTTATGATTGAAATTGAAATATGCAATTGTGATAAAGAATATGCGAAAAATTTAAATATTTAAAATTTTTCTAAATTCTTTATTACTATAGATAGTATATAGTAATGTCATATAGATGTATATTTAAATGTCATAAAAATATTTTGTTACATTTTTTTCAATAAAATAACTAAATTAATACATTATACTATTTGAAAATATTACACATATCCTTAAAATAATCTAATAATTTAAACAATGCTTCATAAAGATTTATATTCCTTTTAATTTGTTGATTGCCTAATATTTTTTGTAAGACACATTAATATCAGAATTTAAATTGAATTGAAAGAGTGAAATGAAGAGAGTGATAAAGAATGAAGAGAGAAAATTAATATTATATAGAGGATGTTAATATATTCGTAGAACACTTTTAGAGAGTCATTTCTAGAAACCAATATGAATATATTGACATTGTATATAATTAAAATAATTTTGGAAAATTTTTCGAAAGAAATTTGAATGTGTATATAAAATAAATTTTCTTTTTTACGATTAATTATAAAAAAAAATTATTTTGCTTTTATTGCTAATTAAATTAATATCTAATCATTCAAATTATCAATTACATTGAAATGAATTTAATAAAAAAAAACTTGAGTAACAAAACCATATGAAAAAACATAAAAAAGCATAAATCAAATAATAAATCAAATAAATTAAATTCATATAAATTTGAATATATCCATATACATTATATATATTTAATAAAAATACCATTCAGCAAAATTTAATCTCAAGCGAACAATCTATAGAAAAATATTCACTTAAACTTGTTAAATTTTAAATAATTAAAATATGGAAAATTATTAATTCGAGAAACATATAATTAAATATCATTTGTTTAAATACACAATATAGAGAAATTTAAACAAAAATTCGAAATTATTAATCTAAAAAACATATTATTAAATATTATTCGTTAAAATATACAATATTACGGAAATAAAAAATTCAAATCGCAAAAAAAATTTGAATTGATATTGCAAATCCCATAAAACCGCAAATTAAATTTTTTCAGTGCCACATTTACCTGTCTCGTTTAAATTTGCACGAGAGGGTTGTATACATGCACATATGTACAACGTGTGCACATTTAGGATTGTAGAAGTGTAGAAGAGCGTGTAAGGTCATTCTGTCGATGCACCATCTGAGTGTATGCAGCTGCGCTACGGAAATCTAGGTCACCCAAATACGAAGACCATGCATGAACGTTTCTCATATTTGTTTTTCAATATCGAAAAGGGATGGAAAAGATATATTCTAAGAACACAATAATTTTTACAAACTTATGACTATATAATTTACAAACTTGTGTATATAATTTAATAGATAGATAAGAGTAAAGAAAAGCATTCATATAATAATGATAGGAAATAATTGATGATGGAAAAAGTATACAATGGATTGCAATTTATCGAGACAAATTGTATTTGCAATAACAATGTATTTACAATAACAATGAATGCAAAGAAAATTAATAAAAAATTGGGAAAAATCAATAAAAATTAATTTGATATTTTATAGAATAAAAACTTAAAAATTTTATCAGTAATAAGATAAATAAATTGAAAGATTTTTGAGTGGAAGAGTAAAAATATGAATTAAATATAATCAATCATTTCCTGTAACATGCATTTACGTACATATTTTATATTTTATATAAATTGCTTATGTATTTATTATATAAAATTTAATCTATTTATTATTATTCTTAAAAATATTGATAGAAATATAATGAAATATTTATGAATGGTGAATGTTTGAAACATTAATGAACTAACTATTATAATATTATATTAATTATATTAATAAATATTATATATATAATATATATTAATAAATATTATATTAATTATAATTCTTTTTTATAATATTTTATAATATTGTGGTTTCATTTATCTTAATTTAATTTTTATTACTTTTACTAAATTTCTTTTATCTTCTTTTTCATTATATCTTTTTTTTTTCAATTAGCATTATATTTAAAACTTATATCACAAAAAAAACGGAAACAACTGAAAATATTTACGAGCTTTGAAGATTCGACTTGACCTTAAGAGCAATGCTTGTCTTAAAAGAGGGTTATCGACGTGTTCCGATTGGAGTCTGAAACGAGAATGACTTTCTGTGAAAGAAGTAAAGATCAATAGGATTACAATAGTATTAATCTTAAAATTTAAAATTAATTTGAATTTAAAAAATATTATAATTATCAAATTAAAACGTTATACAAAACAAACGTTTTTTTACAAAATTTTTTTTATATTTTTCGTCTTAATTTCTTTTCATTATTCTTTCAAAATATGTAGATATTTTTTTATGAATTTTAAGATTGAATTAAAGAATAAAACAGGATTGAAATATTTTTTATTCACATAAAATATCAAAAAGTATTATAATTATTGTTTTAATGTCAATAGCAATAAGAATATAAATAGGAAAAATTCTTATACAAAAATAAATTTACATTTATATAAAAAGAGTAATGTTTTTATTTTAGAGATATAAATATTATATGTTATTTAGATTTATATTATAAAAAAATATAAATGAAATAATTTATAATCATTACATAGTAATATAATCATTAATTGAATCAGAAATAAACAATTTTCATACCTGTATTACTATTTAAATATTTATTGTTATAAATATATTGTATAATTTATTTCTATGTCGTTGAATTTTTTTTATATTACAAATAATATATTTAATGAATATAGATGAGAATATGAAAATAGGAAAAATCCTCAATTTAAAAATATATTAATTAATAAGTTTAATTATAATATTAATTATATATAAATACAATTTAAATTAATTAATTAATTTAAACATATTTAAAGATTTACTTCAAATTCTAATTAATTTATTTCAATCTTAAAAGAATTACATTTTTATAAATTGATAAATTGAAATATTTTCAATTATTTTAAAATGTAATATTCTTATAGCATCATTTTATCTTACAACTAATTACATATTTGAATATGTATTCCATTACATTATATTTGTTTATTCATGCTTAAATCATATTTCTTAAATTTTGGTTTAGAATATTCTTTTTAGTAAAAGCACACATATTTCAAATCTTCATTTTTATATCAAATTAAAATCAACACAGACTATTCAAATTATCTATTCATTCATTTCTTCACGATTATCTATTTCAGTATGTGTCACTAACTTTTCACAATATTATTCATCATTATTTTTATTATTTATTATTATTTATATTATTTTTATTCCATAATCAAGTTTCAAATTCACCAAATTCTAAATAATAAATCAATTGATCCAAAGCATTATCCATTATATCAAGCATTATCCATATCTGTATCCAATAAAATAGATTAACGTTTTTATTTTTCCTTTCAAATCCTATAAATCCCGCGAGAGTACAGTAACAAATCACCATCTCATTCTAATTGTAGTGATCTCCATATTCTTCAATATTTCCTATCCATTGTTTTACATCTAGGTCATCGTGCAACTGATCAAATGCCGGAGGAATGTACGTCAACTTGCAAAAATTGCTTCTCTTTGTCGTTTTCCTCTTTGTTTCTCTGTATCGAAAAATAAGCTTTCTGCTTTCTGCTTCGATACCTTTGTAGTGTACACAGTTCATAATTTCGCGAATGAAAAATTCGACTTGCGGCACTTTGGCTTAAGCAAAGTATGTACTCTCGATTAAATCGATTGTTCAAAAAGTAAGACCACTAATTACAAATTGTTACTCGGGTCAATGATCACGGTTAACCTTTAAACTTATTGCTATACATTTTCACGTACGTTCAGAAATTTAATAATTCTAGACATTCTGAAAAAACGTCAAAACAATTTTTTTTCGTAAATCGTGAGAGAGAAATATTTCTTTATAAGTGAAAAATTGTTCGTATTTTGTTTTTGAACTAAGAATTGGTATATCGTGGCAAAAGAAGTTTATATTAACCAAACAAGTATACAGGATATTAATATATTCGTGGGACATCTTTGGAAGATCGATTTTAATGCCAAAACAAACACAAAAGTTGGAATGTTTATTATACGTTTATTATGTATATAAAATGGATAAAAATTGAAATGTTCACATGATCAAACGTATATTAACAGAATTAAAATCTTAATAAAATAACATAATTTAATTAAAGAGTGAAAGTTAAAAATAAAATGGAAAAAGATAAATTATGAATATATTATTTTATTGCACAAAATTCATAGCTGATATAAAGTAAATTATATATATTACATACATATATAACAATGAAATTATAGTCTATCATATTGTAAAATTACTTTTAAACACATCTTCCTGTCTCTTTGCATGTAATATATATAACCATTTCATAATGATTATTATATGATTAATAATGTAGAATCCATATTGATTCGACAATTAATATTATGATTTGACCCTCATTCTATTTTCTTAGCGATGCTAAAAATGACATTTGATTTCATAATGTAACTATTAACAAATGAGATGATAATCAAAACATGTGATATACATGTATATACATAATTATAATATTCATAACTATATAATAGATTGTGTAAAAGCAAAAGCAAAAGAATGTATAAAAGTAACATATTTCACACAATAAAATACACAATCAATATATCAAGAAGCACTTAGAAAAAAGAAAAACATAATTTTATTGATTTAAATATTTTTAATCAGTCAAAAATATCTAATAGATAATAAATTTAAAAGATGAACATCAATATTATTAGTATGTCTTTTGATCTCTGATGAATTCTCTTTTTCAGAAAGACATATTTAAAATTCTATGATACTGGATCTACCAAGTTTCAAATATTCAAATCCTTTTTTTTTTTCAAAAAATTTTAGAAATTAAAATTAAAAATTAAAAATCTAAACATTGTTTTTTGTCATATTGACTATTTGTGAATTATGATCGATTCGTCTTTATTTTTAAAAGTATTCTAATAATTCCATATTATCTCAAACAAGTGTTTATTCACTTATATATTTTGAGTCATGTTCAATTTTTAATTAATTGTATTATTTCTAATATATAATATTTATAATGATTCCAATTTTATTAAATTTCTAAAATATTAGATCACGCGAGAAAAAATTGATAAATAAATTTAAATATACATTTATCACTTTACATAAAAATGCAATAATCATCAAGAAAAGAATTTTGAACAAGTCTTATCCGAAACAAGCAGCAACTTAATCGTCAATTGTACAACACTTAATTTCCACACGTTGAAAAGATCGAAAATACAGCAATACATGAAAAAGGTAAATTCTAAACTGTATCTTAAATTACATGGAAATTGCGTCGTACTTTTCATTCTCGTTTCATAGCCGACCAAAACGGAGAGCAAGCTTTCATCTTTCACGTAGCTCAACCACGCATCGCTGATTCACTGAAGAACGCTGCTTCATAGGGATGGGCTTCAGAGCTCGAGGTCCAGACTTTTTCCTCTTTCCTCTTTTCCGCACGCTTCTTCCCTATCTAAATGAGTCGAGTCAGCGTTTTTCAGCAACGTGGAAAGAGACATGAACGCTGAGGGATATGTTAGGGAAGACCTCCTTTACCTCTTGTCTTATCCGCTACTACTTTTCTTTCACCTTCCGGATATAGACGCAGCTTAATGGGATCTTAGTCGAACGAGTAGCTTGTTTAATTGTATATAAGTATGTTATATACTGTGTATTTAATTAAATTATCTAACCCGCTTCTTTTCATATCATCCATAATTATTTCATTTATTAACAAGAGAATTTTTTTTGATTGTTGAAAAATTGCAAACCTTGATTTTATGTTTAATTGCGCAATGTTTAACATTTGTGAAATTTATTAAAATATAAATATTTTAATTTAGTTATATTTTTGACTTGGATATTTATTGATATTATAAAATATATAAACATGATATATAAATTTATTATAAACATGAGTAAAGAAATGGAGTTTAAACAGAGATTTATTTTATTTTTTTAAAAATAATATTTTGTGTTTATTATATTATGTTTATATTCTTTTGTACATTTTGTACTTTTCAAATTTTAATAATAAATAAATAAATATTCATAGTTTAGTTATTAATTTAATTTGATTGAATAAGAAAGTAAAATTTATAAAATTTTGTGTTTAATATATAACTTTAAAATATCAAAGCAGTAGAAATTATTCAAAATATTAATTATATATCTTGTAAAAATATATCTTTTCATTTTTTTGCAGGAAAAGTTTTGTATATAAAAAGTTTCTTACAGTTGTATAATAAAATTTCTTTCATATTTTTTCATATATTCTTATACCACACACTTTTGTTATTAAATTCATTAAATAATGTACTAAATTAATGAATTAAATAATTCTGTATCTTAAAATTAGATAAATAAAATAATACAAAATCCTGTTTTACCAAATATCAATATAAATAAAAGATAAATAATCATTACATAGATTTCATAAAATCGATTAATTTTAAGATTTTAAAATTGAAAATTATTACGAAAAATATTATATGTAATATAATATTTTATATGTAAATTGAATTATCTTTCTTATTATTCCACAGGATTTGGGTCAATTCTACTATAAAAATGTAAAATCACTAAATTGAAATTCAAAGTTCATATTATTAAATCTTCCTTATTTTACATGTAAAATAAACGAGTCTATTATTATTCTAACAAAATAAAGAAAAGTTTATGAAGTTTTATAATTTATAACTAAATGCAAATTAAAAAAAAATGGATTTGAATTAATCTGACTCTAAAATACAAAATTAAAATAATGTAAAATAAACATAAATAATGTAAAACATATCCCAAAAATATCTAACAAAAGTAATTTAAAAAAAAATAATATTATTCACACAAACCATTACATTACCAAAGCATAAATTAATTTAATACTTTATATACACGGTAAACATTATTATTATACATGTAGATATAAAAAAAACATGAAATACCATATTATTCGATACTGATTTTAATGAAGCACAACAATAACGAGTCTATCTTTTCTTGGCAAAATAGACTAGTTGTGTGCACCTGTGATACTAGTAGTTTTCAAAGACGAGCGGGTAACATGGCAGCTGAAAGGTAGGTCACTAGGTTATCGTTATCGTTGGTGGTTTATTCTTTTCCATTGGCGGAAACTTTTCCAACCAATTGCTCTTTCCAAAGGACAACACTAAAGAAATGCCCACACCTCTGAGATCATTCGGTTAAATAATTCTTTTATACAGAAATTTAATGCAGAATTCGAATAAACTCGTCGGATTGTAACTCGAAATACAAATTTGTATACATTTATGGAAATATAAAATAAAGTTTAAAATAAAAAATATTGGTTATAATATTCAGCAGATAAAACGAATTTCTGTTTAAGTCTCATTTTTTTATTTGTATTCATAAAAATATAAATTTGTATAATAAAAATATCGAGAATTCTTTACGTAAATTTGCATTTTATCAAGTAAATATTGAAGATAAAATAATATTCTTCAAAATATTCTTATTTACATATAAAAATTGTAAAATAATTTAAGTTATGATAGAAAATTACAATATTATTTATGAAAAATTAGCATGATAGAAATTTAAATATTTGATTAACTATTAAAAGAAATTATAATATAATGTTATAATTTCTTATGTATATATATATAAAAATAGCTAATATTATAATTATAATTATAATATGGATCTTCCATTAGAAATAATATCAATTTTAATGTATGTATATTCATAAATTTAATCATAAATTAATTTCAATATTAATGAAATTTTTATTCAATAAAAATTTTTACTTCGATTATTCATAAGAAATGATGTTTTATTTCTTGTATTTATCAAGTAATAGAATCTCAAACTGAAAAGTTCAATAATTTACATATTTAATAATAAAATTTTACAATAAATATTTTAAAATTTAAAATAAAATATATATAAAAGATTCAAATCTTTATGATCAAAATACAGTTTACTTTTTTTTAAATATTTACAAATCATAGATATAGATTCAAATTATGAAATATTTAATATATATTTAGAAAGAAAAAAAATAAAAAACTTTTTGACAAAAATATGCGAAACTTTTTGATCAAATATTTAAAAATATTGCTAAATATTTTTCAAAATAATTACAATAATAATTTCTCCAATATAATGATCTTTCAAATAGTGCCTAATCTTAACATTCAACTAATATATACTAATAAATAAATAGCTGCGACATTAATAATAAACGCAAAACATCATCTTCTGAAACAACAGACAAATAAACATAAGCAAATAAACAGCCAAACAAAAATAAGATAGAATCTATTTGAAATAGAGATTTATATTGATTTAATATCTCTAATAAGTTTTTTCGTATCGAATTATTGTTTCAGTTTCCATATGCATAGGTGACAATCTGACCTATCGCACCTCGATATAAATAAGGATTGCCGTTCTTATTTTAGCGTGCGAATTAGCGTGGGTCTCGGGCAGACTCATCACGAGTTGCCCTCGCTATTTTCGTATCGTTGGATATACACCGATGCACTTGTGTACATACTCACAATTCTAGCGTTGAAAAGATCTTATCAAACAATTACGATCGATCTCGATGAAACGATAACAAACACATGCATTCTTTGGGCCAATCATTAGGTCAAAAACTTCTACGTGCACTTTGGATTCTGCATTTGCATTTTACACCGGCGTTTCAGACAAGATTTATTTTCAATTTATCCAACGAAATTTATGCTCGTATACGATGTGTTTCAGAAGTAAATGGCCAAACTTTGATTTCGTGTTCTACTCATTTATATGTACACAAATCGAAAAATTTTTTCTTTTTGAAAAATGTAAACATATATTTTTGTGACAGAGCGTTTTAAGGAATACTTAAAAATTATTTAAAGAAATCTATTGAAAATATTTTCCTTTTCCAATAACGCAATTTCAGTTTCGTTCGTATACAAAATGTTCATATAACATATTCGTAGGACAGTTTTAAAAAACAAAATAAATAAAAAAGTTGGAATATAAAAATATCCATTAAAGCTTTTATTTATTAAATTATAATTGAAATATAAAATACAAATTTCAATTGTTTATAAATTAATATAATAAGTTTTAATTGATATTTATATTTACGTATATATATACCAATTTTTGTGTTTATTTTGTCATTCATATTTAAAATCAACTCTCTAAATTCTTCACAATAAATAAATATCTGTTCACTCGATATTAGAATAAATCATTCCAATAATTGACTTAACTATTGAAACATAAAAATTCATTTATTATGAAATATTTAACATTCATAAGAAAATTTGCTCCAATATCTCATACAATACTTATTTTCTAATAGAAAAAAAGTTGACAACGCTCATAATTCTACATGACATTTATATTACATTCTACATTACATGACATCTATTTGCATAAAATTTAAAAGATAAAAATAGAGTGTTTGCATCTCGAAAAGGAGAATTTTTCTAGCCTGTGTTTACCTTTTTACCTTTAAAGTGAGCGGAATATCTATAATAAGTTTACCTATTTCCGAAGCGCTCTGTACACGCGACAAAATGAAGAAAATGCATTCGCCTCGTGACAAACCGGTTATTTCTTCGAAATAATACGTTGAATTGGCCAATATAAGAATGGCCCAAATTAAAACGCACTAAGTGGCAGAAAGTAGGAGGAATGGGCAACTCGTTGCCAGGCAAGAAATTTTACATCCCGAGATGGCATAGCCCCAAGTTTCCGCAGTTTCGCGCCAACACCAGACTCGACCGAGTTTTTCTCGCCTAACTATTTATATAGGGATAAATATGAGATTGAATATTGAAATTCTATCAGTAATAAAATGTATCGAATTAATCGTGAAAATTTTATTATTTTTCTGTTGCACTGTATTGGGCTATTATTGTGTGTTAATGAAATAGTGTTATTGGATTATTATTAATAAATTGAATGGCGTGCAATTCGATACGGAAAATTAATAATTTAAGATGAGTCTTAAATGTCACGTGTATTGTTTTTAGTACACGTGGCGTGGATGAAGAGATGCATAAAACTGATAAACTCTACGTTGAAAGTGTTACTCGTAAACCTTCGCAATGTTAACAACTTTTTTTCAATGAAAATTTATAAAAAATTTATAAAATGTAATAAGTGTTCAAGTATCGTCGAATATTGTAAATAGACATTACATCATTGTTACTAAAGTGGTGTAAATTCATTTTCCTTTGCTCTGAAATGTTTAAAAATTTGCTTTTTAATTGAATATGGAATATAAGTAACTGAATTTTGTAAATAAATATATGAATTGATTGTATGAATATATTTTTTAATTCATAAATGAATTTACATTATTTTTTTTTAATTATCGAATTAACGGAATAAATATTTAAATCTTGATATCTATTATATTAAATTATGTTTTGATTTGATTTTTTGTTTATTTGATATTGGAGAATTATATTTGAACAACTTATACAAATATATTTGTATATACAGTTTCGTTTCTGTGACAATGTAAATTTTACAATTACATTTATTTTGGATAAATTCGTACGTATAAACAATAAAAATTACGTATAAACAACTCAATTTTATTTCATATTTACTAAATTATATTATATAAATAAATTATGGAAAATGAATTTACATCATTTTAATTATAAATGACTAAATTATAATTGTATAAATTATATATTTATACAATTAAAATATATATAATTTTTTTATAGATTATAATTTATATATGTATAATAATAAATGATACAAAAACAAATTATTAATTATTAATGGAATAAGTTGTTTTATATTTTTTTAATTAATAGATATCAAAATAAAGTCAAACTAACTAATTGGAAGTTCTGCGAGCATTCAACAATCATTTTTTCATTATTTATTATATATTGAAGTGATTGTTAATAAAAATTTGTCACAAAATCCACATAATAAGTAATCTAATATGTTCTATTTTAAATTGTTTTAATTTTATTTTCGATTGACATGGAAAATGTATGATTCATTCATATTATTTAATTAACATTAATATTTCTAATTATTCATTTCTTTTCTATTTAATAACATTCAGAATAGTATATATATAGTATACTATACTATATATTTATACTAAGTAAGTATAATTAAACTATCATTTTTATTTTTTGCAAATTGAAACTTATATTACTAATTAAGTACTTTAAGTTATTATATAAGATTAATTTGATTCAATTTTAAATGTTTTTCAACTTGTATAACGATTAAAACAATTGATCTTAATTATTGCTTTGTTACAAGAATGCATCATAACTTAAAAAAGAAATATATACGATGTAATTTTATCTTCCAATTTATTCTAAATTTTTCAACATGATCATGATATTTGATATGCATTACATAATGCATATCGCATGAAACAATTGATTCTAATTACCTCTTTATTAGAATATCGCGCCATATTTTTAAAAAGAAGTTACGTGTGCTGTTTTTCACATTCAATAAAAATTTTGAAATAAATTACGCAACTCATTATTCATCTTTTAATTCACATTTTTTTATACATTTCAATTTTATTTTTCTTTATATAAACATCTTTTACGTTTCCTTTTATTGGTCGATAAAATTAAATTTCGCGCCATTTTTAAATAGTCTTAACAAAGAATAAAAAATTATCAAATAATTAGGGATTAAAAATTCAACATTTGAATAATTTTGATATCTAAAATATTCATAAAGCGTTATTTTATAGATCAAGAAATAATATGCTATAATTATTGTCTTTATGGTGAAAAAGTTATTGTACAAAGTAATTATATTTTATTTACTAATTTTATTTACTTATTAATAGAATTTTGTAACTAATTTCCAATTTGATATAAAGTTTTTATGTAAAGTTTGTATACAATGTTATAGCAATTCAGAATACTCAAAATCATAATTTTTTTAATTATATCATTATTATAATGAATTCATATTATAAAGAAATGCACAAATTCTAATAATCTTAATATACAATAATCTATATAAATCTATTTTAATCCATTAAACATCAAACAACAATAATAATATGAAATATATAAATAAAGCAATTTACACATATTGGTATATCAAAATACAACAAATAATTAAACTAATAATTCTTCACACGATTTTGCACAATTTTCTATCACACAAATTAAGAAATCTTTTTATTTATCTCCTTGCAATTTTTCCTCCTTATTCTTATGATTGAAATTGGATAACAATTCATTTTCCATTTATAAATTAAAAAATCATGAATAAAAATTTAAGTGTACGAATGAAATATTTCAACGTGGACCAAGCACACGATTTAATAAGTACGTTAACTGCAGAAAAAAAACTAATAGCAGCACGCGTGATAACAATCCTCATGACGGAAGTGGTTTCTAGTATAAACACGACGTCGACAATCGTTTCCTCTTTAATTCCACCTCTTCCTACTTGGTCTCTTCGGTATTGTTTTATTTTCCCACTGCCTTTGTCTTTGTCTCTATCTTCCTGCACTGGTGGTCGCAAACAATTTGGGTCAAGTACTGCGACACGTTAAAAAAAAAAAAAAAAAAAAAGAAAAGAAAGAAAGAAAGAAAAAAATAGACAGGAGTTTCATATGACCAACCGTTCGCCAGACGAAACACTTTATAGTCTGGATAATTTTCCTCTTGTATCACTAGAGGGAATCATGTTTTTATCTCGGGAACAAATTATCAAAATAAAGAAATAATTTGCTTTCAAAAATACTTCAAACTAGTATTTAAATTTTTAAAATTAATTTGTTTATATAATTTTTATGAGAAGACCTCAGATATCTAATTTTTAAAAGCTATTATTGTATACTCTTTAAATTAAATATCGATAGAAATAAATATTGGAATAAAAAGAATTTTAATTAATTGTTTTAATTAAATCCTGTAAATAATATTTTTACTTACATTGAAACTGATTTTACAATTAAACTGATAGAAAGATTGAATAATTAATAATCAAAAAACAATGTATAATCATATATATATATATATATATATATATATATATATATATATATATATATATATATATATATATATATATATATATATATAATCTTATGATATAGCATTAGAGAAATTAAATTTTTATTATATATTTTTTTATATTTTTTATATTTTTTATATATTATTTTATATTATATATTCCTATTTTTATGTTCAATATATAAAATACATATTACATTAATACTTTGTAATAAGAAGCAAGAAAATTGATTATTTTAGCCTAATTTTAATTTATTATAATATATATACTTTATTATATTTTATCTTATTATAAATTAAAAACTATTATAGCTTATTATAAATTCATAATTAAAGAACTTATATCTTTTAAAAATCTGTTTCAAATGATTTTGTATAGTATATAACTATTTCATATATAATTATCGTTTTTAAATTAGCCTTTAGTGACTAATCATGAAAGATATAAATTCGGATAGTGTGAATGGTGAGTAATACGCTTTTCGGTAAGATCAACGTAATATATTGTCAGAGTAAAAATATCTATTCAATGACTTCATTTAATAAACGCGTAGTTACCTAATAATTTCAATTGATTCTAAATTAAATCTGAATTAAATATTTTTTTTATTTTTCATAATTAAAAAATAATATTAAAAGCAAATGTAAAAATTTTCAAAACTATTGTTCAAGAGTTTAATGATATTTTAGAAATATTTTATATTTTATATTTTAAAAATCTTTATTCCATTTTTAATTGTATGTGTATAATAATTTATATTTAGTTTCTCTTTAATGATATATAAATTTAGAAAACATTTACAAACATTTTTTATTATAATTATATCTCTATTTATTTATTAGGATTTTATTATTTGATTCTAATCATTTTGAGGAAAGAGTAAAAAAAAAAAAAAAATAAAAGATATAAAAGGAGTCCTATTTTTAAAAATTAATTCTTATGTTATCTTTTGAAAAAATTCATATGATAATAACGAATATTTGAAAAGCTATATGAGTTACTTAATATTAATTTGACGAATTATGATTGAGATTTATAAATAAAAATAAGAAAGTGATTTATAAACAAAAAGGAAATAATTTATTCGATTTTCAATCATTGTATCATAGAAAGGAAATCCATATGAAAAATCTCTTCAAGTCAAATCGAAAAAGAAAAATTATTACATAATCGTTTATTAGCAAAAAAAATAAAAAGAAAAAAATAAATAAAACAATTAAATTACGCAAAATTTTCAATAATTTGATAACGAGCTAGCAAAAAGATTTGCCTCATTTGGTTGATCTTTCTTTATAGTCATTTCCAGTTAATTCATACATGTAATTAACTAATGCAATTACGCAAATGATATTTACTTAAGTGTAAATGGACGAATATCTCGAAATACTTCAGAGAAATTCATGAGAAAGTAAATATGTATAAACTACATTCACATATATGTAAACATGTATACCTCTCGTTCTTAACTAAAAAACTAGATTATCTTTAATAGGCCTTGGCACAGTGAAACCGTGTCAGTCGAACGAAGAAGGGTTGGAATCGTATCTAACATTTTATTTCGACTGGACCGAAAGAATCCACGTAAATACAATTGTTATGTTCACGAACACCGTCACGACAAATCTACTCTTTGGCCTGAAACTGACACTGGCTGTCTGCCAGCCTAGTACTAACGACTTTTCTTCCAAATATGAACCCTCTTCTTAATCTATCTCGTTTGCTTTTTATTATTTTTTTAACTTAATTTTTAATTTAATTTTTTACTTTAATTTGACTTAATGTCATGAAAAAATTCGATATGTTGATTTATCACATATTTTTCTTTGTAATTAGTCGCAAATTTTATCAATTTTACAAATTGATATTAATTTTGCTAATAAGATAATGTAATGTGTTATATTCTCTCTGAATTTATGAATTCATGTTTGTTGACTAGAAATTGATAATGCGACAAAATTAAATTTTATTGAAAAAAATTCTTATGCAAATAATTATTTATTTACTATTTTATTTTATTTTGAATAATATTTGAAAGAAACTATTTTAATATTTTATTTCATATTTAAGTATTTATTCGCAAACAACAAAAATATAAGATTTTTTATCTTATTTCTATTAGTAAAAACTACTTTTCTTATATCTAGATCTGATAAATTATTTTTTGAATAAAATTTTACGATTTATTTACATTTATTTTTATCTCAAATAAAATATCCATCTTAAAAATATATATTATCTATGTATCTATTTTAATGTTAGATTTAAATCTAGCATTTAAATCTAATACTTAAATATTTTTTAAATCTAAAATACTTAAAAATCTAAAAATTTTTTATAATCTAATTTAAATGTTTAATTATCTAATATAAAATTATAATATAAAATAATAATATAAAATATTTGGATATTATGAATTTCGATTAAAAGATATCTTATAGATATTTTTTTTAATATAATTAATATTATAACCTAACTATTATTTTTTTTTAATAAAAAGGGAAAGTCAATATGTAATACAAAATGTTTGCAATTAGATTACTTTTTTAAAATATTCTGATTTATAGACATTATTAAATATTCAGAAAGGAATATCACATTTTTATCATTCTAATTAAGATTTTTTATATTTTTATACTAATTATTTTATCGACACTTTATTATATCTTATAAACATTATTCTTTTTTTGTTAATAATTAATTAAACGATACGTTATTAAGTTTAATGATAGTTATTTGCATTTTTTAAAAATACTTTTTAAATTATACCATTTAACAATCTGATATATATTTAATGGAAATTTTATAATTCATTATATGTATTTGTTAATTATTTTGCAATATCTATAAATGAAAGAACATTGAAAAAAAATAAGTAGGTAAATACGGAGAAATTGGAATATATGATAAAATATTCTTTCGTATAGAGATCACTCAACATTTAAATATCGAAACTTATTAAAGATTCTTAAGGCGCAGCTTACAGGATCTCAAAAATAGACCATGTACGAAGGACGGGCACGACCAGTAGTTCTAAAAACTCCTCATCTGTCGCCAGTTAGGTTAGAGATACGACGCGAATTAAATAACGCGAATGAGACAGATATGGTCGCACTTGATGCCGAATGTTCAAAGAAAAATAGATAGTGATCCATGAAAAGAAATTGATTTCGTTATATGGGTCAGATAAAGGATTGCTTTTTTAGCTAAAGGATAAGTTCCAATTATACCATTCATATGTTCCAAATATACTGAACATAGATAAATTATTTTGTCTTAATTGATAATGGAAAAAATGAATGTTTGCAAGATTTCTTTTTGAAAAATTTAATAAAATCTATTATTTGTCATTTTCTATTGAATTTAAATCAAAAAAATAAAATTTAAAGTAAAAGAAATAAGATTAAATAATATTTCTAAATGATATTGCATTTTATTATGTATATAGAATTTAATATATTATTCTTAACATTTCCAATATCTGATATCAAACAAATTTAACAAAATACTAATTCATTGTACAATTAATTTATATAATAATTTAAATATATTTAAATATATAAAAAATGTATCCTTAATATATTTTAATCTGTCATTAGAACATGTTAATTGATTTCTAATACATTTCACAATAATCTTTTACAAATAAAACTCATAGCATGCAATTTTTATTAAATAAAAATTTTTCAATATATTTATATGAAAATATCATTGAATTACCTGTTATAAATAAAATTACTTTATAATTACTATTTATCAAATAAAAGTATGTTATTTATGTAAATTATTCTAACCTTAATTAAGTAATTTGTAAAGAAAAATCTTCCAAATATTAAGATATACAATTTCAAATAACATTTATATGTACAACACAAATCACACTCTAAATAACACAGAGATATTTTTCAAATATTAGAAATTATATTATAAATTATAACTCAACATTATACTAATCAAATCTATTACAAACTTGCGGCCATTCCACTATTACAGATTTTCTTCCTAAAGCTATATATACCAAGACTAGATGCGCACCACTATTGCGCTGTATCGCGACTGGTTGCGCGCGTTCGAAACGCGACTTGTACTTTGCGCGGCTAATTTGAACGGTAACACGTGTTAGATTGCGCTGACTCGCGCACATGCAACCAATATCGATGTAACAAAGAAAATTAAACGTTTATACGTGTTTATTTCGAACAAATATCACAATGATCTTTCTATTTTCTATTCTATGAAACAATTATAATCGTAAACGAACTTTTGCACGTTCTTACGCGGTCTTACATGATCTTGCGCGATCTTGCGTGAACTTGCACGATCTTGCGCAATCTTACGCGGATTCCCTAGGGAATCATCTAGTTTTCTGTGATTCTTCAAATGCTGCTCAGTGTGTTTTATCGGGATTTAACTTTGTATTTTTAAATTAGAGCATCTTAAATACGATCGCTGTTGCCGCGCGACCGAGTTCACGCTACAGTCGTAACTGATTCACGCTGCGAATAACTGCCTCTGGTGATTGACATCTTGAAGGTTTAATCAATTTTTAGACTACCATAATAGTCCAATGAATCGAATCAATAAGATATAAATAAATCTACGCTATGACAGCTGGATCAACTGAATTTACAATTTCGAGATATTATGAAATAAAAACTAATTTTGTTTTCAATATTGGTTTATTTTTCATATATAAAATTATTGTTTAATTGTATATATAAATAATGCAGTAAATAATGGATAAAATTAAACAAATTTGAAACAATTAATACTTTTCTTATTTTGATTATATGAATTCTTATAAGAGTCCGTTCGATTTTAATATAACACAGTAACTAAACTTTCTTTTATATAATAATTTACTTATTAATAATAATAATGAATTGGTAAATAAAAAATTATATATAAACTTTTTAAGAAATTTTTTCAATTTTACAATTTTGCAGCATATAAAATGATAAATAATTCATTCATTTTATTTATCAGATTAAATATTACTAGAATATTAGTATTATTCAAAGAAACATATTATTTTTCAAATATATAATTTATCATTATATATCTATGTGTTCTGTATGAAAATATTTTTTTTTTACTTGTACCAATTTAACACAACGTTGAATTGTAGTAGCAAGTAGTAGCAACCATCAGTATCAGACAGAGTCAAGTAGTAATGATCATTGATAATTCCGACGACTACGGACTATACAAGATAACCTTTATCACTTACTCTTTTTAAATTTTGATAGAGATATTTATATATTCATAACACGAATGTTATCGAAACAAATTCTTATTTTAATATTTATTATTTTATTTGATATCTAGATATTTATTATTTGACATAATAATTTTCTGTGATGGAATAATTTTTGTATATAAATTTTTAAATTCTTAAGTAAAATGATATTTTTTTTTCATTTATCATAATTATATTTAATAATTTAATATGATAAATAAGAAAAGAAATATATATTTCAGTATTTATTCGAATAATATAATATATTCTATATTAATGTTATATGGATTTAGGTAGGAAAAATATTTAAACATTGTATCATTTATAGAAAAATATAACTATGAAAATATAGTTCTTTTTGAATTATTAATCTTTTACATATAAAAAAAAATCTTATACAAATTAATGATTATGTACAAGATATTTTACAAGATAATTTAAATAAAATGTTAAAATTTCTTTCAGAAATCAATAAAGATATAAATTTCATTTTTTTTTTTTAATTGAATACACAGCAATTAATTTCTTAATATGCAACAAATTATTTTCAAGTGAGCATTGTTAACAAGGGAAAAAAAGTCTCGAGAAATTTTTAAATAGAAAATGAATTAAATTTTTATTATTCAAATTGTTTTTATTTTCATTACTTTTTTTTTTATCTATCTCAATATATTATATTATATAAGCTTTCTAATGAAATCTTTCCTTTTTTTCATTCAAGAAGAAATAAAACTGTTCATCCAAAGCATTTTTTAACGCACTATGCTAACGCACTACAAAGTAGACTAAAAAGTATCGTCGTGAAGAAGCTTTTTTGAAAGTAGGTTCAGCACAGAGCGCTAGGATAGACGGCCTGCTTCCTAGGACAGTCATAAATGGAAACTCCATCATAATGATATCGCGGAGACAAAACCGGTATGCACATAATACACTCCTATGTATGTACGATTATATGCCCGTTTCTCTTATTGCGAGAGTGGATCCTATATTGAATTGAAGGGAGTGGGTGTGTCTCGGCAACCGTAGTTTATTTGCATTCGCATTGACGCTTCATGTTTGCTGAAAGATAGAAATATGTTTGTTGTTTATACAGGGTAATTTATAAATGTATGTCCATATTTTAGAAGGTGAATCTATATGTTAAAATAAATAAAAAATGACGTATGAAGAAAGCCAATTAATGTAATTTAAAAAATTAAATATTAGATTAATAAATTTAATTTTTAACAAAATTAACATTACTAAATATAGCAATGCTAATAAAAATACCAAAAAATCTATTAATTTCGTATAAAGTAATTAATTTTAATTTTAATTATTTTAATTTAATTTTATTTTAAATGAAAGCATTAAAAAGATTCTTGATTTAATTATTTTCAGAGAAAATTTGATTTACATTTTTGACTGATTTTTGCTTTGCATATAATAACATTGAGTTCTGAATGTACTCGAAATTATGATATATATCTTTAATATATTTTAATGATTCCAAATTTCTTATATATTTTTTTGCAGATTATGTACGTTCTTTTACTTGTATTAAATTTGTGATAAATTTAAAATATATATTTGTATAGATTCATTTCTTAAAATATATATATTTATGAATCATCCTCTATATGTGTTAAAATTAAAAATTAATTTAGTACTTTTCTAAAATAAATTTATTTTTTAAGAAAGAAATTTAAAAAAAAAACCATAAAATTTTTATTTTTAGAAATATTCATCATTAAATATATATAATAAATTTTTAATTTTTATATAATTTTTTTATATATTTTATCGAACTTCGTAGCAAAAAAAAAAGATTTAAATTCTTAGTTAAAGTTTTTTTTTTAATTAATGTTTTTTGCATTTTTTCCAATATTTAAAAATGCATAACTATCAAATAATATTGAAACGATTTCAGTGAATAATCAAATGAAGCCAGATCAGAGAGTTAAGGGAGGATTAACACATGCGGGAGAATTTTCTAATCAAAAGAACAAATGATATTTTTTTATTTTTTTTGCAAAATACAACTGAAAGATTTGCCATATTTCATTAATCGATCTTTCTCTTTCAAATTCATTACTCACGTTGTATGAATTGAATGAATTGATACTGGTAGCAGTATTGATAAATATTGATAGTTTGATTTGAAATTGAAGTAATTCATAATACATTGATTTCTTCCCATCTCAATGAAACGTTACAAACATTTAAATCAATTAAAAATGATTTAATACAAAACTATTAAAATAATTTTTACTCTTAATATAAAATAAAATTAAAAAATGAATGTTATATTCAATGAAAATTAAAGAAACAATTATATTATATTATGTTTATATTATTTACAATATATATATTAATATTTTTATTAAACAAAATTATGGATTCTACTAATATGGATTTTAATAGAGATGAAAATTTTTAATAATTTTTTAATTTTTAATTATTTAATTATATAAATAAAAAAATTCTGTATTTGACATATATTTTATATTTCTGTGTTTGATAATGAAAAATTAAACAATTTATAGATTTATTATAGATTTATTATAGATTTTGGATCCAATTATTATATTATACTTAGAACAACTAAAAATTTGAAAAATTTGTAAAAAATTGAAATATTTATTTAATTTATTGTATAAAAATATGTATATATATATATTAAATTAAAGAATATATAAGAATTATAAAGAATTTTTTATAATAAAGTTAAAATGGATTTTGTTTGTTTCAATCAATGTTAAATCTTCCTTTAATGAAAAAAATCAAAGTGAAACTTTTAACATTTCAATTTTTCCAAATAATTGATTGTCTTATCTATGCTACATCTAAAATTGTTTTCCAAGAATATGACAAATGATAAAAATTGCCATATAATTTGGAAACTGTGTGCAGAAGATATGCAGAAGATAAACAAGAATCGATAAAAATCTTTGTGGATTCACCGGCATAATGATATATCTGTATATTCAATGCATGAAGGTAGTGTAGCATTGAATTAATAGCATGACAGTTCTTTTACATCGTGATGTGAAAGAATGTTTACGTATTCCAACGTAAAATAATTTGATAAATGGAAAATATTATTTTTCATTTTCATTTTTTTTAAACTAAAAATATATTTTAATTTATTCCGTATTTATCTATTAATTTATCCTTAAAATCTGAAAACGTAATAAATAACTAACAGTAATTAAACCAATAATAATGTAACAAGTACAAATTTGAACGAGAGAAAAGTCACAATATCTTAATTAAAATAATAAATTAAAACAAATTAATACTTAATTAATTAATTTATTAATATGATTAATTCATTACTTGTTGCTTGCTATATTGTACTCGTTAATAAATAATAAACGAACTTTGATATTTTATTCTGTACAAAAGCAACCATAATAGTCTGTGATGAAATAAATATATAATCAATTAAAATCAATAACATTAATTAATAATAATAGATGTATATATTGATTTGCAAATATATTTCTTCAGAGAACATAAGTCAACGCAATTTTATTATTCTTATTTTATTTTTATTCTTATTTATCGTTATTGATTAATTATTGATTTATATTAAGTTATAGAATATCCTTATTTTATTTATAATTTTATTATAAATATGATATAGAAGATACAACATATACATATAACATGATTATCTCAATTATTTTTATTGGTTTTTTTTTTATAAATAAGATGATTTTAATACATTTTTATCATAATGATATTTAATATTCTCTATATCCTTCTCTCATAATAAAATTTTTAATCATTGCTTTTTATTATATAATATTTTTTGATTAACAATTAATATTAAAAAGAATTGAATAAGATCAAAAAAAAATTAAATAAATTCCAAAGTTTTTTTCATCTATTAATTTTTCTAAATTTTAGAAATTTATGTAAAAACAACTAAACAATTAGAATACTTCACAATTTTTTTTAAATTTTAAATGTACATAAAAAAATTGAAGACTTTAAAAATTTGTTTAAAAAAAGAACATAGAAAAAATCAGAGTTACCACCTTGAAGAGATTTCAAAATTTTATCATTCATGACAAAAAAAATTTTCATTGATTAATATTAATCATTAATAAATAATTAATAATTGAAACAAATCGCTCTGTGCATTAAAATATATCTTAAAATTACAAACACGTTTTAAATGAAATTTAATTTTTTACTCGACTAAATTATATATTCTAGGCTAAATTAACCAAGATGTCAATATATATAAAGGTTTCTATAATTCGATAAAACTTAATGCGAAAAGTAAGACACACGTCATCTAGTAGAGAAGGGTATGGTTCGAACAGTTCGTTGGTAGCAAGTAACGTGGTAAGTTGCAGTTGGATTAAATTAGAGAGAAACCTACTTAGTTGTCTTTGTAAGACACATCGCCATTATATAAGTGACGTCGTGTTATTTGAAAAGAATATATAAAAATGTATCATAAAAGTATCGCGTGCTAATAGAGAGAGACATAAAATTTCCTGTTAAATTGATGATAACCTAATGATGTTCTAACTTTTGGATTTATGTTATAATATGAAGATAATTTAATCGCCAAAATTATACAATATAAATTAAATACAATATAAATTAATATAATTAAAATTTTCAAATTTATGAAATATAAAATTTAATTTATCAATATCTTGATTTTTAATCATTTCTTTCAATTAAAAATTCAAATTTCTATTATATATCATCAAACTTCAAATAAAATGAAATTATCAAAATTATATCTCTATTATTTGAATAATATTTGATAATATTTATTCAAATGAAGAAAAAAATTTTAATTTTGAGCAGAAAAATTAAAATAGAAAATTTGATCAACAAAAATATAATAGCTATAAAAAGTATTTTTCATATTTTTTAATAAAGCATCATTTTTCATCGTTCATTTTATTTCTATAATATAAAATTTTTATATTTATATGAAGAATATTATTAAATCATATATATGAAATATTATTAGAATTTAATTATTAGTATAAATTACTATAATGAATATAATAGTATTCAAATATTTTACATAGTAATCACTATGTAATCATAACTCAAGTATAGAATATTTTTTTGAGTCAAAAATTTGATTTATTTATTAGAAGAAACTGCTAACCTAGAAACATACTTCTTAGCATATACCCTATCGAAATAGGACAAACTATAGAAATTAACTGCAAGCATAAAAATGACGCAGTATCTTCTCCAAAGTAGTACATACATCATGTAAATGAGAACTGCAATAATAATTTAAGTCCTAAACTATCTGTGTTGTGCTAAAACTTTCAAACAACAAACATAATTGCAATACAATTGATTCAAGTTTGCTAAGTATAAAGAAATGTATATTTCTGTGTAAATGTATTTATGTAGCATATATGTCCATAATATATTTGTAAAATTTAAATTATAATGATCAAAATCAAATTCAAATCATATACATCAAAGTATATCAAAAAAAATTTTTAAAAAAAACTTTATTATATTTTTTTTTAAATAAGAAAATCTAAAAACAATTTAACAGATTTATTAATATAAATTTAACTCATACAAATTTTATGTTTAACATATAAATATTTATATTTAACTTTTCAATAATTTCAATAAATAATATTCTTCATTATTATATTGTATAAAAGGAATATTAAATTAAAATTATATAAAATTTTGGATCAAGTTATTTTTAATAAAATATTTATTGAAGAGAAAGCGTACCCGATTAAAAGCTGTATTCTTTGTTTAAATCGGAATAAAAATTGGTAGATATAGTTTCTCGTTGGAAAATACATAAAGAAAATAAAACCAAGAGGATAGAATCGTGAAGCTTCGAAAAGGAAAGAGGCTGGAAACACGCCCCACAGGATAAAGCACGCACTGCGTAGAAACTACCCCTCTACTTCAGTCAACGACGTGCTGGTTCCACGAACGAAAACTGGGTCACCAGCTACGATACTCGAGCTAACTCGTGCCGTGAACTCACTTTCTGTACGTGCCATTATATATATGTATAGTATATGTATATACTATGTACACTTCTGTGATATTAAAATATATAGTATATTTCAATTATTACATACTATAATAATCTTCTTCTTTTTTTATATCAAATTTTATATCGTATATAGTCATTGATACAATTTTTGATACAATCATTGAATAATATCGATCGATTTACTGTGAATCGTATGCATGAGTTAGTATAGATCAAATAATAATAATATAGAAATAATAAGAACATATAAGAAATTATTATATATACAATTTTGTTTATTAAATTTGCATTATATTGACAATAAGATATTATAATAATTATACAATTATAATATTTGTTATTTTGTTATAGTTCAGAAATACTTTCATTATATCTTATGTTTTTTTTTTTTAAATTTATACTAATTTATACTAAATCATTCTCGAGTAAGAAAATATCCAATTAAAAAAAGAAAAATAACGTGTGCGATTGGCATTAAACTAGAATAATTATTCATATTATGATGTCATATTTCGAAGGAAAAGAATTCCATAATATGAAAAATAAAAATGAAAATAAATTTATAAAATTTTATAGAAAAATAGATTAATATTTACACTAATATTCTCTTGAAATATAAAAAGTTTCAATCTATTCTAGAATTATAATTCTAGAATTATAATTCAAAATTATTTATGTCTCTGATACATAAGTAATTATTTAGAAAATTAATTCAATTTCATCATGTATTTTATTTCATATATATAGTATGTACGTATTTTACATATTTCCTTTAAACCGCTAAAAAAGAATTGAAATTTGATTCAACGTTATATTTGCATTAATAATTTAATCTCTGTTCATTTTCTTTTTAAAAGTACAATTTTACATATATTATAACTTGTAATAAAAAAAACCATGCATGATAAAAGCAATTTCTTCGAATATACTTTTATACTATTTATTCATATTTTTCCTTACATATATATGTATAATATCGCGATGATCATACGATGTAAGTACCTATAAAATTTCGATTTTCTTTCTATATTCTTCTCTATTGATCTATAATATTATTTCTCACGCACATTGAATTCCCATATCAACAATATACCGCGTATAATGCTGCAAAAACTTGTAAATCAATGATCAATAATATAACGTAATGGTACTGGAATACACAAGTAGATATGTAAATATCATTTAAATCGATGACAACATAATTCATGGGAAATAATCGCGTCAGACTACCAACAATGAGAAAACTTAACGTACATTTAACGAGTCGCACATTATTAATGTTTCTTTCTTATTCCAATAGAATTTCGATTGTTTGATATTCAAATACATTAGAAAGTAATATAAAATTAAAACCGTTAATACGACACATGTCGAAAACGAAACTTCAATTATTGATATAGATTAAAACATCTTTTTAAACGTGATATAATATCCATTAGGAATAAAAATATGTGAATCAAAAATAAAGAATTATCAAATATATTAGATAAATTATCAAATATCTTTCTCTCCCTCGAACATACGGATATACACGCGCACATATTCGTCTCTACCTTCTCTTTTCTTTCGTTTCACAGCTGTGAAGGGAAGAGCAAAGATACATGGCAAGGAAATATGCGGAGAAAAAGTTAAAGGATAAAAGCGAAAGAAAAGTGCGATTAAATAAAAAGGAAAAACTTACCAAAATACGTCCAGTGGTGGTCTGTCCAGAAATCAGTTCACCGGCCCAGTCTTTGGCCTCGGTCATAAAAGTCCCCTCGAACTCCTTGCCCTGACGGCTCGTCTTTTGCTCTTTCTGTTTCGGGTCATTTGGAGCGAATTCGGGTTCCTTGCGACAGCAGAGGAAGGCGAACGCACGCCAGAGGAGTACGATCAGCAGCCCGGCAAGGAAAGTGAAGATGCTCGACAGCAGGAAGCACCACCATTTCCGTTCCTTCAGGCAGTCGTCTACCGGGGGCTGCTCGGTCGTCTCTTCGGTCGTCATTACGGTGGATCTCTGCTGCCCCCGGATCACACATTCACCGGCAGCTGTCACAAGCGGCGGCCAACGGGG
The DNA here is from genome assembly GCF_003254395.2 of Apis mellifera. Taxonomy (NCBI): domain Eukaryota; kingdom Metazoa; phylum Arthropoda; class Insecta; order Hymenoptera; family Apidae; genus Apis; species Apis mellifera. Next base: position 2,709,924 of record NC_037646.1, read on the forward strand.
CGCTCCTTATACGCTTCATAATTTCCTGCTGCAACTCTGCACGCCTCGCGCTTCGTTGCAGCTTTCAACCACGAACTAGCTTCGCGCAGTTTGCGCCCACTCACCACTACTACTACTATTACTACCACCACCACCACCACTACCACCACCACCGCCACCACTACTACCACCACCACCACCAAACCAACTAACCTTTATTTCCTCTATTTTTTTTCCCTTTCTTCCCTTTTATATCGCGCCGTTTATTTCCTTCTTCCTTTTCCTCCTCTTCTTCTTTTTCCTCTTCTTTTTCTTGTTTATACACGCACGCCGCACGCACCCGCGCACGATGCACGTACGACGCACGATGCACGCACGATGCACGCACGCACCGATTACCACCCACCCACCCACCCCCGTCCCACACTTGCTCTCTTCGAAATTATCTTCACCTGTTTCCAAATCCTACTATTGCCGTTCCTATTGCTGATTTTGTGTTAGTTTAATCCTAATCTCTTTTCCTTTTCTTTCTTCCTTCTTCCGCCAAGTTCCTTATCTCTCGTTCCTTATCTCGTTCGTTACACTCCTTCTCTCCCTTCTATTCTTTTTCCGCGCTCGTTCTTCACTTCACGAAAGAACCCTCTTTCACTCTATCTCACTCTCCACCCCCTCTCGCTCAGTCCGTTCAACTTTTCCTTCGTTTCGTTTCGTTTGTTCTTTTCGAATATAGCGAAATCAGATTTCAGATTGACCGATGCTAATTTCCTTTTATATTCGAATCACTCGGCAATTCTTTATTGCGCTTCCTCTCGTCCGCTATTTCACCAACCGAACTGATGAAATTTTTGATCTTTGTCTTTCTTTCTTATCCCCGATTATTCGGTCCTGCTCCTATAAATTATTATTCGGATATACATAATTCCGTTGATTGTTCTCTCGGGAAGAATTCGCGAGAACTATCTTCAGAAATTATCCACCAAGTTTATCGAGTGATCGAAGATAGAAGTAGGAGTCGATGTCGACATGCTCGGCGGCAGCTGATGCCGCCGCCGCCGCCGCTGATGCTGCAGGTAGTTCCAATCTCGAAAGAGGGAGAAACAGAAAACAAGAAAACAACCCACTGACACCACCACTACGATGATATATACATACGCGTGCGTCCACGTATATACACATACGTGCGTGCCTGTATTCAATGCTCTGTCTGTATGTCGCGTATTATATCTTTACATTTCTTTATATACGTCTGTCTGTATGTTCATGTTGCCTATATGTGCGCATCAACGTGTTCGTCTGTGTATTCGTATTTCATTTGTAATTATATCAATTTTGTGTTATATTATAAATATATACGTACATATTTATATATTCCTACATGGAGTATGCGTAAATGTACGTGTAGACACGCGCGCACACGATCGTGCATATGTATCTGTTATATCTATAAGTAAATGTTTATGTACACGTATAACATATATGTAGATGCGCGCGCGTGTATGCGTGTATATGTATGCGTATATACATATATGGAAATAATTTTTATTTGTATCGTGCATGTGTTTATATGTTTATACGTGTATATGTTGCGCGCGCGCACTTATACTTATACTTACAAGTGTCGCGTGTGTCATCTATATGCATGTATATGTGAAAGTGTAATTATATGTATATATGAAGAAATACGTATATATACTTGTATATTTTACGTGTAATTATTATATAGTAAACCCAGATCCATGGATCGCACGCGACGAAACGCGCTTTCGATCACAACGACACGGAAAACTGATCTATCTGTACGCGTGTCCCGCTTTCTTAACCTACTCGACTGTACCACCGACGACGACGACGACGACGACGGCGATGAGGACGACCGAGTGTCCCAACGACCATACCACCGCTCCGCAGCAATCAATACGCAACAATGGACCGGGACCAATAAGCTTAAAGCTTTTCTTGACGTAGACGCACGCTCCGTTGCTACACTCTATTCCCCCACCGCTTCTCGTGCTCTAATAACAGAGCTTACCATCAGAGGGCGCCATATCGAACATCGCTGCGCCAAAGCAAATCTAACCCCTGTCATAGCAACTTTAAAGCCACTAAATGATTCAGTTTGTGGTATTGTTATTTATTTTTACATAATATTAATCTTGAAAAGAAAGACAGAATATTCAGATTACATATTTGTTTGGAATAATCGTTTTCGTATTTTAATCTTATTCATGGATTTATTTTAAGAGATCAGAGATATTTTTTAATGAATATCTGTTTAATTTCTTCTGTAGATATTGTTTTTTTAAATATTTTTTTTTAAAATAATTCTTTTCTAAATTCTTGTTTCTATTAAACAATGAAATAAGACAATGAAATATTTATTTTGTTTTTTCTTTCATCTTCAAATTAATTATGTTTATTATATAATATAATAATAATTATTATTATAAATTATAACATTATAATTATTATAAGCTATATTTATTTTTTACAAAAGAGAATAGTAACATATATTAAATATATATTTATTAAACTAAATTTATCTTATTAATAAAAATTCACTGAAATTTACTAAAATATATCAATTAAAATTTATTAACTTAAAATATTTCCTTCTAATAATTAATTGTAAATATATTAATTATTACGATATATTGAGGTAAAATAAATGATTATATGAATTGCAATGTTATAAATATTATATAAATTTCAAATATATTGTAAATTATATATCATATTATAAAATTAAATAAGCAAAATATATTAATAGTATGATTATAAGATTTTTTTATTCTTATTTTATATATATATATATATATATATATATATATATATATATATATATATATATATAAAAGTAATATATTAATAAAAAAGTATTTTATTAAAAAATTATAATAAAAATAATAATTATTACAACATTAAACTTTTATTTATAAAGAATATTTTAATATAATTCTCTAATAATTGCAAAAGCATTCATGAAAAACAATTTTCTAAATTAAAATAAAATAAATTATAATATATTAATAATATTGTTTTATAAATTAAATCAATATATTTCCTTCTTTTTTTATTGTATATTTACTATATAAAAATACGATGATTTCAAATAATAAATATAATTTAAATTTAATAATAAACATAATGAATTAGATATTATTTACTTATTCTAAACTATAGTAAAATAATTTTTTTTATTATTTATTTTAATTATTTTTAATTAATAATATATTTTTAAATATATCTTAAAATAGCAGTTCATTTTTATTTCTCATAAAAGTTTAAATAACTTTAAAATAACCTATATATAAATACTGATCTTTTAATATAATTATACAAATATGAAAAAATAAAAAAATAAACAAATTTCCACTTCTATTTAAATTTGTAAATATTGTTAATATCTTCTTTATTTAAAATTTTATATATAATTTTATTAATATTTTCCATAGCCACTATAAATGAACATGATATATATAATTATATATAATTTTTTCTAATATATATTATTAATATCAATATTAATACAATATTATAATAGAATTTATTTATAATTTTAAATATACAATAAATGTTAACGTTTCATATTAAGTATAATTTTTGCTTTAATTATTTTACATTTATAATTCTATCAAATTATAATTTTGCGTAAATATATATATATATATATATACACACACACAAATAAAGTTCGAAACAAATGGTATAACATTATCATTTTATATATTTTTATGCTGCATAATATTTAATTTATTTATATATAAATATTATATGATTACATGATATTTAATCTCCATAGTATCCTATCGATGTTTGTGCATTATAAGTAGACACACATGTGATTATGAACTAAGCTTTAAAAAATAAGTTATGGCTAACAAATAAAAAGTAAACCGAAGAAAGCATGTATAATTATATATATTCAATAAATATATTGCTATATATTGATACATTAAAAAATTTAAGATAAAATAAAAACAAGAATAATTTAAAGATAATAAAAACGTACAGTCAAATATGTCAGAAGAAAAAACTGAAAGGTATTTATTAAATATTTTTATTCATATATATCATATTTATAAAAATATATATATAAAGTACAATTGTATTATTATATTTAATTCAATATAAAAATACTTACTTAAAATTCGCCTATCAGAAAAAGTATTTTTGAGGTTATAAACCATTAATATATTTCATAACTTACATAGTCAAGTATAAATATATTTTTTATAGCCCAATCGATAAAGTAGATGGATTGCAACTTGAATCTATTGATGACAAAATAAAAGTAAAACATGATGATAAAAGCAAACAAAAACATAAATTGGAAGAAAATATTGATAAACCTAATGGCCGAACAAATAATAATGAAACTGGAAATTGTTATTGGTAGTTTATTTAAAATTTGTGTTCAAGCAAACAATGTAAAATAATAAATATCAACTTATAAATCTATATTCTTATAATATTCTTTCAGTGGAAAAGAAAGAAATCTTAATATCATAGAACTTTTATGTGCTAGTTGTTCAAGATGGTTTCATGAATCTTGTATTGGATATCAATTGGGTAAATTAGTGCCCTTTATGATGAATTATATATTTATGTGCAAAAATTGTTCTCCTACTGGTTTAGAAAGTTTCAAAAAAAATCAAGCACGTAAGAATACAAAAATAATAATTATATTATTCAATATATAATTTGTACTTTTGTTTAATTATTCAATATATTTAAAAGAATATGATTTTTCTAGCATTTCCACAAATGTGTGTAACAGCAATAGCAAATTTATTGCAAATATCTCAAAAAGAAAATGAACAAAGAACATTTTTTCATAAAGATAAGGATATTATTCCTTTCATTGAATGCCATTGGGATAGTATGACAACAATGCCACGTAGAGTAACACAATCATGGCATGCAACAGTAAGCAGTTTATTATATATTTAATTAATATTGTATATTAATTAATATAAAATTATATTTAATTTTATTGAAAATATAACATTTTTCTAATTCATTTAAAAATGATGTTAAAAAAAAATTTTAAAGAAGATTTTTTTATTAATTTTATATTATTATCAATAAATATTAAAATAATTTTATTATTTATTTATATAAATGAAATTAAATTATTATGTTGGTAAACATTTATGAATATAAAATTACATATTAAAATAGAAATAATTTATATAACTTAGCTAATTGTTAAATATTCTAAGATCTTAATATTTTAAATATTATTGTTTTAATTTACTACATAATGATACATAAAAAAGAAATAAGAAAATATTGAAATAATATAATTAAAAATATAGAAATATAAATTAAAATCATTGAATTATTTTATATATTTATTAAACATATTATTTATTTATAATTTTTTACTATTTTTTTTATGTATAAAAATAACTAATGTTTGAATATAGATACATAGAGCATTGTTAAAAGATGTTGGAACATTATTTACTATTGAGGAAAGCAATTCAGATGGACAATTATTTGGACTTATATGTTCTGATCTTCAAATGATTAAACCAAATTATGAAGCAATGATTAAGGGTGGTCATTTAAAAGTAACTGAAATGGGTGTTCAGCATGTTGGTAAGCTTAGTTATGTTTAATTAAGTTTAATAAATTACAATTATTCATAATTACTTTAATGTAGAGTGACATTTATTATTTCAAAAAAGAGAGATATCTTAATAAATTTATTTAATTATCATTAAATATTATTATTATTAACAAAATAATGTATAAATAATTAAAAGCATAAATATTTTATATTAAACTATTGCATATTTGATTATTAATTATTTGATTAATTTATTTATGTTTATTTTTATTTTTCAATAATTAATTTTTTTCTTTTTATTATACTTATTTCTTATCTTATCAAGATATTAATCAGTACTATGGTATCATATAACAACTTGCCTAATCATAGAATGTCTAAATAGGTTATGTTAATAAATTTTATAAAATTATCAATTTATTATATAATAGTAATTATAGTATTATGAATCAATTTATAATATTCAATTTATTTTAAAAAAATTTCATCTTAAATTTCATCAATTTTATTTTAAAAAGATTTAACAGTTAAGCATATATAAATAATCTTTTTGCAATTGTTATATTTTTGATATATCATTATATTAAAATTTATACTACATAAGTAATGAATATTACTATGGCATGTACAGTACCACTTAGTGGAGGTTTTCGTGGTCGCAATGCAAAACGTAAATTTCCTGGAGAAGGAACAGGTACTGGACCTGGTAAAAAGGGTAGAGGTTCTGATATGACAGCTCCTAAGTTACCTGCTCATGGATATCCTCTTGAACATCCTTTTAATAAAGATGGCTATCGATATATTCTTGCTGAACCTGATCCACATGCACCTTTTAGACAGGTTTGTAATTATGTTGTATATTCTTTAGTTCATATATATTATAAATCTAAATATTATTTTATAGGAATTTGATGAAAGTAGTGATTGGGCTGGAAAACCTATTCCTGGTTGGCTGTATAGAGCTTTGAGTCCAAGTACAGTTTTACTTGCTTTGCATGATCGAGCACCACAACTTAGAGTTTCAGAAGATAGATTAGCAGTTACTGGAGAAAAGGGCTATTGCATGGTCAGAGCAACTCATAGTATGTTAACATTAATCTATTATCAGAAATAATTTTATACATACAATAAACATACAATTAAATTATTTAAAAATTAAAATTATTAATTTATATCATTTTTTATATCATTTAAATAACTTGTTCATTTTTTAGATGTAAGTAGAGGTACCTGGTATTGGGAAGCTACTATTGAAGAAATGCCAGAAGGATCAGCTACAAGATTAGGATGGGGTCAAGAATATGCTAATTTACAAGCTCCACTAGGTTATGATAAATTTGGATATTCCTGGAGATCTAGGTATATTCTATTTCAAAATAATTTTAATATAATACAATGTTATAATAAATAAATAATTTTAATTATAAATAGAAAAGGTACACGATTTCATGAAAGTAGAGGTAAACATTATAGCAATGGTTATGGAGAAGGTGATACATTAGGATTCCTTTTAATTTTACCAGATACACATGATGCATCGCATTTACCAAATACTTACAAGGATCGGGTAAGAATGAAATGTAAGTTTATTATACTATTATAAAAGTTTTATAAATTGATGTTTATACATTAGCCCTTAGTAAAATTCAAAAGTCATCTTTATTATGAAGAAAAAGATCAAGTACCTGAAGCTCTTAAGGCTCTAAAACCATTACAAGGAAGCAAAATTATATTTTATAAAAATGGAGTAAATCAAGGTGAAGCATTTATAGACATTAATAAAGGAGCTTACTATCCTACAGTTTCCATTCATAAAAGTGCTACAGTTTCTGTTAATTTTGGACCAAACTTTAAATGTCCTCCAACAGATGTTACCTTCAGAGGAGTAAGTAATAATTTAATAAAAAAAATTCTTGATATATTCTTTCAACAATTATTTATATTTTATAGATGCATGATAGAGCAGAAGAAGCAATAGCAGAACAGTCTATGGCTGATATACTTTATTTTACTGAAAATGAGGGAAAATTAAGACTGGATACTTTTGCTTTATGACATTAATGTATCTTTTTATTTTTTTAAATTACTGTTCAGTTCAAATTAAGTATTATTAATAATCAATATTGAATTTAAAAATTTATAATTATCTTATTTTAAGTTCCTTAATTGCATATAATTATAAAATAGAATTAAATTAAAATCTAAAAAATTTAATATGCAGATATCATATGTATATACATACTATGATATCTATAATTCAAATATTGATATATATATATATATATATATAACAAAAATTTATTTTCCAAAACCACCTCTACAAACTGGACTTGGTGATATATTACATTTGTCTTTCCATTGATCAGATGTCTTCGCCTTTGTAAATAAACATAAAAATAATTTTAAATATTTGAAAATAAATTTATTTTCAAATTTTATTGAAATTTTTCACATTATATTAAAATATTTTTATAGTACTTACTACAATTGATAATGCATGCACACCTCCTTGTAATTCTGCTTCTAATAATTTATTTATCATTTGATGACGCTAAATCAATAAAATTATATCTTTAAAATATATGAATTAAAATTAAAACGAAACATAAATTGTAAACAGTACTTTATAAAATATCATAGTCTTTTTATAAAATAATTCATCAAATATAATATATAATATTATATATATATTATAAAAACTGATTATAAAATTTAAATATAAAATATAATTAAAAATTTTCATTGTCAATTAAATGTCATGTTATAAACGTTATATATAAATTTTTTACCTTAATAATTATTTTTATTTTAATTATTTTTTACCTTAATAAGTGGTTTATCTTTGAACAAATCAGAAACGACGATTACTTTGAAATGCGTTTCAGATCCTTTAGAAACATTGTGCATATATGATTCATTTATTACTTCGATGTAAGATGGATTTAAAAAATCTATCAATTTTTTTTTTATTGAAAGTTCTATTGGATTATTCTGTGTCATAATACTTATTCCTCGTAATAAAATTGTCGCGTTCCTATAATCTACAAATATATACATATATCATAGTTATATTATTATTAATAAAATAGTATTAGAAAAAAATCTAAATATTGTTTAGCAGAAATACTATATATATTTTACATGATATTAAAATTTATTCAATATTAAATATTTTATTATTGTTTTTTTTCTGTGTATATCTCATTAATTTCAATATTTATAATATGAACATGTTAAATTTGTTTAATAAAATTAATATATATAAAAAAATATTATTTTATTATATGTTATTTAAATATATGAACGTGCTTTTATAATATATAACAAAATCATTTAAGCAATAATTATTTTTTTCTTAAGTTTCGAAGTATTGAAAAATCTCTCTATCGAAAAATCTAACCTCTATTTTTTTAATTAATATAATTTAAGTATATAAAAAGTATATACTGATGATATTATTATAATCTACAATGTATCACTTACTTTTTTTTAATATCATAAATGTTTTATACATTTATATAATTATATTTCTATAAACAAAGAAATTATCTGTGTAAGTATACTTTTAATTGTAAGTTTACGATCATATGGTTAGAATTATACAATTATATATTTAATTTTAATTAGATATATATTGTTATATATAAAATTATTGTACTTCTATAAAAATTTTGATTAAAATAAATGTTATATATATTATATTGTATAATCATATTTATTTATTAATATATATAATAATAATAAAACAATTCTAAGTTATTTGAATGTATATATTAATTTTATAGATTACAATAAAATTTTATAGATTCTTTTTTATAAAAATAATCTTTTTATATTTTATATTTTTTATAAAATATGTGAAAAATTTTTTAATGATTATACTATATGTATACACAGTTATATATATATAGTATATATATCAAGATAATGGAATTAATTGCTTCAAGGTAATATAAGTATGTATATTGTTTTGAAATATATTAATTGTTAGAAGAATTAATGCTAAAATGATAAAAAATAAAAGTATTGAAATAATATAAAATAAAATACATGTAAAATGTATTTTTTATATATTTGAAACATATCAATATTTAAATGACATTTATTATCTTTAATTTTAATATTTCTTATTAATTTTTTCAATTATACTTTTATAATTAATAAAATATGTAATAATTTTTTTAATTAAAAATTTCAATTTCTTAAATATAAAAAAAATAAACAAGAAAGAAAAAATGTTTTAAGGAATTATATAGAATAAATACACAAATAATATATATATCTTTTTGAATACTTTATTTGATATTGTTGTATTCAGACAGATATTCACGAGGAAAGATCCAAGCTGCGGCAAAAAGTTTAAAATACAAGTTTTGAACAATTATTATCAAGTGACTAGGTGATAGATGCAATCGCATCAGTATTTCATTTTTATAAAAATCGTAGGCACGTTATTGATCCTTAAACTATCTATTCGTTTCACATTTAAACATTATGCCATCACATTCATAATAAACAAACAATGCAATAATATATTTACATTCTAGAAAGTTACAATAAAGAATTAAAAAATCGAGCTATCAAAGAAACGTTGATACAATTAATGCTTTTTTTTTTTTCTTTTAAATATGTATATATATTATTTCCATTTGCATCTAAATATAAATTATCAATTTTGACGCACGCATAAAATTGCAAGTGCAAAAAGAATACATTTAGCACAGAATCAAACAATTTCGCTAATATAAAACGTGGCACAATGTCATACAGTCATTCCTCGATTTACATCTTTTTCAATTTATATCCGGAATCAATTAATACGTAAGTCTGAAGAATGACTATACACAAATTTTTTTGTTTATTTAATCCATTAAATTTTAGTACATTTCAAGAAAAAGTATTGCTTGATACAACAATACAACTAAAATACCATATTAGTATACGAGCTCAATATGAGCTGTTGAATAATATTAAGAATCTTAAATTGGCCTATGTCACAAGTGTATACGAATAATTTTCATTTTGAAAGATTAAGAAATAATTATTCTATAATATATCTAAGAAATAATTATTTCGAGTTTAACTTTTAACTGGTATTCTTTTGTTTTTTTGTGCAATATTAAATTTTTTAAATAATATTTATAAAGAAAAATTTAAAATTCTACTTGAACAATCGGCCATTATAAGAATTAAAAGTAGTTCATATTTTTACTGCTTTATACATCTATTTACATACAACAGAAATGCCAAAAAAAAAGATGTAGATAGAGAAATTTTGGCAATTCTGAAGATTATAAAATTTCAGGTATATGTTAATACTAGTGATTTGAAATTATTTTTTTGTATTATTCATGAAAGAACGTATTCAAGAAAAGCTACGAGGTAACTCGTGTTGTCGTACTCTTTACGTTTCAGTCTCATAGAGTTCTTGACGCCATTGTCCAATGTATCAAAGCCTAGTAACTTAATTTTTTGCATAGCCAAGCAATTAGATACTTACGCGGGACAGCTATTTAAAAATTTTCTTTTGTTTCTTATTGATGATATTTCAAAACATGTTAAAATATTTGATGATAAATATAAAATCTATAGTAATAAAATTTTTTTCTTGTTTCTCTATATATGTCTTTATAAATATTGCTATATTTTATGTAATTATGATTCAAATTATAATTACTTCGATGTTATATTTTCACAAAAATATTCATCATCAAAAGAACATAACATTTTGTTTTTATATATATTTTTAACTTGACCAAACAGACATCTTTAGGCACTTGTTGATATGTTTCACAAAACGTATGTATTATATTGAATTTCATTTTTTTTAAATTTCTTTCAAAATTTTCTACTAAAAATTATTATAATATAATATAAACTATTTAATATTTTTTATTATTTTTGTTTATATGAACAAATATATTCGATATTTTTTCTTTGTCTTTTTTTGATGAACTATCCCATTACGCATTTTTTTTCTTTATTCTTTGTCATTCATACCATATACATCTTTCTCGATATAATTACTATCTTACATAGAGGAAATCATCGATAACCGAGGAAGAATTATAAAAATATAGACAACGGCGCATTAACGCTGATCGTCAATAGACGTAAATTGTTTTCAGTTGATCCTTTAATTCAGGAGGAATGGCACAAGTCTCCGACTCCGGCTTCCTTTTTACCAAGCGACGCCAGCGTCCTCCGATATTTTTACGGAAGCCCTTTGCAAATCCAGGCCTATCCGACGGTAGAGCGTGTACAAGTGTATCCTATAAAATATAATGAATAAAATATAATAATTATAAAAACATCTTTTTAGAATTATTAGAAGAAAATATAATTTAAATTTGTTTCTTTTAATTTTATCATTTTATTTTTAATTGGATCATGTACTAACCAATAAAATATCCCAAAATAAATAACTCATAAATTTTATATAATATAATACATATATACATATGTTATGAAAAAAATATTTTATACATATAATAATAATATAAAGTTTCTTTCTTTTTTTTTTTTTTTTGATTTAGTTAGTTTGATTTAGTATGTTTTGCTAAATCATATTATTAGATAAATATTCCAAAATCATATTATTTTTTTTTATTACAAAAATATTCCTGTAATATTGCTTAAATATTTCAATTATTGCTTATAATATTAATATTAATATAATTTTTAATATTATTGTTAAATTATTAAAATAATTTTATATATCTCATTACGAAGCAATTTATTGTTCCAAAAATTAATTTATATTTTAATAATTTTAATATATTTAATTATTGAATACGATTAGTATTTTTTTTAATATAGAAGCAATTTATTAGATCAGGATTATAAAAGTCTAATGGATATCAATTTAATATTATAATATTATAATATTTAAGTAACAAATAATATTCTGAAATTCTAGTAATATTTTAATATTACATAATATAAGAACCTAAATAGCATTTTCAAGAACTTAAGATTAATATTCAATTTAAAAAGAATCATGAAATTATGAACATAATATAGAGCTATTAGAACATTATATTATTTTTTTGATATGAATAGAATCAATAGAATTTCATTTCTTATATATTGTTATATATTGAATGTTATTTTCTTATATATTTATGTTTTCATTCTTAAATATCATCATAATTAAATATTGAAATATAAAATAATTGCTATGTGAAATTGTGTAAAATTATATTTTTTAACATATCAAATCTTGTAATTTACAAATACAAATATAAGTAGCAATTATGCATAACAAATAATTAACATTTGTCTAATATGTGATAAGTTTCATTAATATTAATATATTATTTAAGATTAGATACCAAAATATAATATTTACAAATATAAGTAACAATTAAATCATCTGTTTCAATCTTTCAATTGTATAGAAATTCATTATCTTTGATCTTCAAATTGTACAATTTATTTAAAATATGTAGCAGTGTTGCAGTTAAATAACATAGGTAACCGAAGTCATACATATATTGCAATTTATATATATATATATATATATATATATATATATATATATATATATATATATAATATATAATATATACATAATATACTGCAATACGATTAGAATGATCTATGAACCATGGAAATAGTCAAGAACGCGTCGACTCAACTGAAAAAGCAGGATACGTCGTGTATCCGGGTGCGATATTACGAAACTACCGACTAGCAGAGTCCAGAGCTGAAGAGTGAGACAGACTATATACATTGCGAAGAGGCAAACGGAACCGTTCGACAGAGGTAGATGACCACATATGCGGACAGAAGAAACTGAAACTCTCGTCGGTCGACATTTAGAAATGAATCGTAAAAAATAGAAAAGAATCGGCAATCGTCGAACGATTCAACAAAGCATGACAAAAGAATGTTGCAGGAATATTGCCAATATCGTCAAGGAGAGACGCATTATTTTGCCGTCTACGAGACAGCTGCACCCTGTACCGAAGTCCTGTTGCTTGGCAAACGGTTGTGGCCGCCCACCTACGCTAAATTTAGAGCCAGCCCGAGGGGTAAAAGCGGGTTTTTAGGTGCGTCTATGCGTTCAAAACACCAAACATAGCGGCTTTCGCAGTTTGCCAGATGGAAAATTGAACGTCGCGACGCTATATACATATATAAATGATCAATAGGCGCCAATAATACGATAAAATCAACATGTTGAGCCACGAGTAGTCATGTTCTATATGTTCTTTAATGAAATTATTGATTATCAAATAACATAATTTTAATATTAATAGATATTAATAGAAAAAAATATGTGCAAAAAAGAAAAAAAGTTTTATAAAAAATATAATATTTAATATTATATATGTATATCAATTTTAAAATAATCGAATTAAAATTAAAAAGATATGAATAAATATTCTATGATAATCTAAGAAAATATATTATATGGAATTAAAGATTTTGTAAAAGAATAACTATTGTAATTAGCAATTACATTGATTTAATTTAAATGTTGTCGTGCTTTTTCTTATACAATCATCTCTCATAACTGTATAAGACTCATAATTATACTGATTTTGAAATAACTAATGTAATTATATTAACCGATTAATACTTTGTTATGATTAATAGGTATGACATAAGACAAAGAATGACTTTAACTATGCGAATTATACGAGCTAAGTCATTATGTAAACTTTAACAATCATGATAAAGATTATAAATCATCAAACATTCAAAAATATTATTATTAGTATAACTCTTATTTGAACTACATATTGACAATTTCGATAATCTGTAAATAAGTAAAAATCGATCGAATGATTATCTGTTTTGCAAAATTATAATTGTATGACGTAGCAAATAAAACTTGGAAAATCTCGATTTTATCTTACTTTCGATAAGCTTACTTTAATCGAATATAAGTATGATATCTACGTCATACATGTATATCTTACATCATAATTATGAAAACTTGTATCATTTAGATAATGAATAGCTAAATTAATCTAACTATAAAGTTTCTAATTTAGAAAATGTTATGTATGTCATATAAACTATAAATTTTGATTGCAAAATTAATATTGGAATATAATTTGAAATTAAATATATGTTAAAGATATAACATTTATTGATTTTTTAATGAGATATGTAATAGTATGTAATAGTAAAAATAATTTAAAAATTATCAAAGATACTGGAAAGCAGTAGAGATTTACCGGTAAGTGGAGCATGAAACTGAAACATACGTGTCATAACGGCAACAAAGCAGAGTAAAAGTGGCAACGTTGCCGATTGTTTGGGATTTTTCTGGCGACGAGCCTCGGACTGAGCCTCGACCTTACAACTCGTTTGCCAGGCCGTCTACTCGTATGCCTCGTCCTTGGACAATCGATAGCGCCATCAACTATTATTAATAACTACAATTTTCAAAGGCCTTACTATTACCAAGTATATCCTGGAGTGTTACCAGATATGTCTTTTTTGATATAATATATTATGTATAAACTATCTATCATATCTACTATAAATAACATATTGCACAAGCTTTCATCATTTTATGAATCTAAATATTAACAAATACTAAAAGCTGCATACTGAAACATCATTAATATTTGTAAAAGTAAAATATAATTCGTAAACAGTTATTTTACATATTACAAATTATAAATAATTATATAAAAGTAATGACATTTGTAACATAACCTATATACTTTTTCAAAATATTAAAATAATATAAATAATACAAACACAAAAATAGAAAAATTGATATTCAATAAATATTGTGTATACAAAATCCAATACTTTTTAATTTTTAATTTAGTAAATGTTAAAAATTATTGTAATTTTTTTATTTGTTTCAAATCCTTTGTTTTTTAATTCAATTTAATTTTTAACTAAAAATATATTACTTTTCACTAATTGAAATTTTAATAATATCATGAACAAAAAAAATTTTAATATATAAAATTACTCAATTCAGAAATAAAAAGTATAGTAAAAAATACATACAATATTTTTATCATTTATTATTCAAATTATCTTTTATATCTTTTGAAATCAATTGCAAAATTAGCAATAACTTCATTCCTTATTATTTTATTTAATAATATTGTATCACATAATATTTCGTTAATTTTAATAAAATTTAAAATTTAAAGAAATTTATTTTTTAAAATAAATCAAAATTAATTTTACAAAAAATCTTTTATTATGTTAAATATTATTGATAGCCGTTAAAATAACCGAATAGTCCTGAGAAGTAGGGAATAAACCAGTAAAATCTGGTAATACTGGCTTTACTGGTTAGTACAGCTAATATACATACATAGAGGAATATGAAGGAAGTCAGAAGGAAGAAACGTGTAGTCCTCGTTTTTCTTCGAGATTATAAGTTCAAAGGAAAAAAAAAAAAAAAAAGAAAGAAAAAAAGAAAAAAAAAAGAAAAGTAAAAAATGAAAGTAAAAAAAAAAAATCTGGTTATATACCAACCTGGTCGTTGTACAACGTATACTGTGTCGGTGTATGAGGCGGTGGATAAGGAGGCGGAAACTGCCAGACGAATTGATCTGCCGGATTGGCGGTGGTATAGACGTTATCCTGTTCAACAGCTGTGCTATTTCCCAGATCCGTCGATGTTGTAGTCACTGATGTTTGCGTGCAACAACCTTCGCCAGGATAAGACGGAGCGACGATCGTCGAAACCGGCGATGTTGCCGTTTGAACTACGGCTGCTTCCGGATGTACTGCATTCGAATGATCCTCTCGTTTCCGCAACTTACTACGGACAAGCCGAATTGCAATCATAGTCCCATTGCTTCCAACCATTTTTTTTTTTTCTTTCAGGTACAGCTTCAAGAGCTTCGTGTTAATTCGTGAACAAATTTTTAAGTTGTTTTATGTCACAACTCTCGAATGGATCGAGAATTTTTATTGGTTCCCGAAGGAAAATACGTAAGTCAAACGACCAAAGAATATGTTTGTTTTTACGTAAAATAAATACAACAACTTTTCGAGCAATATGCTTCTTATCAGTCTATTTTTTCTCTCTCTTTCTTCCGTATATTATATATCGGTTTTTTTCACTCTCTCTTTTCTCTTTCTTCTTCAAATTCTATTTTAGCATAATTTTACAAAGCTTTTGTTATTTACAAATAAAATTATAATACGTAAATGTATTCTTGATTTAGAAAATGTCCTTTTAATTCTTCAATTTAATATAAAAATTTATTCAAAGCTTTACGCAACTTATTCTAGCCCACCTTTTAACTCATACTATCGATGAAACACTGTATAATTTGCGTTCAGCTGTTCGTTCTCGTACATTCACTCAACAAACGACGATACATTCGATGACTAGTTTGAAAAATTCTTGATATTGAAATACAGCGTTAGATTGAACAACGACTATACAATAATTTATTTTTTACTTTTGAACTGAAGAAAAACCACCACCCGGCTTCTCTCACAGCCAAAGGGCACGCGAGCTGCCAGAACTCTCCGAAAATTACCTCGTTTCGCTCATTTCAAAGCCAACCGAGATCTGACCAGAACGATGGCGCGCGACGTTATTATATACTGTGCTTGACGTCACGACTACGCGGCATCATGATTGGAAGTTGCTATGAGCTCCAACCAATCAACTCACTTACTGCGTGAAATTCGAACGGTGCACGCTCGCTCGTTCACTTGAGAGCTTTTCATTGCCGTCATCTCGAATAAACGTTGGAAAGGCCAGACGATATATACTATAGGTATGTATACGTTTTTAAACATATCCATGGAATAAGGGAAATAACGTATTTAAATACATTTGTACCAATTCTTTGTATGTATAATCTTTTACTGTCATCATAAATATTCCTATTACATTTTATGATACTTCACTGAAACTGTTGGTGGATTTATTTGTGTTAATTATTGTGAGAAATCAATCTTTTTAATGAATAATTTTTTTTTATCTCTTCATAAGTATATTAATATTATATGACTATTAAAGACTAAAAATTTAAATAATAGTTTTTTCTGAATTTTTTACTTTAAATATTACATTATTTATATTAAATATATTCAGGTTAAATATTAAATATATTTAGATATATTTTTGAAAAAATTTGTATTATTATTTATTAATTTCTTATGAATATAATTTTTTATTAACGTAGAAATTAATTCAAACATTTGAAAATTTAAAATTACTTGTGCATATATTATATATATTTATTGTATAGATAGGATATAAAATAAAAAAATATAAAAAATACTTTATTTAATTCTAATACTATTAAATTATAAAATTTACAAAAATAGTTTACTTTCAAAATATTATAATAAAAAATATTTTTCATATAATTTTTGTATTGCTTATTATTGAAAATAACGTTAATAATTTTTTTCATAATAATAATAAACATAATAATTTTTACTAATACTTTTGCTATAATTGTATTGATAAATTATGATTTATCTCAAATTTACTATATTTCAATATCTTTATTCTGTATAATGTTATTTTGATTTTTATAAAAAATATATATTATTTTTAAAAAATTTCAAAATTTGATAATAATAAATTATAGATTTTGTTAAATTTTTTGATAAATTTGATAATAATAAATTATAGATTTTATTGAAAATTTCATCATATGTCTTTTTTAAAATCATAAAAATTTTGCTTAACATGTAAATAATTATTTATGAATAATTTGAAATTATGAAATATGTGTATTGTTTTGAGTAATAAGATATTTTAATAAAATGATTCATTTCTCTCGATAATCAATTAATCATTAATCTACCTTTATCTCCTTTTGAAGTACTCTTTTTCTGAACAATTCAAAGAAATATAAAATTAATCAGAATTATAACTTTTTATGCAATTTATCATATTATAATGCAATTTAGTATATTATAATGCAATTTATTATATTATAACTTTAATTCTTATTAAACTATTTCAATAATTCCTAAACAATAAATTTTTTTAAAATATAAAAATATAAAATTTTATGAATTCAAATAATCATTCGTTTATTAATTTACTATATTATATGTTATTTGGAATGCAATTGTTAAATCCAACATAATATATTTTGAGTATTATTTCTAATTAAAAGTTAATCCTAAATAAACTTTTCAAAAAAAAATGTAAGATTGCCTATTGAACATAATCAATACTTTGATATCAATTAATTAATTTTCTTTCCTTTTTATATTCTTGTGAAAATTTACTATAGCATTTATAATAAAAACTTTATTGTAATATTTTTCGATTAATAATTGATTTTTGTTCGATATTAAAATGTGTTATTATCAAAAATTATTTACTTTTTATTCATAATTATTATCAATTATATCACAATATACAAATATCGATAAAAATTATAAATTTTAATTACGAATTTCAATTAATATAGATTCTATAAATATTTCATTTAATAATAGATATCAAGATTTTTATTTTTATTTCTTTTTCAAGAATTGCTCTCTTGTATGATAATAACTTGATATTCCCAGAAAGAAACACTTTGTCTTGTATATTTTGATCGCAATAGTATTTTACAGATGTTTTTCGATAAAAAATTTCAACAATCTATACAAATATATTTCAGACTATCTGATTAATTTGCTATGATGAAATTTAATTTGACAGCAATGTTGAACATGAGTCTAGACAGAATAGGGGTAGTTTAGGTACATATATTTGCGTGCTCTATTTAATTAGTATCTATTCTTGACTTTTGGGCGTGTAAGTATATAGATTGTGACTACATTACAAAATTAACTGACTCGATAATAATATTTATATTTTCTTATGGTCATCTTGTTCATTAGAGATATACAATAAATATATTTAGATATACTTTTAATCCTTTCTTTATAGACATACTTAAATGATAATTTAGAGTAATTTGTTAAATTTGTATTTCGTAAATATTATATCTACTGAATTTTTCATATCTGTTGGAATTTATATATATATATATATATATATAATCTATAAATAAATTTTTGAATATATTCTGATTCATTAATAAACTTATCATGTAATAAATTCATTCTTTTGATATTAAAGAAAAAATGAAAATCTCTAGAATTATTCAAAATTATAGAGTATCAAATTGATAAATATAAAAATTTATTTTATATATAATAAAAATCATTTAAAACATAAATTTTGAAAAATTTTAATTGATTAAAACATTTTCTATAAAATATTCTTATTAAACATTAAATATATAAATAGTTATAATTATTCACCACTATTTTTGTTTATTATCAAAATAAATTGATAAATTATGTCTGTTTACTGAATATAAATAATAATTATAAATAATTTTTGAAAAAAATTTTCTTTTAGATAATTTTTTTTAAGATTTCCTATTATAAATTCATATAGTTTATTTAAAAAAATTAATTGATAAACTGAATTATAATATTTACATATTAAATATTGGTTTTATAAATCATGGAAATGTATTTATTATAAAAAAAATATACTTTATGCATAAAAAATATTTGTACAAATATCTGCAATTTAACTATAATATTAGCATAATTTTAATTATTTTGTAATTTTAATTCTTAATGATAAAAAAAACAAGACATATAATGAAGGGTTTGAAATAGCATTATATAGGATATGAGTACATATTTTTACGTAAAATAATAAAATAACTAATAAAGTAATAAAATAATAATGATAAACATATATATACAAAATATTGCTTTATATTAATTTCAATCTATTCTTTGAAAATTCACAATTCCATAGTATAATTAATCTTTTGAATGAGATATTTACATTAATAGAAATGCTATAAATATATTATTTAGAAATATAAATTTTTTTATATGATATCTTACTATCATTTTTAATTACACAGTTTCTCTAAATGTGACATCATGATAAGACTTGACTCATTATATCGTTCAATATCTTCTAACGAATAAGCAACTAATCAGATTATCGTATATCTATTTAGTATCTTTTACCTGAGAATTCACGTGTTGTCCATCTTTAAATCACATTATATAAATATATAAGATACATGTTTTATAATAATGATAAATTTTATATATAATTTTATATGATATAATATAATATATCATATAATATATCTAATATTAATAAAATAAGCTAATAATAATAAAATATAGTATAATATAACAATATATATATATATATGTATATATATATAAAACTATAGTGTACATATATGTATTTATATATATATTTATTATATACATAATATTAATATTTATCTTTCGTGAAAAATAGAATATTAATTTTTATTAGGTAAAATGTTTAGTTAATAGTAAAATAAATTTTATTAGAAAAAAATTAAAAAATTGGAAATTTTTTTAAAATTGAATTATTGTTTAATTAAATCATGGATTTCAATTAAAATATTAGAATTTTAAATATGATTTTTATTTAATAAAAATATTAAATAAGGAAAATATAAAAATATATAAAAAATTTATTCATTAATATTTCTAAAAATTAGATTTAAAAAATAATAATAATAAATTTGATAATTCTGGAATATTCATATTTTTATAACTTAATACTACTTTTATAACTAATACTTTTATGAGAGAGAGAGAGAGAGAGAGAGAGAGAGAGAGAGAGAGAGAGAGAGAGAGAGAGAGAGAGAGAGAGAGAGAGAGAGAGAGAGAGAGAGAGAGAGAGAGAGAGAGATTAATTTCATTTTTTATATTTATTTATTTGGCAAATTTTTTATTTAATATATACTTTGTATTTAACGAAAACATTTAATATATTTACTTGCATTTCTATTCAATAGAAATTCACTATATTAGCAAAAATAATTCTTCTAATTTTAATTCTGTTCTTCATATTTTTTTCATATCGTATATAAATTTCATTGTTTAATTTAATTTAATAAATTTGTGTAATTCTTTTTATTCATAAATTTGAAATAAATTCTATTTTGTAAATAAATTTCTATTGTAAATTAACAATTATTAATTGTATTTAACATAAATATTATGTTTCGTTATATGCTTTAAATTATTTTTGAAAACATTATAAAAAAAAAGATTTGTTTTTCATTAATAAATTTTTCATTGTTTTGAAAATTCACTAATTGCATTTGACTACGTATGTATTTTTATTTGTATAATTTATTTAATATAAATATTCATTACATTCAATAATTATATTAAAATATATTATAATTCATACATGGAATTCACAAAATATAAATTTTTAAATAAATAATTAATTTGAAAATTATTTGAACAATCATCATCAAATGAATTCATTATTAATTATCCTCAATTTGTATTAAAGATAAAGATTTTTAAAAGGATTTACGAATGAAAAATTATTCAATATTTATAATTTAATTTATTATTTCATGTATAACATGTATTAAGAACGTGATACATTTATTTATTAAAATTGTATAAACAATTATATACACGTTCTTGAATATTTAATTACAATAAATACAAATTTCTGTGTTCATATATTATTACTTTTGTAAATTATCTAACAGATATACATATCACGTTGTTTCACAGAAAACATAATAATCGTGGGAACTATAAGATGAGTCAGTCAATCGTTTAAAATGAACAATTCCACGTGTTTGATATGAAATAAAACATCTTTTTTTTTATATATTATATAAAACAAGTTGTTTATTATTATATAATAATTATATAACTTAATGCAACTTATATTTTATAGCGAATAATATTCATATATTGAAATATATAATTATATTATACACGTGTAATAATAAATATTTATAATTATTTTCAGTTTAGTTTATAATTTAGTTTAATAACTGATATCATTTTGGAATTATTAATATAAAAAAATTAGTTCATTAGTTTCATTTTTTTATCATTTATTTTTATATAATATTATTTGTATATAAATTGTATATTTATATACTTAAACTTTATTTATTTAATAATATGATGATTAGATCAAAAGTTACTATCAAAAAATTATATAAAAAATAATCCAATTTGATTATCAAAATTAATTTTGAGATTAAAGTATCTCAGAAATAATTTTAAACTTTAATGTTATATTCTCTTTAAAATACATAAAAATATAAAGAAATTATATAGAAATACAAATATTTTTTATTCACGCTGAAATTTTAAATAAATATTTATTATTATTTAATACATAAAATTAAAAGCATTATTGAAGTTTTTTTTCATTAAAACTAAGTATTGTAATAAATTAAGTCTTTGTAATACTGAAAACAGTTTATTTATATCTCGAGTACAAAGGATTAAAATATCTATTATATATAAAAAATATCTATATCTCAAAAAGGAAAAGTTTAATGAAAAAAAATTTATGACTTTTTTTTTATTTTTAGGGAGAATAGAATAATAAAGTTTATCTGTTTCTTAAACATTATCTGTTTCCAAAACATCTTGTATAGAACTAATAATCGTGAAGATTAATCGGATAATAAATCGATAAAAGTTGACTTAGTATAATCAGAAGCATACAGAAGATTTTCAAAGAAAGTGTATCGCAATAAAATTTTTTGCATATAATCTCTGTGTTAAATCTACTTAAGTGAATCGTCAAAAATACGAAGAAAAATATATTTATCGATTGCAATCTCGATATGAAGAAACCTTTCCGAATAATCTTGATTACAATGCTATTGGATAGGAAAACTTACAATTGGATAAATTCTTTATTGAGATTTAAAACAAAATTCTTTTACAGATTATGAGATTTTCACATTTCATTCACGTAAGTTTATATGTGAATTTTGAGGTTAAAATCTTTCAACTTCTCTTTCTCCATTTTAAATGACTTTTCACGTGATTCATAATGTACATATAAATTAGATTTGATTTAATGTATTATAATATATTCACTACAGACATGTATGTGAATTAGAAGAAATTATAAACAATAATATGAAAAAAATAATTTGATCTATTTCCATATAATGATATAAAAATTAGATATGAAACGTTCAAAATTTCAAATGTCATAAAATTTTATATTTTCAAACTTTAAAACTTTTTTGTTATTTTTAATGATTCGAAAGTTTGGAAATCTAGCTAAATTTATAATAATTAATTTTAATAATTTACATAACAAATTTATAAGAATATTATGAGCATGAGAATTTATTAATGAATAAATTTAATGAATAATAATCAACTTAAATTGTTATTTAAATTTTAAATTTATTTTAATCAATAATTTCATCAATTAGTTATAATTATTTATATTTAGAAATAATAGAACGTAAAAATTTAAGTTTTCATAAGTCAAGAAGATTATTGTTATTAACTGATGACAAATCTAATTTCGAAGAATTTTAGAAACTTGTTAAGACTTTACCTTTACTAGAACTTGTACATAAGATAATGTACAAGTTATACATTACATACAGAGAAAAAAAAATAAATAAATAAAATAAAATAAAATAAAATAAAAGAAAAATTAAAATATCGAGAGTTTTTTAATTAATTTATATATTTAATATATTACATTATATTATGTGATTAAATTTTTATTTATTCTCTAGTAAACACAATTTCAAAAAATATATTTAATTTAATATTATAAGATCAATAATATAAATACATCTAAGATATTTAATAAATATTAAGTTTTTATTACAAATTTTTATTTTCATTGTGTGAGGATATATAATAAAATCTTTTAATCGACTTTTTATTTTAAAAAAGATAATATATTGATTAACTATAAAAATGATTCATTGAAAATTAAATAAAATTTTGTTTTTTTAAAAGTAAAAAAAATATTGCTCATTTATATAAGATTTAAATTATTTCTAAAATTATATATATATGTACATATATGAATTCGATAAAAGTCTAAGTAAATATAATATATATATATATATTTATCTAAATAATCAATTAATTACTTGTGAAATAGATTGAATCAAATATAAACTAAGTTTTTTCGAAATTATCTTTATCTTGAAAATGTTAAATCGAATGAGTAACACATATTTTCAGATGAAGAAACGTGATTCATCGATATACGAAGAAAAACCTATGAAATACCTATGCATCTTTAATCACTCATTCCGTTTATGACTCTCGTCGTTACTTCTTTGAAAGATAAGTGTCGTTTAATTTTTTTTTTTCTTCTCTTCGATTTCTTTCTTAAAATTCATAAATATAATATTTGACAAAGACGATGAAAAATGATGTAATAGACATTATACAAACATCTAATAAAATTGTTAAATTAAAAAAAATAATTGTAACTAAAAAATTTATTAGAGTTTTATTTCGTTTCCTTCTAATTCCTTCCTTCTTTTAATTGAATCTGATTTCATTTTTTTATTTCATTTCTAATGTGGATCACCTTGTAAGACATTCATTTTCTTGATCATTGACATTTAACAAGTTTCAATTATGTTATTTACTTACTTGTTTTGTTCATATAACTTGTTTTGTTCATATAACGTCAACATAAATTAATGACGTTATTTCTTTGTTGACTGCTTTTTTACACTGTGACGTAGTGTTTGCATTCGATAGAAGTATGAACCAAATACATTGTTATTCGTAGATAAATCGCACGCGTGCAAGATAGAGAGGAAAAGAGAAAGAAAGATATGACCTTAATTGGATAGAGCTTTAATAGATGAATGCACGCTATTTGTTGATGCATGTTCAATGAAACATGATTAATGTGCTTAAAAAGACTGTTGAACTCCATCCAATTGTACACTTTCTTTCAATATATTTTATATCTTCTTTTTTTACAGATTTCTTTTGAGATTTCATTGGTCTAATTATTAAATTTTGTTATTATATCTATTGGATAAATCTTCAATGAAACATGATTAATGTGCTTAAAAAGACTGTTGAACTCCATCCAATTGTACACTTTCTTTCAATATATTTTATATCTTCTTTCTTTACAGATTTCTTTTGAGATTTCATTGGTCTAATTATTAAATTTTGTTATTATATCTATTGGA
This sequence comes from Apis mellifera, assembly GCF_003254395.2. Taxonomy (NCBI): domain Eukaryota; kingdom Metazoa; phylum Arthropoda; class Insecta; order Hymenoptera; family Apidae; genus Apis; species Apis mellifera. The sequence continues at coordinate 2,735,439 of NC_037646.1, forward strand.
TAAATCTTATTCCTTTTTTTATTTATTTTTTTTTATTTTTCGTCGTTTTGAAAAGAAGCTCTTGAAGTTGTACCAATATCAATTTTAATATATTTTTGTTAATAAAATTAATTTTAAAATTTTAAAAATTATTTTTATTTTACACATAAAATACTGTAAATATTTAGATATCGATTTATTGATTAATGCAAGATATCTATATGTACATCCACCTTCAAAAATATAAAGAAATTATTATATTCGCTTCAAAATTAAATTATGAAAAAAATTAAATTATAATTGAATATAGAGAAATTTATTTCATACAATACAGAAATAAAAAAAAATTCAGACAATTTAATATTATTAATCTATATAGATAAACCATGCAGACATTAAAGTTTTATTAAAATATTTATCATAAAATTTTTGAACGGAAATATACTATATGTATCTATATATATAGAGATAAATAGAGAGATAAAATAAATATGATGTACAATATTAATACAAGATGTCCCAGTATTTACTAAAAAAGAGAAAAAAGTGATACTACGTAAAAAAAGTGAGTAAAAAATATAAAAAAAATATCGTTTTATTTCAAAACTTGACGGGGATCAAACTTAATTCAAAGTCTAAAGAAAATTATTTCAAAAAGATTATCGATTAAAATACTACAATTTTATTCATTGAAAATAACAAAATGAGAATGATTATCCTCTTTAACTTTTTTTTTATCTATTCAATTTTATTTTTTGTATTCTAATATACTATTTTATTGTAATCTGTTTCTTATTTTTATACATATTTTATTTTATATGTATATTTATTATATTACATATATTTATCAATATTATTATATTATTATATTTTAAAAAACAAGATGAAACTAATTGAATTTTTTTTTTATATATTTCTGAAATTTCATTCAATTTCATTATTTTATTAAATTGTTAAAGCTAGCTTTCAAAAAAATTAAATTAAAAAATTTTTTAATTTACTAATTTTAATAACTAATAACTAATTTTTTATATATTCGAATTGAATTTTCTGATAAATAAAAAGATTTTATTCTATGTCTGATTATTGTTATACATATAATGTCCTTCTGTTAATTATTTATTGATATCTAACTGACAAGTGATCAATGTTATATAAGATAACAAGTTTTTGCTGCTGATTTATTCAAAAATATTATTTTTTTACGTAGAATTACTTTTTTTCTTATTGTAGTGTAGTTATTAGGATAATTAGATTTTACATTGAATTTAATATTATTTAATAATATTTTGAAATTTTCAAAATATTCGTATTGTACTTATATTGCAATCTTTTTTAAAATATTAAGTATTTTATTACCTGATCGTTACAGCTAGTAGAACGATGATAACACCGACTAATACCAAAGCGATCAATACACCACATATCATGTACACGCTGTCAACAGGAGGATCTGTATACATAAAAATGATTAAATTTTATTATTAGTGTGTCTGGAACATTTAATAGTATGAATAAAATAGTATTATGATATTTAAAGAATATCTATCTTTTAATTTTTGTTAAATCAAACAATAATGTAATTTGTTGATTATCGTTAAAATTATAAAATAAATTTATTTATATTTTTTTATATTTCATTCTTAACATGTTATTATTTATTCAATGAATGACTTCTTATCATATCTAGAGTTGCATTAATTTTATATTTCAATGAAAAGATATCTTATTGTATCCTGAATTGCATTAATTTTTATTTCATAAATCATTAGTTCATTGCATGAATTAAAAAATATTATTTATATTTATGTTTTAATGAACTTTATATGATTGAAATTTATATCATATTTACACACATTTTTGCTGATATTAAAAAATATTGGTTAATAAAAGCAACGAGTTGACAAGGTATGATTCCAGTATAGAATATCGCACTGATCAGCAAATGGTATTTTTTCAAAGTTTAATTAAAACAAAAAATGAGTAATAAAAATTAGAACTATTAATAGGACAAAAAATGTTTTTCATTTTTATTTATAATAAAAAATTAAATTTTAAAAATCAAATCAAATATAGATGAAAGATAGATATATTTTCATTCATATTATTAATAAATTATGTAACATATTTTGTAACATTTGTAACATTTGAACATTTACGATTTTTTCAAAAATTATTTTTAGAAATTATTTTTAAAACATCTTATCTTGTAACATTAATTCTATCTAACATATTGTAAAGTTTAAACAATAATAATAATCTATTCTCTTTAATCGTTTTTTTATATTATACTTTTATTATTAAAATTTATATAATATACAATTGCATTATTTTATATTTTATACAATAAGTATTTTAAACTAAAAATATTTCTGACGTCATTATATACTATAGGTCAGAGTTAAAATGACTTTTACTATATCTATGATATTCATTCATCCCTGGTTGAATACCCTTCCCTTTAGAAGCAAGCTTCTTTGTACTATAAATGAATATATAGGAATAATATTAATATCACGTCATATTAATATGACGTCATTTTATATACATACATATATTCTACATTAAAAATGATGATTTTTAAATGGAAAAAATTTTTAATAGAAAAATTATTTTATATCATTTTAGTAATATTTAATATTTGTATTTAATATTATCTATATTTAATATTTTTTATTATTTATTTATAATGTAATTTATAATGTCACTTTAAAATCATTATAAGATAATTTTTTTATTTTAAAAATCATATTAATTTTATACGCATATAGTCAAACAAATGACGAAACATAATAATATTTTGCAGACTAGAAATTAATGACAAATATTTATAATATGCATTCATAATTTAATGTTTCATATATTTAATGTTAACTATGGAAAATATTATGTATGAATTGTGGAAAATATTAATTTGCACCATATCATTAACACATTTTTAACTTAGACATGTATATTTTATATACACAAAATGTTTTATATGTTATTAGTATATTTAATCTATTCATTAATCTAACAAAGTATGTTGAGAGGTAATATAAGTTGTCTTTAAAATGTGTGCATTGTACTTTAATGTCAGCGTATTTATCGATCGACACAACCCAGCCATATATAAAAACGGTTAACCTTCCCCGATAAGGAAGTTATTTTTTTATTATAATATAACGTGACTACATTTTGAAAGCATTTTTTTTTTTGTTTTTGTTTCACATATTTCATTTATTCTATATAATTCTTATATAGAAGTATAATTCTTTACAATAGAAATTTAAAATATGATATGAACATTTATTTATTTATTTTTTTATCGTTAAATACAATATTGTACAAAACAAACATTCTTTATAAAAATTCAATTCTTTTTTTATTAAGAAAATAATAGTTGATAGATTTATATTTTAATAAATTAAATAAATTAAAAAATTATATAATATTTGTTGCACAATAAAGCATAATTTTTTAATAAATTTCTAATCAATAAAAGTTTTGAAAAATGTATTAATATAAAACCATTTTTCATTGTCATACTTGAAAGTAAAATCTTCTGCGTATACTATAACTATGTATAAAATTATACATATTTAATTTAAAATTTATTATAAAATAATAAAAGAAAATATATATAGAATACAGAATATAAAATATAATACTTAATCTACTATTTTTTTTTTCAATATTTGCTATTATATTATTATAACAAATATATAATTTAATAAATATTATAATATTGAATAACTTTTAAATCAAGCTGCAATTAAAATTAAATAGAACTTTAAATTATATATTTACTATACTATACTATAAAATATATGTTTACTAGTATACTATTCATATATTTACTAGTATACTATTTGTTTCTAGAATTTTGTTCTTTATCGTCTTGTTTTAGCATCTGTTCATTGTGATATATATTATAAAATAAATATAAATAATGAATTTAAAAATTTACTAATATTTTTTAAGCTATTAAATGATTAATAACTTCCATAATTTATAATAAAATTACCATTTATAATAATTACTTTAAATAGAAAAAACTGTGATAAAACAATGGAGCTTCGAAATTTCAATTTTTAATTTTCAAATCTTGAAAATGAACCTTGAAAATTTAAAATTTTTGAATCTTAAGTAAATAATAATAATAAATATTTAACTTCGTGTTTAAATTTCAAATTTATTATAATTGGTATGATCTCACTGATTCATTACAATAATTTACATAGAGAAAAGATAAAATATAAAAATTAATTTTTTACACATCAAAAATATAATCATTATTATTATAATTTATTATAATCTTTCTTTATTACTATATTGATTATAATTATGAATAAATTTGAAGAATTCTTAAAATTAAAAAATTTTTAAAGATTTTTTACTAAGATTATAATTTTTGATAAAATTTTCCCATGAAAAATATAAATTTTAGATTTTCAGAATTTCAAATTTCACATCATACATTTTCGGATTCGAATTTCATGTATTTAAAAATTAAATTTCGATTTATTTTTAGAAAAAAACATAAGTACAAATATATATTATAATTTTTTTCTTCTTTTTTGTTGTAACATTTTTGTTCACTCATTGTAACATTTTAATTTTAATGACAAAAACATATCGTTATAACATTCATACAATCGTTATAACATCTCATATAGTAGTATCATAGTATCGTTCGTTTATACATCCCACGTGTATTTTAAGACTATTATATCGTTACGTTCGTTAAAGAAACAAATATTTTTAACTTGACAATGAGTTATAAGGAAAATTTTATAACAAAGTGGATAAGTTCATCTCGAAATACATATGTGTATGAGAGTAATAAATTAATGTTGGATCAAGGCAAAAATTTTTAATATATAATTTAATGATATTTTCTGAAGTGATCTACAGATAAATAATTCCACTTTGTATTTTTCTAATATCTATCAAATATCATTAATAATTTTAACCTCTATTTTCCGTTTTTCGAAACGATAAAAGTAAGTAAGGATTATGATAACATGCGTATTAGTATTAAATTATTAAAAACAATATTGATTATCATTCAAGAAGCTTTCTTTCTTTTTATTTAATAGTAGCTATCAAGTGATAATTGGATTGAGAAATATTTCTGATACATGTATTAATTTATACTTTATATTTGATGAGTTTGAAAGAGGATTATATATAAATCTTTATTATAAACCCCTATCAAAATAACAAAATACTTAGTTCAAATAAATATTGTACAAATTTAAAAACAAAGATAATCATATAATATTGTAGAAATATATGTTATCATTGATACAATATAATTTGTCATTAATTTTATATTTATTGTGAGAAATTGAACAAAGTAATTAGTATTGATTGGTAACACAATTCAAAAAATTTCAAATTTCTTTTTATTGAATACAAGATTTACATTATTTTTATATAAATATATAAATTTATTAAAAAACCATAATTATTAAATAATTAAAATATTTAATATTTATAATAGTATTTCTAAAAATATAAATTTTAAAAAGTTTTTTTCTTAAGAATTTACATTTTAAATTACATCAATATCAAGCAGCCATATGTGTATATATATATATATACATATATATATATATATATATATATATATATATATATATATTACAATAATTATATATTACAATAATATATATATATATAATATATTAAATCTATTATATGAAAAAATAAATTCATTTTTAAATTTTAGAGACATATTATACTATAAATCTATAACACAATTGTAAATTTTTTAAAAGACATTCTTTTAAAAGAATCTTATCATATCTTTAATTTTTGTTTTAATAAATTTAAAATTTTTATAAGAAAATATGTGTACCCATTATTATTAATGTACATATAGTATTATAGAATTTCTTTGTTATCAGAAAATTGCAAGAAAACTATCTAATCTTATGATTAAAATTGGACAAGAGTTTTTGAGCCTTTCGTAACTATAAATCATAGATAATTTAAAAATATTTATTATCTTCGTATTGTAAAAAATTATGATAAATTGATATTATATATATATAAATAAAAAAATTTTTTATTTTTTATTTTTCCAACAGATTTTATGTTTAAATATAAAAAAAGAAAAGAAAAGAAAATTCTAGATATTAATAATCAAGAAAATTTGTTTTATAATGATTAATGATTTTTTATAACTCATATTGTTCATCTTCAGAGAAATGGATTAAAAATGCGAAGCTAAATTTATTTTTTATCATGTTTTCCACATCGTGTTAACTTGATAAAAGTCTATCTGTGCTATATATAATTAGCTTTTAATTGGAAGTTCGGTTTATTTCTATTTATAATCATATAATTATAATAACTGGTTATTTTCACTCAGATGGCATTGCCATTTTATCTTGGATTATTGTGATTAACAGTCTGTAAATAATTTTATTTGCATTTTTGTATCTTATTAAGAATTAAATATAATAAATTTTATAAGTAATTAATATAATATATTTATATTAGCTTATAATATAATACGAGAAGATCATAAGAACAAAAAAATTAATATTATATGTAAAAACGAAAAAAATGCTCTTTTATTTGAAATTTTATAATTTTCTTTTGGTATTTTTATTTTACGTTATAATTTATTATTAAATTACGAATAATAAGTATTTAATATGCAATAATTCGAAATTAAAAAAGATATTTTTTATTTCGTAAATTTAAATAGAATTTTTTAAATAAAATAAAATCTAGATAAAAAAATCAATAAATTTAATATATTGTCAATATATTAAATTATTATTTCATTATTATTTTCTTATTTTATTTTGCAATTATAAAAATAAAATTTGACAAGAGGAGAAAAAATGTTGTTAATTTTAAATCTTATTATAAATCTTACGAGCAAAATCATATGCATAAAAAATATAATTTTCAAACCTATTTTTGATTATTTAATGTTTTATAGCAATGATTTTTATTTTATTGAACCATCTGTTTTAGTTCTCTACCAGTTAAGAGAGATTCATTGCCTTGAATTACGTCACAGTAAATCATGCTACATCGCCAATGTAAGTATATAGTTGTTGAAGTTAGTAAGTAAAATTATACGATGCTTACAAAAAGCATAGATAAAAAAAAAAGTATCGAATAATAAAATCTTCGAGATGAATAAATAAAAGAAATAAGATAAACAAATAAACAAATAAAATAATTCAATATATTTTCTTTTGTTAAAAATCGCAATGCAAATTCTCTTCCAAGATAGATTTTTCTTTAGCAATGAATATATTGTTAAAATTATATGGATTGTAATGAATTAGAGAAAAATAAGTAAGTTATATCTAATTTTCAAAATAATATATATTAATGATTTCTGATGGAATCTTAAAGTTTTTTCAGGGATTACTGGGGTCATTGTCATTTTTAATTGATGACTGTTATGGTCTTCATGAATTTCAATGACCGTTAAAACTTATTTATTTTAATATTGTGTAAATCTGGAATAATTTGACTAGAGGATAAAATAGATTAGATTACATACAGGTTACATTAATATTTTTTATTGATCATAATAATTATAATTTATATATATTCTATATGGACAAGAATTTATTTTATTTAAAAATCTGAAAAAATGCTATTTTTTTATAAACTAAAAAGTATTCAAAAAAATTTAGTTCGTTAAACAATGGACAAATTTTTACTCTATCTTATCATATTTTGAATATTCATTATCATATTTTACAAGGATATCAAGGTGATTTTACGTTAATTACGTTAACTTATAGGTAGTCATTAGTCATATCACTATGATAAAACTATGTTAATTTTTTTAATTTTCTTTATCTTATATGGAGATGTAAGTGCAAGTTATTTGAATATTATGAAAAAAGGCTTCCAATTCAAAAAATGTTGGAGAGTACTGAAATATGTAATATTATTTGTAATTGAATCTTTTAATATTTATATATAAACATTCTTATATCTGTAACTAAGCTTAAAATTTTGAGATACATTAGTTTGGAAAAGATTAACATCTTGATTGAAATGAATTTTCTTTTTGAGTATCTTTTCATGAATAAATATAAAACTCTACTTCATACATTTATAATTATATTCTATTAATGTAAATGTTTATATTTATATTCAAACTTTCTCTATTTTTCAATGATCAAGTTTTAAAAATGAAGATTGTCCATAAACTTCAAAGACCCTATATTAGCTTTTATGAAATAATAAGGTTTAGAGTTATGTTTAGTAAATTGATGTAAATTGCTTTGTTATCTGACACTAAGTTTATGGTATTCTTATAAACATGAAATTAATGAAACGATTGCAATTTATGATAATTGTAATAACAAGAATTTTAGTAATTTTTCATATTTATTCACAATTTTTTTATAAAATATTATTAATTATAATTTTTAATTATAAAAAACTAACTCTCTATATCATTTTAATTTAAAAATACTTTAGAGTAAAGAAACTTATACTAAGTGATATTTAAAAACTATAATTGATATATTTAATAAAAATATAAAATATTTTATAATAAAAAATAAATACTTAGAAATATTAATAATTTATTTTATATTAATTTTAATAAAATTGAGACATGTTATCAATATCTTTTGATTAATTTCATCTTTACTTTTCGTATTCTTATGCACGTAATCTGTATTCATCTTTAGTTCCAGAATACATGCAAAAATATTTTTAATACTGTTATATATCGATCTTTCAAAGCAATAAATTAGAAATATAATCTAAGCAGTTATATTTTCATATATATATATCAAAGAAGAAAGATAATTTGGAGTGTTATTTTTCAATGATTTGGTATCTGTTAGTATAAATGAAAATGGAACAGATGATATGCAACCACATATACCAAAACGTACTGTAAATTTCAAATTACAATAATGCAAAAATATAATATACAGTTAACATTCTCACATTTATCTTTGAATTTACTTTTTTGTATATGAAAGAATTATTTAAATATAATTAATATTTATTGCTATAATATGAAAATATAATTAATAATATATATAATATATATAATAATATAAATAATTGTTATAATTTATAAATGCATAATTTTTTCATAATAATGATACTTGTAAAATAGATTTTAAATAAAAATAAAATATTATATTTTTTTATATTATATTAATACTTACTTGACTTACTTATGAAAAAATATTTTTTCTGATTGATACTTTAAAATATACCTCTTCTATTTTATAATTTCATTTAATTATTTTTATATTCGAAATAATTTTTTTAATATATTATTCTTTTATTTGAAAATTAATATACAGTGAATAAAAAATATAAGCAATAATAAACAATAAACTGTATAAATATACTTAAATAATATACTTAAATAATATACAATATATAATATACTAAATATATTTAAATAATTTTCTCGTATACGAAATAACAAATTCAAAAATAATATTCAAAATTTCCAAATATTAATACGAATAATATTAAATATATAAATTTTTTATAATAATATAACATTATATCATTCAAGCTAAAATTACCTAAAACTAACTAAACTAAAAGATTAAAGATTACAAACAAAATTATTTATTTAAGATATTGACATTTGCAATCTTAAGGTCATCAAAATCGATAAAACATCCGTCTTTATAAATAATTAAAACTCTTCAGTCTATAGATCATTTCATTAATTAATTATTTTGTCATGTTCGACAAGGTTAAACGTATATTTTAAAAAACAATAGAATAATAAAATGATTGTTAGATGCTATAATTCCCAGGATTATTTTCACATGACATTCGAGTGTATTTTGACAATTATTGACAATATGCAAATTCATTGTCAACAAGTGACAAATATCCATCTTGGTAATTTACATCGATGTATCTTGCCATCTGCGTGTACAAGTATGGCCGATAACTAAAGTGAATTTACAAGCAAAATTACCGAAGACAGATGCCTCTTTGTATTCAGCAAATCGTTGGAGATAAACAACATTGTTTCAACCGGCTTCAATACGGACAGTTTAGAACCATTTGTCTGAAACGTGAAGGAACCTTCTGACGCAAATGTATAATTCTTTCCTGCTATAAAGACGCTTATTGGCCAAGGTTCAAAATATACATACATCAGAAATCGTTCTAAAAACTATAATATTTCAAAGGTATTTATTTTTTTAATATAAATTGCAGAATAAAATGCAATAGAAAAATTATTAGAAATTTTTTCAACAATAAATTTAATTAAATAAGTTTTATATATATATATATAATTAATCAATAGTGATAATTGATATTTATAAGTTGAAATTTATTGATAAATCTTATTTCATTTTTGGATTAAAGGTCAAGATCATGGAATTATTTAGAATATAAAATTTTTAATAAAATATGAAATCTTTTTTTGTAAAAATTAATTTTCGAGAAAATTGAATTTGAAAATTTATAAAAATCATTATTTAATTTCACTTACAATTTTTTAAAAAAAGAAAAATTTAAGCAATAAAATTCAATTCTACATTTTTTTATCTTCTTATTTTATATATTTTTATCTTCTTACCAATAATCCATATTCATGCCAATTGGAAATTAGCCAAATTCACTTGTATTTGAAAATTTTTCAATTTTGATTTTATCGAAAATAAAGTTAGCTAAAAAAATTTGATTTTTTCTGATTGATTTTTATATTCTCTTATATTTTTATATTTATCATATATTTTTATACTCTTATTCTCATCAATTTTCTATAGAGATTCTATATATATATATATATATATATATGCTTATATAAATATAATTTAAAAAATTGAAATCTATTGTTTGCTATATTAAGAAGATGGATCTACTTTTTGGGAATATGGATAAATTAACGAAAATTTGATTAAAAATATTTAATTTTCAATTTTAAAATAAATATTAATGAAAAATTTAAATATTGGAATTCCTTTCTTTTTATGCTCATTAAAGAAATAATAATCAGTAAAGAATAAGTAAATTTATTAATTATTATGATAATAGTATTATTATTAGAATAATACTTTAGAATAATATTTAAAAATATAATAAAAATTTTCTAAGCAATTTAACATGAAATGATTTAAAAGATATTTACATCCTCTGTTATAAATTATCTGATTGTCTGAATTCTATTATAAAAAAAACCACATATTGTTTTTTTCAATATCTTTTACAAAGCTTAATACATTTTTAATTCTAAATTTTTATAAACTGATTGATAGATTGTCATTTTAATCAAATATTTTCTTTCTCTTATTTAATATTTAAATTTCTATTAATATATATATATATATATATATAAAATTGCATTATTACTATATTGTAGATATTGCATATTGTAAAATTATTATAATTATTACTCATAAATGATTGCTTTACATTGAATGAAAACTTTCTTTCTTTTTTTAATAAATAAAATAATAAATATACAAAATATAAAAAATGAAATTATAAAATTCTTATATATATATATATATATAATATAAAGTTGTAATATAAATTTTTTTTGTAATTAATTAAAAGAGTAGAAATAATTTATCATATATTTTTGTATCCAATTTTTCCTTTCATTATAGTATTAAATAATATTAAAAGCTTAATATCTTTCTTTCTTATTTTATGTACTTATTCTAAATAAGCAAATAATTTTTATATTAAATATAATTAAACATTAAATATAATCTAACTTAAAATTATATTTAAAAATAAGTACGTGAATTGTAATACAATGTACAGATCGTATTTCATAGATAAAATTTTTAGAAATAAATTTTGACAGGAAATTATCAAACTGTTGTTTTATTAATTTTTCATCGTATTAAATATAATAATGCGTACAATTTCAATATGAACAATAAATCATAGAATTTCCTGTCATTTTCAATTAATGATTTAAATTTTCGCAAGATCGAATTTCGCAGATTTTCCGTCCTATTGACGTCAAAAGGACACGTAAATATCACGTGTTGGAAACATGGCATCTCTCGTTGCTATACCACGGAAAGTTTCTTCAATTAGAAACCGATTGATCGACTTCATGGAGAGTTACCGCCTTAAGCTATTTTCAGACGTCGTGCCGCTTAGTTTAGCGATTAAGCGAAAATAGAATTACTGCTATCGAGTCTGATAGAGATCATTGATCTAATGAAACAATTGATATTAAATATAAAATTTATCGAAAAATTCCCTCTATAATATATTTTCCAAATGATCATTATTTCATTCGTAATACAAAATAATCAAATTTTCTGAAAATAATTTTAATTTAGAATAAATTTTGAGAAAATAAATTTATATATTTCGTATGTAACATCTATTGATATTTCTAAAGTAATTTAAAAAATTTTTTTTTCTAAGATTTTTCTTTTAAAATTTTCGTTATATTGATTATAATTGACTTTTCTCATATAAAGATTATTATATATAGAAATGACATTTTTTTAAATATTAAATGTTAAATTATTATCTTTTTTTAATTAAATAATATAAAATTAAAATGTAACATTTTTTACATTTATGATATTTCAACTTTTAAATTTAAATTTAATTAAAAAAAAATAATACATTCTTAGCCAATGTCACTTGAAATGTCAGATGGCATCGTATTTAATATAAAAAAATATATAGAGAAGGTTAGCTTCAATGGTATACAATGTGGACGTTGATAATAATATCGCTTGAAAATCGATTTATCTATAACAATAGGAAACTACGTTACGTATATGCGTAAACGCAGAAGTGATCGATATACTATCATAACGACGTCATATTTTGTTATTTCATAACAACTTTATTCATACAATTTTAAAAAGTTAGAATATATATATATAATATATTGTATACATATAATTTTAATAGAAGACATTATTTACATTAGTGAAAGCGACATCAATATAAGTTCAAAGATAAAATGCCAATACATCTTGTCGAATTACTGTCTAAACAAAAATAAAATCAATTTTTTTTAAGAATTTCTTTATACATTTATGAAATTATTTTTATGAGAATGTAAAGTTAACAAGAATAATAATATATTATGTTGTAAAATATTATATTATATATATAAAAAAAAAAATTTATGAAAAAAGTTCTAAATTTTATTATAAGCTTACTATTATATGATCATTAAATAATCATTTTGTTCATTCAAATTAACTAAAATTTATATAATTTGTAATAAGTAATTTTTTTGTTCGAATTAATTTCTCTTCGTTCACAATGAATTCTTTTTTTAAATGAACAAAGAATTTGATTATATTTTTAATCAGATAAAATAGATTATGTAAGTCTAAATAAATGGAACAGTTATTAAAAAGTTAAAGATAAATAAATTATATTTGATCATCATAAATTGTTAAAAAAAAACTAGTTGAAAATTAATCATAAAGAATTATAATGACAAGCAGTGCATAGAAGAGTCGAAGCTTAATTTAGCTAATACACTAAATTCTTAACTAATACATAACCTAATCTAATCTAGCCTAGCCTATTCTACGCGTAAGGTTATCATACTTAACGTTGATCACAAGTTATGAAAAAAATTATTTCAAATTAACCATAGAGATTACAATGATTTTGTCGGATCGAATAATGGACAAAAAAATCAAAAGCTGAAAAATCCGGAAGAGTAACATAGAGATTGTTCGAATCCTAATTATTAATTTATATCTTTCAAGTAGCCAAAGCAGAAATAGAATTGCTTTCGAGGAAAATTAAAAATGGTATGTGCAAAACAGTGATTGTGTAATTTGTGTAATATAATTTCAAATCACACCTCTAAAGAATTACGAAGAAGGAAAGAGCAATGGATTATAATGTGCAATATGTTACGTGCCTCGAGCTAATTTTTCTTTTCTGAAATAAGTGCCTTAGGATTTGTTTAAGACATGAACATTTCTTAAATAATCCATTAATATAAGGTCACTCACCAAGATGCGACAACAATTGCAAGGATTCTGAAACAATAAAAACGAATGAAATTAATATAAGTTTCTAATTTAAAAGAGAGACGCACACACAACCATGGTAGCCATCATAAGTGCTTTCGTGTTACGAAGTTGATGAAGGTCAAAAAAAGCTAAAGATTGAACATATTATCTATTTTCATTTTTATTTTTTTGACAAATAGAAAAATAGAAAAATTGTTTATTTCTCTACTAAATTTCTTATTGTTATGCAGATTTTGTAATTGAAATATAAAATATCTTAAAGATTAAAACTAAATTTGATCGTGTTTTTTTAAAAGAACATCAAAATATAACGTCACATATTAGATAACTACAATGACTAATAAAAAATACTTGCATATATTTTTATTATCTAATAACGCATTTTTTTATGAAAGAATATTTATGTACTAAATTTTAAAAAATCTATGGAAGATTCTGCTTGAGTCCTTACATATATTTCCAGAGATTAAAAAATATAGTCATTCAAAAAAATAATAATAAAAGTTTAAAAATAATATCTATATTTTTCTAAATAATATTTATTATCATGTTAATTTGTAATTAATATTATCATCATTATTATTACTAAAGAAGAAATTAAATAAATAGTAATTATTTTAAACCAAAATCATTATCATTATTTATATTATTATTAGTTACTATTTATTATTTATTCTTCTGAGCATTACTATTATCATTGATGTTGAAAACAAATTTATTAGCTATAAATTAACAATAAAAATGAATAAAAAAAACAAATAAGTTTACTTAATAAAATAAATTATCCATATAAAATTATTAATTTTTTATCTAAAGAAATAAATTATTTTAATAGCGTTAAATCTTTTAATTTCAATGATTCAATGAAGGGTGTCATTGAAATGAGAGCATAGTCGGTAAGGGAGGCAAAGGGGATTATATGCGTCACAAGTCTATGTCGGTCTAAAAGCAATGGGTTGCCTTCCTAAATGCCCAGAATTATTTTCAAGCCGTGACCTGGCTTCTGAGTTTATATTTGAATGCACAAGAAGTACTTTCAAGAGGACCGACGTCTATCCAATCGCCTTCAATATTTTCAGCTACGCGCGCGTAAATTTAAACCTGCTATACTTGTACTCCGTGGCCGAGCATCTGTAGAATTTAATTATCAGTGTGATGAGTTAAAATTCTTATTTCATAATGATTTTTATTCAAAAATATACGCTGCAATTGAAAATCGTATTCTATTATAATTTTACATAATTTGTGCCTAAATATTATAATGTTGTCGAAAGAAAAAAATATTTCTACATTAAAATATAATGTGAAATTAAAAAATTAAAAAATAAATGAAATATAAGAAAAATATATATCCAACAAAGTGGAAGAAATGCAAAACAATATATCATTTCGCAACTTATTTTTTTCAATAATACATATGTATTTGTGAACAAATAAAAATAATGTGTATATATATATATATATATATATATTATATATATTATATATTATATATTATATATTATATATATTACGTATTACAAAATTGAAAAAATGTATATAAATATTTATTTATAAATAAATTATTAATAAATAGATATAGTAATCATACATAAATATCATTATTTGCATTTCAAAATTAATCATCATATATATATATATATATAATGATATACATATATATATATATATATATATAATATATATATGATATACATATCAACTTCGAACTAAAAAATTGATATTTTTGCCTCAATGTAATAATTATATTTCTTATCTAATCATCTACATATTACAAGTATAAATTTAATATAATCATTGAACTGTTCATTCTACTTTTACTTTATATCTATTATTATGTTTTTCAATATTAATTTATAAATATATATATTTATAAAGAAACATTGGCTTTTTGCGTTTTTTTTTTTTTAAATAAGAAACGATGATCATTTATCGAAGAATAAAAGATCTTAGAAGAAATCTTTTTTAAATACGATTTATAAATGAGTATTTTGAAAAGTTTTTGTCTCTTATTTTTTTTATATTTTTTATTTCACACAATGCTTTTCAATTTCTAAGCTTTGCTGTTCATGTTTCACAAACCTAACATTTTTCCACATCTATAAAAATAACGAAGATATACGAGTTATCTCATTTACATCGTCCTCTATACATATATTATAATAAAATAAAAGAACCACAGCCAGTCATTCATACGAGATTTCATATATTATTTTATAAGCAAATATATCTTACTTAAAAATTCAGATTAAAATGAAAGTTTGAGTGTATATAGAGCGTAATATGAAACAACTGTTATAGAGAAAATTTCTTTGAGAAGGTGAAAGCAATCTTTAAATTTTCAGAATTTTTTTTTTTATGTACAAATATAATTTCATCTGAAAATATTTTTTACAAAAAGATAGAAAATCTAAGTGTTATATATTTAAAATTTTATTTTATCTCGTATCATCGTTATAAATTTATATTTTAAAGAAAAAAAATATAAAAGAAATAATTTTATTATTATTAATCTTAAAATGAATTCGAAAGTTCCATGCACTCGTAATTTTTTATTTGCTAAAAAAAGAATTTTCATTGGTTAAGATTGTTAGTTAAGATTGCATAAGACGTTCGAAGATTTTTATGATCGACATATATGTAGAATATTCTGGGTGACATCAAAGTTAAAGTAACTACGACATTATAAGTCACGAAGCATCGATGTTTCTGGCATTCGTGGTTGGCGACTATTCGATTCGTCGTCATCGATGTTATCCATGTCGCGAAAAATTCTGAAATTCGGTTTATCCGCCATAAACTCTGTCTGGTCTAAATTTTGTCGTCTACCGCAAAAGCAAAGTTGGCTCGAGGACGATCGTACAAATATAACATAATTTAGTAGTCTACTGTAAAATCGAACTTGAACTTGTTTCTTTGAATTTCACGTAGTTTTCACTCCCAAAATTTATATAACGTGAATAACATATGCAATTTTTAGAATTCGACATGATACAATATAAAGTGAGAAATTATATAGATAATTTTACAATTACTTTTATTATGCCATTTATAAAAAAAATATTTAATTTATATATATTATAAATAATTTAATTTATACAAATACAAGTGAGATAATTGTTAAAAATATTTTAAATATAAAAAATTTATAACGAACATATTTTTGCTATTTTTAATTTATATTTTACATTTTTTGATTTTGTGTTATAATTTATATTATTTTTCTTTTAATTAGTTGTTCCTTATTTTTTTATTCTTCTGTTAAATTTTTTATACTTCAAAATCTACGGTTTAACTATAAAACCATGACCCACAAAAAGTTGCAAAATACTTTTTCAGAGAGTATTATTCACTAAGTATTATTTTTAGTTATCAATTATTTTTATACTGAATTTTAGAACGAAGATTTGTGTCATTTCACAATATTGTACTGATAAGGGGAAAAAGGAAGAATGTGATATTAATTAAAATATTTAATGAAATAATTAATAATAGAAATAATATTAATAATAGAGATTTATTAATAATAGTGAACTTTATAACAAATATTTATTTTGTTGCGCAATATTGCATTTTAATCCCTTGCACAATAATGCTGATGTAGAAAAAGGAAAATGTGGCATTAATTGAAGTATTTATTGAGGTAATTAATAACACAGAGATTTAAAGTTTAATTTGATGAATAACAAAAATGTGAAATTTATTGCGGCAAATATTTGGAAAGATTAAATCGTTTGATTACTTTAAGAAGATAAAAAAAAATGGAAAATTTTAAAGAAACAATAAGAAAAATAAATACGTAAGGAAATAAAATTAGAGACTTCGTATCTTGTAATGCATTACAACATTAATGTTTTAAAAAATTGCTGCAAAATAAAATAAAACGTTTCATATATGTATATTTCATCAAAAACGTGTTTCGTTTCATTGCCAAGGTTTTTCAACGCATTTTACATTTGATACTTTAGAATACTAAATGCAGAGTTTTATGCGCAATTTCAAAGTATACATATAACGTGTCAATTAACTTGTTTTATTTAATTTCTCATACACTTAAATAGTTATTAGCAATAAATCATATTTAAATTTTAAATATCGTGACAATTTCACAATATTTTATGATAAATCTGTTGCCAAATGTATTTGGAATTTTCTTGGTTATTTCTAGAAAAATGATGGATAATTAACTGGATATGTATTTGCAAATTTTCAAATACAAGATGACTCAAGCTCTTGCATAAATCGATGTCAAAACGTAAAAAAAAATAACGTAATATCAATATAAATGTATGTATTAGAAAATTGTAATAAAAGTACAAAATTTGATATCAGAATTGAACATTTTTTGTTTAATAATAAAAATAAAAAATAAGAAGAAAAAATAATTACAATCAAATATATTTGATAGAAAATAAATTTATTTAAAACATTTGCAAATAAAATCTAAAATTTTATTCATAAATTATTTTTAAATCATTTATTTAATCAAATATTCAATTATTTAAATAATAAGAGAAAATAAAGTATATTAAATAATACATTTCTTATATGAGAAACACAATTAAATATTTTCAGGAAAATATTTACGAAATTCAAAAATTAGTAAAAAAAACACGTATATCTATCACGTATGTATATCTAGATATGAGAAAAATCTTTATATTTTTATAGTTAGATCAAATAAGACATCAAATTATATCAAATATTAAAATAATTTATCTTTCGAAATATGTATTAATATTCAAATAATATTATTTAAGGTGAAATAAAATAATTTTATTCAAATAATTACTAAGTAAGAGTTTATTTTCACAATGCTCAAATTCTGATTTCAACGATGTATAACCTCGAATTGAGAAGGATAAATTGAGGAGGATAAATTGAAGAGGACCATTGGTTTTCCGGAATTATCCTATTACGTGTATTTTTCAATTAAAGGAAATTTCGAAGGAAAATATGTAAGAGATTCATGCAAAGAATTCGTAATATATTCACTTAATGGAAAAGAATTCGCCATACTTGGCAGTTCTACCGATAAGATTGCGTATACGCGCGTGTTCGATGGATCGTACACATTTTGTAACGTAATCCCCATGGAAGGAATTGGAAAACTTGGGTAGGAAAATTTTCAAGCAACGAATACGTCTCATATGCCAAGCGTGTGATTATCACGTGGCGACCTATTGCGTTTAGGAAGCAGCTGGCGGTAAACTAATGTTGATTGTTCCGTTGAACGAAAGGTTAACCGACAATTGAACTATTCTCTGTTATGTTACCATCAAAAAAGGACGATAACTGTTTCGATTGTAATTAGCGTTTATACAAAAAAAAAAAAAAAAAAGAAATAGACGCAAATATTAATCGTTCTTCTTTAACGAATGTAAAAACAAACTTGATAGATACTTCTATCGAATAGACATTTTTTTTTAATTAAAAATTGTATTTATTTTATTCCTTAACGTATGAACCTACGTAAATGTTCCTCATTTGAAGATTATATATATATATGTACATATTGTATTATTGTATAATTACAAAGTCTTTTTATTTTCTTGTTTTTTGAAAAATGTTATATCATAAGATATAATTGATTTTTTTTTTTATGAATTTTATGAAATGGATATTCTAGTAGAAAATAATTTTATTTGTTAAATAATGTTTAACAGATGTTTCTCTTTTAAAAATTGTTGTATATAACTGTCATAAATATATATATATGAATATATAAATGTGTACTTACGTTAAATGAATATTCTTCTGAATAGGTAAACTAAGTTGTGTAACGTGTGAACAAAAATACAAATATTTTTTGAAAAATATTATATCTATGAGTTAATAAATGTATAAATATTATATTTATGGTACAAATGTTATATGTTCACTTTTAATGTTTTCAAGAAAAAAAAAACAGGTTTAAAGATTACATAGTAAATATGGATGGTAGATATGTACAATAAACAATAAAGTGAAAAACAGTAAAAAATTACATGAATATATAAAATAATATATAAAAAAAATTATATATTATAAAAAAAATGACATATAACATTTATATATAGTAAACCATTGATATATAACAATCAAAAAATTATTTATAATAATTATATAATTTATTTTTTTATTTGAATACAATATGCAATAAATAATCAAACTCTTCGAATAGAATAACATCTATTTAAGATAGTTTGAAATAAATATATTTTTTATTTCCACATATGAATCGACTATAGAATAGATAGATTTTTATAAAAGAAGAAAAAAGAAGAAAAAGAATTTTTGTAGATAAAAAAAATGTGAATTGGGTAACTGGGTAAAATAAACTTCTATTATCATTTTTAAAACTATTAAAACGTTTCTAGAAAAGTTGTAACCATGTCTACTCGTCATTTTTATCGGTCCATTAACAAGCATTGTTTGCCATATTACGTATACTTACCAAAGTCATTAATACTTTCTGTGTTTCCAGTATTCTGATTTGATTTTCGAACACTTGAAAAAAAAATTTCATTCACAAATATTGACAATATTTAATAAAATATTTTTTAGTATAAATAATGTAATTTTTCTTGATTCATTGATCGATATCATTTATAATAATTATGTTATTAATAATCTATATATATATATATACATATATATTTAATACATATAATATATATATATACATTATTTATTTAGATTAATATTATATCTTATATATATATATATATATATATATATATATATATATATATATATATATAAATATCTATAAATTTATAAATATTGAAAAATGGATGCGTAAGATATATTATGAACTCTAGTTATATATGAACAGATTAAAAATATAAAAAAGAAAGTAAATTTTAAATAATATTTTGAATAATTCTAACCTAAGTTTTTAAGTGATTTATATTCTAAAATAAATTTCAAATGATGTATGCTATTTTTTCAAATTTTCAAAGTAATCATTAATAAAACTTTTATTTAGAAAATTAAAAAATTAAAGTTTCTTTATAATTTTGGAGTAATAAAAATAAGTTTTATTATATTAAAAAAAGTATTATATTATTTATATATTTATATTCTCTTATTTATTAAGATTAATAATTTTTTAGATAAAATTTGTTTATTTTTACTTTAATTATAATCACTTCACCAATTAATTAATTAAAAAATTTATTTATTTATTTATTTATTATATACAATATTAATATTGTAATTAAATAAACTATAAACATTAAAATTATAAAATTATATTTTATTTACAATATATTTTCTATCTTATACATTATTTAATTCTATAATTAAAATTAAAAATTTATAGAATTAATATACGAAATAAAACAAAACTATTAATATCGAAACATAAATTTAGTTATTACCGTAAGTTTTCATTTATTTATATCAAATCGACAATATTAGAAGAATATTAGACATAAGAGAACATTATTATTTATAATCACAGATAAAGTATAGCAATAGGAATAGAATTTTGTGTCTTTTGTGTTGAAATATCAATTGCGCAAAAAATCGAAGTGCTTGATATATTCTTATAATTTATAATAGGAAATATGTTCAATTTAATTACAAAAGTTCATGAAGTCAAGTCAAATCTTAAAAATAATTTTTTTGATAAATATTTTATACTTTATATAAATATTTTATATTTTTGATAAATATTTTACTTTATAAATATCCTTTTATAAATAACCTTTTATAAATATTCCTATATGTTATATATTAAAATGTATTCATAAATTTTTTAATTATTACAAATAATAAAACATAGGAATTATATTATTTATGAATTAAAAATTTATATTTTTTAAATATAAAAATATAAATATAATATTAATTTATGATATTTTTAAATAATATTTTAATCATAATATTTATAATTTTAAATATAATATTATCTTAAAAATATTTTGGAATTAAATTCATTTATATATATTACTATCATTATATATATCATTTATATATGTTAAATAATTATAAATTTTTATAAATGTATTTTTAAAAATTTAATAGAAAATAAAAATATTTTATTATTAAAAAAATTTACATGTAATATACATAATAAAATAATATAATAAAATATATAAAAATAAATATATCTGTTTATGAAAAAAAAATTGGATTGAATAGATCTTTTTAAGATTTTTAAAATTAAAAACAATATATTACTGTCAATAAATTAAGCAAATAATAAAATTAATTAAATATCATCCCTTGAGTGTATAAATTCTATAGAGCAAGTAGAACAAGAAAAACAAATAATAAGAAAAGGATAGAAATAGAATGAAAATTGAACAATCAGCGCCATCTCCAGAATGCCGTAAATGAAATTAATGTAGATAAGGAGAGCAAATATTAAAAAAGAAATAAAGTGAGAATTGATCATCATCGCCATCTTTTGAATATCAAATATATTTCTTGAAAAATAAAGTAAGACATAGAGCACAGAACATGAATTGAGAACTAGTGCCATCTTTTAAATCCTTTTAGAATAATATTCTTGGCATATTTACAAGAGACGGCGCAGATGATTAATTCTTACTTTATCTCTATTTGTTCTCTTTAATTATACTCGTATAAATATGAAAAAAATCAATTAAATATAATTTTATCATTTTTTTATTCAAAATTGTAATGTTCAATCTTTTATATAAAAAGAAATAAATATAATATTCTTGATTTTATAATGTATTTTTAGAAACAACAATCTTAAAAATATAGCAATTCACGATAAACAATTATTTTTTTAGTTCAAAATAAACAATTCGCCATCTTTTTTCCTTTTTTGGAATCTAAAAAAGAAAATCAATTATATTGAAAATAATTGAGAGATCCATAAAAATCATAAATCTTTATATTTATTTGAAATTATTTAGTAATACACAAACAAAGAAAAAAAGAGAGAATGTCATTCTATTTTTATAAAATTTTTTTTTTTTTTAAGAATAATATGATATATAATTTCCCGTTATCTCAAATCTCTTATTTCATTTGAGAACAAAATTAAACCAAATAGTATGAATGTAATAATAAAGTAGCTGATTTCAAATCGGAAAAATGTAAATCCTAAAATATGTCTGCTAGATATTGTTCAGCAATAATCTTCTTGCTTAATATAATTCAAGAAATTTTATTAATTTTCTTTTATAATATATTTTAGTATATTCTATTATTACAAGCGATTATTATTTTAGATCTATCTAAATAGTTCTAATCTTTAACCAAGAGATGGCACTACCAAAGACCATTACTAAATTTGCCGGTAACAAAGTGTGGTTAGTTCGTGCATTTATTAAAGAGATAGCGCTATATGTTAAGTATTTTAATAAATTTTAAACACGAAAGAAATTTTTCATTTTGTTTATTTTTTATAGAAATTGCATTATGTTAAAACATTTCATTTATTTATTTTTTAATATTTTATTTTAATTTATTAATTTTAAGTTAATGTAATTCTTTTTAAAAATAATTTATAAATAATTAAAAGATAATTAATTAATTAAAAATTAATTAAAAATTAATTTAAAAATTCAATAAATATTCACATTAATAACACTATTGCTTTATTCCATTCTAAATTAATAATATCAATAAGAATTATTGTATTTTCAATCAAAATTTATTATGCTCATCTGTATCATTGTACAGATAGTTACTATTAGTACATTATATCAACAAATAAGAAACATAATGTAAAAAAAAAAAAAAAAAAAAGAGTAAATATATAAAAATTCAAAAGTTACGTTTCAAAAAAGAATTATAAGATAAAGTAAAATTACGTTTTTCAGAAAAAAAATGACGGAAAAAAAAAAATTAAAATAACACAAGAAAAAATATAAAAAAGTAAAAAAATCATAGAAGAACAAACAATAGAAATGAATGGAATTTCAAATAAACAATAATCAATTAATCAATCAACAATAAACAATTGAAAAATAAATAGAATAAATATAAAAAAATATAATATAATTAAAACATGGAAAAAGTTAAAATAAACATTAAAATAAGACAGAATTTCTGAAAGAATAAGAGATTATTTTAAAAAAAAAAATGAAAAAATAATGTTAAAGCATAAATAAATAAAATAATTAGAATAGATAAGATATAATTAAAATAATTAAAAAGAATAAATTAAAAAATAAGAAAGAATAAATAATTATGAGATGAAATAGAAATAATATGAAAATGAATATACAAATTGTAATTCAAGTTCATGCAATAGAAATAAGTTGCAATAAAAAAAGTTTATTTATCTATCTATTATATTAAAAAAGTTTATTTAAAATAAATAAAATTCAAATTAATTTTTGTTTAATTTTTTTTTCAATAAAATGAAAATTAAAGTTTCAGCTATCTATTAAAATTTAAGTCATGATGTAAGGAATAATCTCTATTAAAATAAAATTATAATTACATCATAAAAGATCGAAAATTATTAATATTAATATTAAAAAAATAATTTTAGTACTAATATTATTTATTGCTTATTTTTATCATTTTAAAATGATGAAATATTAAAATTCGATTATTCTTCAATACATAAATAATGCAATAAATTTTTTCAATATTATATGTAAAAATATTTCGTATTAATATATTATATATATATATATATATATATATATATATATATGCAATAAAAAAGAAAAAAAAAATATACCAACAACACACGGTGTTCCCAAGCGGTCACCCATCCAAGTACTAACCGTGCCCAACGTAGCTTGACTTTGGTGATCGGACGAGAACCAGTATGCCCTACGTGGTATGGTCGTTGGCTTGTAGAGATAAGTTCTATTATTGTATACTAGTATCAAGTGATGTATAAAAAAAGAATAGATTATCATACAAATTTAATTTATTTAAATATTAATTACATAAAATAAAAAAAAGAAATCTAGAAATAAATAAAGATAATTATTATATGAAATAAAAAAATTCAAATTCTTTTAACGTGAATTTTTTAAGTTTTAATAGCTTAAATCAAAATTAAATTATTCTAGAAATGATTTAAATTTAGATTTATCTAAATGCTATAAGAATTTTTAATAATAATTATTATTAAAAATGAATTATTATTAAAAATACATTTTCATCCTTTGTCTTTTTGAACATAAAATACAAAATTGATAAATTTATATTATATTTTGTTTATATCTTATTTATAATTTGCTTTAATTTAAATCATTTATCTATTAATTACATTGTTACAATTTTTATTTATAAGAAAAATACAATCAGTAATATCATATATTATCATATAATATCAGTAATATAATATCAAAAATATTATTAATATAAAAAATATATTAATATAAAAAAATTATTTTTATATTATATGCAACATTATCGATTAAAAAATAAATTAATAGTATTATTAATGATTGAAATTAAAATTAAATTCATTATGAATAAAATTAGAAAAAAAAAATATAGAATTCTATATTTGTTCATCTTTATACATATATCTTATATTTTGAGATTAAGATCGAATTTAGTGAACTAACAAAGAATTATATCTAAAATTCTTCATTTGAAATAAAGAGATAGAATGAGATAAAGTAATATTTCTAATCCGACTTTAAAATATAAAGGATTTGAAATAAAAAAAAATTTATATTCGTTTAAATGTTGAATTCTGAAAAATATTTTTAGTGAATGAAGACCTTCTTGAAAATCAAAGATTTTTGGTACTATATATTTGAATTGCAACTAAATAAAGTTTTATTACTTTACGAATCAAAGAAAGTAAATTTTATCTAATTTCTATTATTCTATATTTCTATTATTATTCTATTATTATAAAAAGATTTAAAGTTTAGATTATTAGCTTTAGATTATTATAAATTCGTATGTATTTCAATTTTATATTGCAGAAGATTTATATTTAACGGACACAGACAAAATAAATGTCTAATAATTTGCTAATAATTTTATATAATTTTTCAACCTAAAGAATATTTTGGAGAAAAAATTCGGAACCAATTTAGTGTATTTTTAAAAGAGAGAAATAAAGAATTCATAGTAATTTTCTTTCTTGTATATATAGTGTCACAAAAAAATATAGAAAATTGTTTTGATATAAATTCATTTGGTATATTTTATTTATAATATTATTTATTAATTTTAAATATTTTTAATTATAATATTATTAATTATAAATATTTATTTCTTACAGTTTAATATTAGTATATCCAGAAATTGTAGAATTTTTTGCTGATTATAATATTAGAGACTGTATCAACATGATTAGTAAAACATGCAGTGAAATTACGAAGGAAAATATTTATCGATCATGAGAGAAAATATTGAACCGTCTGCTTTTAAATATGGAGAAAGTCCATCAATTGATGAGAAAGATATGCAACAATTCTTCCTATCAATGTTTCCAAAAGAAGTACTTAAGTAAATGTATGAATGCGACTTAGAAGTCATTCTTGAGAATGGAGAAATCTTCTTCTCAAAGAAGAAGAAAGCAATTTATTCACTATTAGATTAGAAGAAAAAGAATTTTTATACAATTTATTATTATACAATTTAGAAAAATTATTTATAATAGAATGAATAATTGCATATTGTATAAAAAAAAGTAATAGATCATTTTAAAATAAAAGAAGAAGAATATATCAATTTATTATATTTAGAAAAATATAAAAATAATTAATATTATTTATATCAATATATTATATTGTATATTTTCTATATATTTTTTTTATATTATATAAATATATATATATATATATATATATATATATATATATATATATATATATAGTATATTTGTTCACACAAAATAGTACTCTTAATGATGTCAATTTTGCATTTTCTTTTCCATTATCATTAAATAATAATATTTGTTAAGTCAGGTTACACTTATCACTACTATACTCATAAATTTTTAATATAATGGAATATAAATGCTATTGAGATACTATGTAATAAACATTACAAAGATCGTGAATATTAATAAAAATTATAATCATTAGTTAAATAATTTGTATGATTATCAAAAGTTTTAGCACTTTAAAAAGAATATTTAAATAAATTTTATTTTTTATTTAAATCAAATTCAAATATTAATATATTTTTATTTTATTACTTTATATTTATTTTTTGATTTCAATATATACAGAACAGAACCTATCTTAACAAGCCAACGACCATACCACGTAGGGCATACTGGTTCTCGTCCGATCACCAAAGTCAAGCTACGTTGGGCACGGTTAGTACTTGGATGGGTGACCGCTTGGGAACACCGTGTGTTGTTGGCATTTTTTTTATTTTCTTTTTTATTTTATATATTATACAATCGATAAAAATAAATTTTTTTATACAATCATATTCATATATTTATTATAAATTATTAATAAAATTTATTGTATTACGTATTAAAACGAAAAATAATTTAATTCTAATATTTCATAACTTTATATATAAGCAATAAACCAAATACTATTATAATAAATCAATTTTTGAAATTTTTTGTTATAAAATGAATTTAAATACAATGATATTAATAATTTATTCTTATTTTATTAAAAATTTTATAGAATTAAATTATTTATTTTTTATTTTAATTTTTGTATTAAAATTTGATAAATAAAATAAATTTTAAACAATAATTTAATCTTAAAAAATATTTTTTCAAAAAATTACAGAATAAATATTTATGCTGAATTGATAACATTGAGAATGATAGTAAATTGATAAAGGGATAAAAAGATTCTACACTTTTTTTCGAAACGTGGAACAGAAAATGTATATTACGTCAATTCTGCACTTATAATATGATTAGATTTATCTTAATAATTATTTTTATAATATTCGAAAATTGAACTATTAAATCAATTAAATGTTGAATCGTTATCTATCGGTATAAACGAATAAACTAATTGACAGGTGACATAATTATATAATTTAAATATAATTATGAATCTTTTATTTTTTATAAATGTTAATTAAAGTTTAAATCTTTAAAAATAATTTGAAACGAGTTTAGATAAATATTCGCTTAATAGCTATATTAAATTATATAATTTTAATTTGCCTAACGAAAAATTTTAATTTGTTTAACGAAAAAATAATTGAATAAAATTTATCTCAAATTATTTTATAAATATTTAATTTAAATTATCAAAAGGCAAAAAGTTTAAATTGGAAATCAAAAAATTAAAATTTTTTAATTTTTTTACTTAATTAATTTTAATTCCAGTTGTTTATCGCTAGATGGTTATGGAGTGTTCTGTGTTCATGAATATCATTTTACACTCGTAAATAATAAAAAAAAATATTTTGATATAATTATTCTCATATTCTTTTTAAGAATATTATAAAATTATTTTCTTATATAAATTAATTTAAATTTTTAAAAATTAATAAATTTAATATAGAAGTCGATAAATTTACATTTTTTTTGATTTTGCTTTAACTATTACATAAATCAACCTTTTTTGCACAATTTATGACAAATTGACGAGTTATAATTTATCATAATTTTACAGTTTTACAAATCTATATGAAATAGATAATTTGCAAAATTTAACTTGTAAAATTTTATTTTAATATTAAACTTATTATGTACAAAATTTATTTGTATTACATACTCGTATATAAAATATTATTGATAATAATCCAATTGTGCAAGCTATAGTAAAAATAATTTATTTTTATATATACAATATAAAAATTTAATTGCATTTTTCTACAAAATACTTCAGCTATTTTTATTAATTTTATATTAATACTCTTCTACATATTCTTTCATTTTTAAAAGTAAAATTAATTTAATATTAAAAGCATTTAGATTTCTTTTTCGCTTTCTATAAATGGTAAAAAATACGTAATCTTGCAATTATCAAGATATATTGATATATTGTATTATTCATTATCTTAACATACAAAATTAAAAAATAAATTACATGGCTTTTAAATTCTTTAAAAATCAAAAAAAGTGTTGATATATAAAATGTTTATAAGGGAACCATTTAAAAATCTTTTATTTTCAATGATATAAAAAATGTTCAAAACAAATTTAAATAATTTCAAAGGAAAAATATTATAAACATATTTTTATAAAATCAACTTCTTTTGAATTTTTCAAAATTATCATATTTTTTTTATCATATATTTAAAAAAGTTAAGTTTCGAATATCAAAAAATTGGTGAAATTTTTAAGTAGTATTAAAAATTGATTTTGTTTACATTAATAATATCTGCTCCTATATTACTGTAATATAATAATATAATACAAATAATAAATGCATAACAATTATCCCTAAATTTATCCCCATTTTTATATTCAGTCATTTAAAGATCATGATTCTAACATTGATGAATATATTTTTTTAATTGTTATAAAATATAATAAAAAAAATATTTATCTGATAAAATAAATCTGATGATTTTAAAAAATTGAAAAGACATAAATATTTTGTACAAAATATTTTTTAAATAAAGAATGTATTTAAATAATTTTCATTTGAAATATTCTAAGAATAATTTTCCTTTTTCTGTGAACATGAATTAATAAAAAATTAAATGATAAAAAAAACAAAAAATATGTATTATTATTTTTTCATTATACTTATGAAATTTTAATAACATTATAAATATTGTAAAATGTATATGAATTTTTATTTTATTTTTGCATTTTTGTTTTTTTTATAAAAACTTATTAAAACATATTTCTTCTTCATTATAAAATATTTTTTAACTTGTATCATTATTATACGAAACAATAATCTTGAAATATCTATTTTTGGATATTTTACTTATCGACCTTCAAATATGTACTTTTAGCATACATGGTTATTTGCAAATGTTATTAGTACACATTATCGAGAATCATAATATATAAGCATATTGTTGCCTGCTTTATGTACGGATTATTTTTGAATTATTTTCAACTAGGAATATTAGAACAATAGCTAAGAAAAAAATAATGGTAAAGAAATATAATTTTTTATGAATTTCAAAAATATTTATAATATTTATATTTATAAATAAAAAAATTTTATATAAAAAAAAAATAAAACATTTTTCTTTTGACAAATAATTTTGAACAACAATAATTTCTACTTTTTATTTTAAACACAAATAATTTTTAAACAATTTATATAAATAAAATATAATATTTTTGAAAAAACTTTTATATATTTTTATTATTTTATTATAGTTATATTTTATTGAGTATTTAATTATTATATAATTAATTATAATTTACTTTCATGCGTTATAAAAATGGCAAATTAAAGCATTTTACAATGTTTGGAATATTGTGAAATAATATTCCATTGATATCTATATCAGATAAGAAAGAATTATTATGCTGATTATCATAATTTTTAATATTAATATATTATATGTATGTGTGTATGTATTATTTATTATTAAATTTTTTTAATATTATTTATTTATTTAATAAATAATGAATTATTTAATATTATTTATTTATTATTTTTTTAACATTAAAAGATTCCTTATTATTATCAAAATTCAAATAAATAAAATAATAAATTAATTTTTATACTGATAATGTAATGATAAAAATTGCAAAAAGAAAATATATAAATAATGTATGCATATATAAATATAAAATTTTTTAATTTTATATATTTTATTTACACAAAACAAATATCGAATTTCACAGAATTATTCTAAAGCAATCTTGATAATATAAAATTTGAAATATCATTATACGTAAAAAAATCTATACTATATATATAAATACTACATAATACTATAGTTTACTACTAAAATACTATAGTTTATAGCTAATTTTCTCAATAATTTTATTATTTTATGATATGATAATTTTATTTTATTTTATGATATTTTATTATCCATACAAAAAGAATAAAAACATATATAAAAAAATGAATTCATTAACCATTTGTGACTTTAAAAATTTATTTAAATTAATTTAATATAAAAAGATAAAATGTAAGAAAAATTTAAATTGATATAAACTTAAAAATATAACTATGATATTGAAATAACAGAAATATATTGATATCTATCTAAAAACAGCAATAATTATAAATAAAAAAAATTTATTTATAAAAGTAATATTATAATATAAGATTTTTTCTATTGCAGAATTAAAAACAATCATATCAAATAATATAAAAAGTAATACAATAACAACAAAAAATTTGTTATTAATTCTGATTATATGTTAATTCTGATTATATATTATATTAATAAAATTACAATTAAAATGTTACAATATATTACGATAACATTTTTTTTTTAAATTTGAAAATTTATAATAAATTAATACAAATGAATAGATATTCGCGTCATGTTATTTTGCGTTAGTAAATAATAATCCACTTTGATTTAAGTATTTAGTCAAATTAATTGAATCATTTTTAATTAATGTTTATGTAACAAGAAATGATTATAAAAAGATGGAAAATAAATCAAAGAAGATTTAAATGCTTTAAAAATGAAATAGTAATAAATATTAGTAATTATTTCTTACAAATTTATCGCAAATTTGTTACTAATAATAATATTAAAAATATTTGTTATTATTTAATTATCTCATTAAAAAATATTATCATATATTTAATATTATTTATATAATAACTATATCCGTATATAACATAATAATATAACAACTATATATCTATAAGACTCGGCGTATGTATATATTTAATATTATTTATTTTTTGCCGTAAAGACGTTTAATTTTTTTTTCCATAAATCTTATATAATCTCTATAAGCTTTGGATTATGAGTTAATAAATGAATTTTTTTATATATCATTATAAAAAAAATTATAATATTGATATTAACAATAAACATTTTAATTGATTAAAATAAAATTTTTCTTTTAATATTTTATTTTTTTTTTTAATTCATTATATTTAGTATAAATATTATTAGTATAAAAATTTTCTAAAAATTACATGAAATTATAACTATTATAATTTCTAAAAAATATATTTATTCTAAAATAACTACAGATTAATTATCCATATTAATTTATTACATTTTCAATAATTTATTTTAAAAAAATTTAAATGTTATTTATTAAATAATGTAACATGATAAAATGATAGATAAAATTATTCCCAAAGAACTAGTGAAATTTTTTATAAATTCTTTCGCGCATATACATTTATGTATATATATTTTTTTCAATGAAATAGATTTCAAATCTTAATATGTTATGATTTTACATTACAAAAAATGTTTCTATCATTAATAATTGATAAAAGAAAATTTTGCCTTGGCCCCAAAAAGATTTGGTCCTGAAACAATTAAGGTATATATACATGCATTACAGTATTTTAAAAAATATACATAATAATCCTTATTTTTTTATGATAAATATTTTATGGGAAATTTTATGGGAATACAAATGTAAATGTAGATAAACGAATAATATATTCCCATCGAAGGTAATATTAATTATTCGTATAATCAATATTAATCGTTTAAACGGTTATATGCATACATATATAAATCGGATCGAGTAGGAAAACAAAGGTCAAACTATTCAATCTGTATGCATTTCATAACAAGTATATATTCATTCGGGTATCAGAAATATTAGCATTTGATTATTATAATCGCATATATCATAATATAACAACTATATCTCTACAAAACACGACATATATATATGTACAAATGTACGTAGAAAGCAAGAACTCATCGGTTAATTATTCTTAATACCGTATGACCGTGGTCTAAATGACAATCTCACAAGTTTAGCCAATCGAATGTATCAATCGAAAACTCTAGAGAATAAATACACCAATAAGTATTAATCGCCGTTCACTCCGTGGAACTGGACTAGTCGACCCTGGACCGAATATGTATGGCAAGTGTAACCGCTTAAAAGTAAGTATATAGCCCTTCACGAATTCCCGATCGAAACGATTGGAATGACGTGTAAGAAATACCTGAAAGATATAGTCAAAATAATACACACAAAAAAAATAAAAAAATAATGACCACAATCTCTTCCGACATGTCGTAAATTATCAATTCAGAGATAAAAAGGAATTTTTTATTATCGATTAACTTTTCCTACAAACATAAAAAAGATATATCACATCTAAAGCCCATGATTTGAAATCAAACTGAAATCACTAAATTGGACGTTGTAGATAAGATTTATATGGAATTCTTTAGAAAACGTAACAGAGGATGGATTAAAACGAGAAATATCGATCGTTTGGTTGGACGTGAAACAATAACGTATCTGTCAATTCGAGGAGATAAATGAATTCTTCAATCGAAACAGCGTATTTAAAGCGCAAAAGATTGTGGCCGAGAAATCTTTTAATAAAGATTTTAAAGTGTTTTCCATGCAAATTTATCATTTAAATCTTTTGTAACGATTCGTCTTTTTAGATTCTATTTTTTACAATTAGAATCTCTGACTAATTATGGCTATTTTATGGTATAAGTGCTTGAATAGATATTAGATAGATTATAAATTGTAGTATAAACAATTGTAATGATTGTAATACATGTGAGGTCACTCGTGAGAAGCTAGGTTTTTTTCCGAACTGATAGATTAGTCGGTTCTAGGTTAACTATGACTAAGCGAGATATACTTTAACAGTGTAGGCTAGGTCTAGGTTACATCTAGCAGGTGTACATTATCTAGTTAATAAAAAAAAATCAGTGGCGATTGCGATTTTAATAATAGAAAACATATAGACGTCTTATTTTACAGCGAATATTATAATGAAAAATAATTAATGATGATATAATTTTGAATCGAAATTTATAAAGTTATTTTTAAATTATATCATAGAAATATTAAAATATTTTTTTTATCAATTTTCGATTCATAAGAAAAAATATAATTGATTCTATAAGTTAAATTATAAATTATAAATTAAATTTCATTGTATAAATTGTAAATGAAAATAAGTAATTTCAATTACTTAATTAACCTTGTAATATTATACTATTTTTTTCGGTCCACTGAATAGCATTGAATAGTATATTAGTCTTACAAGTTAAGCTTTTCAGCTCTTTTCCGGTATGCAATATATATTTTAAATTAATATATATATATATATATATATATATATATATATATATATATATATATATATATACATTATTGAATTAATTTTGAAAAAAAATCCAAATAGATTTTTAACTTGATTAATTGTTTTTTAATTATTTTTATATTACTTCAACTAAAAATATTAAAATATTATCTTTAAAATTTTATTATGTATTAGATTTATTCGTTAATATTGTGAATATTCTAATTATTTTTAATATATATATATATATATATAAAATTGAAAAAAAAATTGAAACAATTTAAAATCAATTAGCTTAAAGAAAATTAAATTTCAATTTACTTTGTTTTAATATATATACAATGTATATAAATGTGAATATGCATATATAGATTCACTATTCTACAATTTTCAAATTAATATTACGAATTTAAACATATCAATTATTTACGATTATATTTAAAAAAAAAAAAATAAAGATTAGTATAGAGAGATAAATTGGCAAAGTGGAAGTATAGAACTTCCTAATTCCATATATGTATTACGTAGAAGAATAGCGTGTGCGGTTAGAAGTAGTAAACTGACCTTGATTCGAGGTAGCTAAGACGATATAAATGAGATGAAAGTACGATATTCTATGCGAGATACTTGAATGTATTTCTTATGTAACACGAATTGAATTTATGTAAAATAACTTGAACTCGTTAACTTTACTTACCGGTGTCATTATCGTGCCCTTGAATTCCATCTCCCACATCCTCGGCGGCCGTGGAAAGAGCTGAAACCAAGACAAACAAGATTATTCCACACTATCGTCTTTATTTAACGTTTCTCAAACTTAATTATTAATGCACACCGCGTCATGAACATACGCGCCCCAGAAAGTAATCACGACCTTCCATGCTTGACGGATAAATTGAAATTGTTAGTTGTTCGCGGAATAGGAACACAGACCATCGATAACAAGGCTTTTCTCTTTCTTATTTGCATAGGAATTTAAACAAAAATCGAATAATCAGTAATACAATTCGATGAAAATATATAGATACTTTTATTAATCTTTATTTAAAAAAGAAATCCTTTTTTTTTTTTTCTACAATGTAAGTAGGATTTCGTTATTATTGACTTTTAAGATTTTACATATATATATAATTATAATACATTATATATATATACAAATTAAAAGTAAAATTTTTAATAAATTAAAAGTTCCAGTTTTTAATGATTATATAAAAAAAAATAACGCTAAATTAATATCTAATACATATATATATATCTAATTATTTATAATAATTATAATAATTGCAATAAAAAATATTTTGCATATATATTGAATTAGATGCTAATTGTAATATATTAAAAGATGAAAATCTGTAAGATATATTTAATGAAGATGAATTTAAAAGCAATAGTTAATGTAGCAAGAAATATTTTTTTTATAAAAATAATTTTATAAAATGAACTAAAGTAATATTTAATTAAATCCAATCATAATGTACATAATGTACATAATGAACATTATCAAATTCTAAATATAACAAGTTTTTCATTAAAATTTTTTATCAATAGTTTTAAATAATAATCTTTTAACTAATCCTAAATAAAGAAAAAATTTATTTATATAAATTAATTAATAATTTAATTTGTATTATTTTTACATTATTTTATAGAAATAATTATGGAAACAATGATTCACAAAATAACCACAAAAAATATTAAAAATAAAATAATAAAAATTTTGTATATAAATAATTTTAATATAATTAATATTAAAATTATTTATATACAAATATAATAAATATAATTTTGAATAAATATAATTTTTTCATATATCCTTTTTATATTCTTTCAGATATTTTATAATTTTAAAAGAAAAACTAATATAAATACATATTTCTTTTTAGAATTGTAAAAGATTTAAAATATATTTAAAAATCTGAAACTATTTCGAATATTTAACATAAAATGAAATTATTTCAATATCTTTCTTCATCTTTTCTTAAAAAAATTCTATTTATTAAGAATATAAAAAAAATTAATATTAACATTTTCTATTTTAAAAATTTTCAGATTTTTTTTTTGTCCTTTAAAAAGACCAATATATAATGGTATACATATAATATTTATATATCTGAAATCAACAATTTTAATATTCAATATCTGTCAATGTCTAAAAATAATCTGATATTATATGAATCTATAAATCTAAATTATCTTTTTTTTTTTTTTCTAAACAATTACATTTTAAATTTAAAGCATATCAATTTCTCCAAAATATTTTAAACAAATAACTATTATAATTCGAATTGAATTAAATATTTTTATCAATATAATTATATTTTTAATTAAGAATTATTAGTTTTCAATACATGGAATGACGCATAATCGATTTCTTCTTCTCGCCGAAAAAACCTTCAACGCGAGCAATGACTCGTGAACGTGCAATATTAAAATCCTAATACAACAGCGCGGAAAAAAAATACAAGGAACGTCGACCGCACACTAAGAAGTCACATTAATTCTCATTCAACGTGAATAACACTAACACATAAGCATACTTTCAGGAAGTTAAGAGTACCGGAAAATAAACCTATCACTATGCAAGGTCAACAATTAATCTCTTAACTGATTTTATTACTGATCACTGATTTCATTACTTTATTATCTCAATTACTAATAAAATATATATATTATAATACGTATCTATAATAAACTATAATTCTATAATATTCTAAAGTGACAAAAAAATTAGTTTTTTGAAAAATATAAAGAATTATAAAATATATGAATTATTTTTTAAAATAATGATTGTGAATGTTTAAAAAAGTAGAATTATAGAATTTTGAAATAACGCAATAGAATTTGGAAAAAAATATATTTAATAATTAAACAATTCTAAAAATATATTTTTTATTTTATATCTTTTGAATATAATAAAATGTATTATTTATAATTTTAATATGTATTATATATATGTATGTATTATATATATGCTTATAGAATATAGAATAATTATTTCATTATAATTTCATTTATCGATAAATTTTTATACCATTGTATAACATCGATGATAATAATGAACAATGAATGCTGATTATAAGTGGCATCAAACTGCAATTTTGCATCCTTGAATTGCTAATTGAACATTAGATGTAATAATATATATTTTAAATTTTATCAGAAATTATCATAACAATAAATTAAATTTTGAAAGTGGCTTTCAATATTTAAAATGTTAAAAGTTCGAAGTAAAATAATATTAAGAGAGAAACAAATTTCAATTTCAATTTTAAAAATTTTAAAAAGTAATGAATGAAGCATTTGTTTGTCAAAAAATGTGGAAAGAAATCGCAATTAAATGCTTATAAACTGATAATATTGTATGACGTAAAGAACTGACGTATAAATTAATTTTTATTTATAAACGTAATAAACTAATACTATTAAATATACAAAAATGCTTATAATTTTTAACTGTTATTTATATTATAATAATTATAAAATATATTAATAATTGCTTTTATTTAATTATTTAATATTTAATATTATATCATTAATTAATATCTAATTATTGTTAATAATTATTGTTAATATTTAATATTAAATACACTGATAATATATTGATAATTTTGATTAATATATTGATATCTCTTATATATTATTGCTCATTAGAAAAATTTTCTGAGCATATCTATAGAAGAAAGAATGATAATACAGAACCTCCAGTTTATTTTTTCGAAAATTAATGCATTTAATGATGTAAATTTAACTTTGATGTAAATTTAACTAGTTCAATATCAATTTTATAAATTTTTAATTAATAAATTAGAACTTCAATTTATTAACAGGATTTCAGGGTTTTAAGATTTCTTTTTTATCTTTTTCGTACATTTTTTATGCATGGAAGTTCATGATTATATACTTTGTACATAGACTGTAATTTAATAATTAATTAATTACATTAAATTATAAATAATTAATTATTTTATTTTTTAAATTTATTAGAAAAAATAACATTATTAAATAACTTTATTAAATAAAGTTAAATATTTTTATTCTTTTTATAAATTTGATCATTATTGATTTTATCATTTTTAATTTGGAAAATTTTAAAATTAAGTTCATGAAAAAGATTCAATGTATTATTTTATATTAAAGTTCTAATAATTGATTAGAATATTGTTAAATTAAATAATAATATAAAATTTTTTATTCGCAACAATATGTCCACAATTGTTAAATTTCAAGGTTGTATGTATGACATCAGAGTTACTCGTATCAATTGATCAATTTTTATTCATTCATTACATCGTATTATGTATGTACATGTATTTTCATACGCATATGTGTTTTTATACGAATTGAAATAATCGATTAAATTATCAATTTGTAATGATTATAATTGATATTGTGATAAAAATATTATTAAATATACTAATCAGTAATGACACAATGGTTTCCTATCGTAAAAACCTCTCAAAATTTTTATATCTACAAGTAGTTAGTTATAAAGTTATACAATATAATAAAATAATATAAAAAATAATATAAAAAATAATATACATATAAATATATATATATATTATATATATATATATAATATATATATATAATATATATATATATATATATATTTATTAAATGTCGTATCATTTTAAGATTAAAATAAAACTAAAAAAAAATAGAATACAACATTATTTAAATAGATTCTTTAATTTATTTTCATGATCTTTATTTCTTTTTATCTAATTTTTCCATTATATTTTTGTATAATAGCTAAATATTAGTGATTAAAATATTCAGCTATTAATCAGTTTTGAATTACCAATATAAAGTTTATTTTTCAAAAAAAGTAAACTGTACAGAAGAAGATCTAATAAAGTTGATATCCAATATATTTCTTTTCCATTAATACAATTTAATATATTTCTTTTGATATATAATACTGTTTTATTCCTATCAAGTTCATATCAATAATTCAAAAATGATTGACGAATCAAAAACAATATTATAAATATTATTAATGAAATAAATTATTATACGAGAATGTATTGCATATCAGATAAAATCGCATTCATTAAGTTAAGATTATTCAAACGATATTGTATTCTATAATTCTATAGTAATTCTATAATAAACATCACGAAGTAGATTTTATATTAAAATAAAAAAATTTGATATATTTTTCAATAACTGAAATATTAAACAATAAAATAAATATTAAAAATTTCTTCAATATTATTTATTATAAATATAATTTAAATATCCATACTAAATTTGGATAAATTTGGATAAATCTTATATATACATATATATTTGTTTTATAAATTTGTTATTAACTTTAATCTGTACTTTAGAATTATAAAACATATGACTAAAAACCTCGAACTTTAACCACTAACTGGGATTTATAAATTATTATTCATGTATTCAAGGACAATAGTAATTATAGGATTACGTTGCAATGATTATACATATAACTTCACGCTTGTGTTTAGCATATAAACACTATTATATCTTTGACTGATTTTTTTTTTAAATTCTATGATATATTATGTATATTGGTATTCATTGAAAATATTTTGTTCCCATAAAGCATCTTTCGTAATGACGTCAATTCCTATGTTTCTGTACATTACCATCAAATAACAATTTCCGTTGTATTAGATTGAAGTTATCGTCATGACTGTAAATTTTTAT
This sequence comes from Apis mellifera, assembly GCF_003254395.2. Classification (NCBI taxonomy): domain Eukaryota; kingdom Metazoa; phylum Arthropoda; class Insecta; order Hymenoptera; family Apidae; genus Apis; species Apis mellifera. The sequence continues at coordinate 2,775,076 of NC_037646.1, forward strand.
CATAATGGATTATAAATGTTAATTAAAATAATTAATACTATATAATTAATTATATTGTGTTGATCATAAAAATCAAAATTATATTGATAAAATTTATAAATAAATTCTTCTTTACATACTTTAAAATATAATATCTTTGAACAACTTTCAAATTTTCTTTATTCAATATAATTATAAATCATATAGAAAAAAAATTTAAATATATAATTTATATATAATAAAAATATTCATAAATAAAATATAATCTAACAATCAAATTGTTTAATTTTAATTATTGATAATTTATGAAATATTTATTTTAAATTTTTTCTTTTTAACAATTAAATATAATTTTATCATGAATTTTATAAGAAAAATTTCTTAGAAGTTACATAATAAAACAAATAAAAAAAACGTGCACATATCAAATAATGTATCAAATAATCGTATATTAATAACATTATCAGAATTATTAAATTTTTCAATAATATTAATAAATTTTTCAGAAGTTTCATAATATTTTTTTGTTTACTATAATTTATTAAATTTATAAAATTAAGAATCATGCAATTAAAGAGAGTCCTTATATAATTATATAATAAGAAAATTAAGAAAAATTATTTATAAAATTATTGTTCTTAGTTAATATTTAAAAAAGTATTAAATAAAAAATAGAATACTTAATATAATATGTTTCTAATAGTTATGACGTAATATTATATGAAGTAAACGTTAAAATTTATCACTTTTGTACTGAATTACTTAAGCATATGTGAAAATACTGTAATTGCAGTATCACGTGATCAACAATTAACAAAAAAGAAATATTTTAATGAATTTTACTAAATATAAAAATTCATTGAATCACGAAAATTTTACATTCAGAATAAATCTAAAAATTCTGTGAATGTATCTATTAAAAATATTTGAGTAATATACTAGAACAGTTTAATTGATTCAAATATTTTGTAAAAAAATAAGTTCAGTATATGTATAATTAATATTAATATTAATATTATAAAAAACAGAATATTTTTATAATATTTTTATGTAATAAAAATACTTTTTTAAATAAAATTTTAATAAAAAATTGAAAAATTTATTGATTTATTATTAAAATCTATTATTTGTAAGAGAGAAGCAAATTCTGTATTTTTATTGAACAGAAGAATAATTTTTATTGTAAAAAAATCTAAAATCTATAATAAATTGCTTGTTTTTTATTGAGCAGTTAGCTCATGCCATATAATACAAAATCTTTTATATATATATATATATATATATATATAATTACATATAATAACTTGAAAACTGTGAAAAATATTTCTCTGTTAAATTCTAAATTATGATTTGAATAAAATTTATAAATCATCTCTTCGCATTTAATTATATATTTGTTATAATAAATTTTTGATTTTATTTTTTAAATTTATTATTAATAATTTATTATTAATAATTGTTTTTAATAATAAATATAAACAAAAATTGAATTTTGAATTAAAATTTTTTAAAAAATCGTCAAAAAATTTATTATTATGCATATACTATATTAATTAATTACAATATTTTAATTTGTTACAAAAAGATTTTAGAAAGTAATAATAATACATTTGTAAATACTAACTACGCATAAAAATGAATTAATGCATCATCAATTTTATGTCATACAATCTCAATGAAAGATTGGTAGGTATTATCTATACGCTCCTGAAATATGTATTTCATGTTTTCAAGCGAACTTATAATCAGTGTTCTTTTAACAAGACAAAAAAAGTTTAATTATCTAAAAACGTAATAGATTTATTTGTATTATTCACGTTCAAGATTAAGAAATAATGAAACGCCAAATATAAAGTATACGAAGCACATCGGTATTGTAAGATCATTTTATCACTTTCCGTAATAAATTTTTCAAGCAGGTATGCAACTTCACTTGTCATGTGAAAGGAGAGAACAAATATCGACGAGAAAATATTGGTAATATAACTGTAAAAGCATAAGAATATTTTCTTATCTCATTCTTACTAATTACGATGGTATGCGTTTCATTGAAAAGCATTCATCGAATATTTTAAAATTAAAAATATATACATATGTATAAAAGAAACAGTATCATGGAACATGCGAAAATTGTAAAAAATGAACGTGCTTTCAGATAAATTCTTGTAGAAAATGTTTCTATCCTCGCTTGTTCTCGAATCTCGAAGTTTTCAATTGAATAATCGCGATGATACGTCATTACATGTATTATTGACTTTATTGCACCGTTTAATATAAATTCTTACATTGGACTTATATTTTATCAATTCATTCGTCTATTATGTCGGATAAGTAGTAGATTAACGATTATATTTAAGTAATGGGAATATCAAAAAAAAAAAAAAAAAAGAAATTAGTTTGATCTAATTAGATGTACCATTGACAAAAGAAGAAAAATGTAATTTTTATTGTCGTCCATGGATGAATTGGATGTCATTCGAAATGTATATATTCAAATGCGGAAACATGCTCGCATGATTAATTGAATATATATGTATGTACGTTCTTTGAATAGAAAAAGCGTTGAAAATGTTGGAGATAATATAAAAGAAAAAAATAATAGTATAGTTTAAAGCAGAAGGAAAAACGGACGTCTGATTCTACTACAAAGTTTGTTTATGCTTCTCAAAGGTCACGAGTTATACAAAAGATGGGCAAACGAGAAAGCACTTTCTTTCCCACATGCGATCCACGTACATCGTGCAGCATGCTGGACATCAAATGTTCGTGTACGTACCGACTTCGGCATGTTGTACGGAGAATTCCAACATAGTAGGTTGAAATCGGCGGAATCGACCTGGCTATCGTATGTCGACGTAAAGGGAGGATGCTATCGCACGGCAAGGACACATAGATGCACCAAATCAACAACTATATACGTATATATAGATGTACATATATATATATATATATCTCGATGTGTGTGTATACGTGTGTGAGCGCGCGTATATATGTATATCCGCTAGGAACAATGTAACGTGTGTGTACTTTCAAATGCACTCAAGCTGTCAACTGTAGGAAGAAGATGGCGACAGCTAATCAAGCGTTAGATCCTGAAACATACTTAACAGTCGAAATGTTTTCATCAATGCGACCAATCCCCAATAAAGATCTCTCGGTTAGCTTCGAATTTGATACAGCATCGACACCAATATCTCTCGAGGACGATAGAAAACTCACGGACACGCATTAACACACACGTGCACACACTTGTCGAGTCGGTATGTGTAATATATCTGCACCAGCACGCGACCACGCACGTATTTACGCGTTAAAAGTTAAAAAGTAACGGGCAAGGTGATCGTGGAGAGTCTCTCTCGTTTATGACAACCGAGAGTAAAGAAGAAGGAGAGACTTTTCACCTTCGACGGACTTCGCTGAACTGACTGAACCAAGGAACGCTCCCGTTCCCGTTCCCGTTCCCTCGCCACTGATTTTCCCCTCCTTCTCCTTTACTCCCGAACAACCCCACCCCGTTTCTTCTCCTTCCCTTTTCTCTTCTCTCATTTACACCGAACGCGTGTTTTCCATTCCCGAGGGAACGACTAACGATCAACGCACCTGTTGCTACCGTTCGATTGAACCACGGCTGTCGAACCATGCTGAATGATACGGCAGCGAGAAGGTTGTGTATATATGTATACGCCAGCCTCTCACTTAGCCTTATACGCGTGTAGAATGCTGTCATGCGTCAAGACGAGCACTGTTTTCGATTAGATTCTTATCGGACAAAATGTAGTAGCACAATAAGATGATACGTTCGTTTATCACTACGAGGGGAATTGAACAAAGCGCAAATTGTGTCTTCGTGTCTTCATTTATTCGTTTGTTAATTTCTTTCTTCGTATATAAATATATATACATTATATTTCTTCGATCTTTTCTTTTTTTCTTTCTCATTTTTTTAATTCAAAATTTTAGAAAGCAGACCAACAAGCTTTACTAGAAAGTATATACGTGTATGTTCGCGTGTTCTAACCAATACATATGTATATATATACTTGTATATTCAAAACTTATTTATCCGTAAATTGCTAAAGAGGATATTGAATTCTCAATTAAAATAAACGATATAAATTCTTTGCTTTTGTAAATAATGTTTTCTTTTTATTTTTTGTTTTATTCAATCTGATAATCAAAAATTCTTTAAAATTTAATTAATTGGCCGACATTTGACATTGAATTAGAGAATAACAAGAAAAAATATTTTTTGTAATGAATTTATTCTACTATGGTTATACACATCTTAAAGTTTTAATTTAACGACAAACAATAAATTATTATAAATTCTATTATAAATATTTAAATTTAAAGAATATTATTTAATTAAAAAATTTAATTAGATTAATATATGGATTTGAATTGAATGATAAAATTTCAATATGTCAACTAAAAATTTAATATATTTGCAAGTAAAAATACGAGATATCAATATGCAAATATTCTATTTCAGCACTTGAAGAATTAGAATTAAGTGTAATACAGATTAAAGTAAATGCAAAACAGGGAACATTTTGCTGTTTGTGCTCGAAAGAATTTACCGATGACCGTTAACCTCGATAGTTTCCGGATTATATTGACAACACTCAAACGTTATGACCATCTAACTACCAAAAAATAAAGATAATTCTTATAATAAGATAAATAAATTATATTTTTATACAAATAATTTTTGTTCATATATACTTAATTTTTTAATTTTGGAAAATTTCATTCAAAAATTACAGAAATTTTTATATTAAAGAGAAAATATAATTTGAATTTAATATTATTATTTGACTTAGTCAAATATTTCAACTGTAAACTGTTTTATTTAATTATTTCCTTAAGATTAAGTTTCACTTTAAATTTTATATAAATTAAATATTTTTAAAAAATTATAATTTTATGATTTTTTTTAAATTAATGCTTAAATGAAAAATAGAAAAATAAATAATCTTCAAAATATCGTGACAATAGAAAGTAATAAAATGTTTTATGTTTAAGTTGAAATATAATAAAAAAAGTTTAAAAAAATAGATTTAAGTGAATTGCGAATGAAACTATTTTTATCATATAGCATATCATTGTGAATCAACAATATAAATGATATATTTTAAATAAATATAAAATAAATTTTTTTTATAAATAAATTAAGAGTATATATAAATAACAAATAATAAAATATTTAATTAATTAATGATGTATTTCTTTTTTTTAGAATTATATAAATTATAATTAAATTATAATTATAAACATTGATAAAAATTTAGATAACTTGTTTATTTTGAGAAGCACAATTTTTAATTAAATAACAATTACATATAATTAAAAATAGAATTATTTAATGATTTTGTTCCATATTAAAAAATCAATAAAGTTAATAAATTATTTTATTTTTAAAATATCATTTTTGCATTCCAATGAGAATAAATATTTATCTATTATTATTATATATTTATAAAATTATATTGTCTCTATGCAACAGTTTAAATATATTGCTATATTTGAGTACATATTTAAAGATGATAAAAAATTACAATATACACATCCAATTCGGTTTTCTTAGCTTAAGCTATAAATAAAATGTAAAAATTGTTTAAAATCGAATTCTACAATGCAAATTCTATAAAATTACTTGACAAGTTTTATTACTCGCTAAATTTGCTTAATCTATTAGAACAAATTAGCGTTAACTGCCAACACGTCCAAGGTCAGTATGGTCAATCAATCCTCTTTTTCTCGTCTAAAGCTTTAAATCAACGTAGGCGAGTTACATACCAAGAGCAATTCAAGTCAATACTATAAATTGTGTTATATATTGTATACTTCATATTTTATACTATTTTCCATATAAAAGATTAGGGATATTATAGAAGTCATTAAGTTAAGTTAATATGATGACTTGATAGAATGTAAAGTATTTATCGTGACTATTAAAATATGCATAATCATCAGAATTATACAATATAATCAATAAAATTTATTAAAGAAACAATATTTATTTAATACAAATGATTGAATAACATTTGAAAAAACAAAATTAAATATATTTGTTTTAAACGTATATATACTAAATAATTTATTACAAATAAAAATTATGTGTTGTTAATAACATAATTGATAAATATATAAAAATATTTTTTTTTCCAAACATTATAAATTTTTCTAATATATATGTCGAATATTATACAAATTATAATATTTTAATAAGTATATTTCAAAATAAAGAGTATTGAAAATATTATACTAATCTTAGAAATAATACACTATTTTATTTAGATTTATTTTTATATTTAAATAATTTTATTTAGAAAAAAAAACAAATACATATTTAATAAAGAAATAAAAAAGAAATAAAAAAAGAAATAAAGAAAACTATTGATTAATAATAAATTATTTCTTAAATTTTTTAATATTTTTATTATAAATAAAAATTTTATTTCATATAAAAATAATTATTAAACTGTTAAAAATATATTAACAATATTTATTTAAAATATAATTATATAATAATATTTTTGTATTAATATAAATTTATAATTATTATTGCCAAGAATGTTATTATTTTTATTTGTTATCTTTTGTTTGTAAATTATTTTTATTATATATAATATAATAGAAAATGTTGATCAAATATATTTTTCAAAAATATTATCTCATAATTAATGTTCAAAAAACAGTCATCGAAATATTTAAAGAATATATTAATATGATTAGTACATATTCTCAATATAAAGTGCAAAATACTTTTTATAACAAGATAATACGTAAAAAAACATATTTGTCCAACTTGACCTTACTTTAAAATTATAGATATTTTTATATATGTTTAATTTTGAAAGATATTAAAGATAAAAACAAAAATTTTAAGAATTTTGATGAAAAAAAAACAGATTCAAGAAAAGAAATATGAGGAAATGTAAATATGCAAAGAAATATATAAATATAGAATATTTTCAATTTTTTTTTGTATTTCATCCAATCAATTTTGATAATTATTGATATAAGAAAAATTAATTTAAAGTATATAAAAAAGTTTTATCATGGTTTTATCTATTAGTCTTAAGTAATCAATAAACTTTGAAATGTTTTAATGTGGCGATAACAATTGTGCATAATTATTTCTTGTAAAAAATTCCATTATAATCGCAAGCTAAAATAGTTTTCTCATCGTTCTGACGTTAATTTCAACGTGCAATTATTTCAAGTATTTGTTCAAATAGCTACCGATAATTCTCGTATTATTTCTGCAATATGAATTTTAATCAATAGAATAATCTATTGGATAAAAAAAAATACTAAAGTAAATGTGAAAGAAAAAAAAAATAAATGTAGAAGAAAACAATATTGGAAGGAAATTATATATCGTTTAGATAATTTCTATCTCTCACAAAGATTAAATAAATTGTTGTGTCTTCTTTAGAAATATTGACATTTTACCACCCGCGAAGGTCTTACGCATTGATAATCGCTGTTGCTGATTATATGTATATGTTATCATTGTATAATATATATACAATTTTTGTAGATATATTAATATATTTTTAAAATAAACATATTTAATCTGATTTAGCACTATTATGTAAAAACAAATCTAAAATAAAAATTTTAATATTAAGATTAAAAATACGAAAAAAATTTTTGATATATAAATATCTATACGATACATGTATATTACATGTATATTAAATGTAAATAATTTTTACATTTAATCATATTTTTATAATTACATTTCTTTTCAGAATTATAATTCATTCAATATAAAATACAGACAAAAATCAATAAAAATTGAGTTGATATTTTCCAATTATACTGTATTGTTCATAAATGACAAAGAATTTCAGATAAGATAAAAACGAAAACAATCAGCACACAAGAAATATAATTATGTGAAGGTTATGAATTGTTTAAATTTTTATTTTATTTTTAACATGTCATTTTTTTGATTTTACATATTTTAATTTTTACTATTCAATATTTCGAAATAATATCTCGAAAGCATTATTGTGAAATATTGAATATGATATATTTGTTAAAAAATAACAAATAAGTTAAAATAACTGATTATTATGTTTGTTGAAATATTCTTGTTGGCTTTCATACAATCATTTTCAGAATTATGTTCGTTATTTTATTCTTTTATGTTCTCTTTTATTCTCTTACAAATGCGTGTTTCATTCGTATTATTTATGAAATTCAATGTAAAATAAGATACAGTAAGTAATAATACTAACATTTTTAAAAAAATTGATAATGAAAGACATTCAAATATAATAAATATTTACATATATATTCATTAAATTATTGTGTATTTATTGGGAAGTTAATAGCAAAATTAATTAAATTTTTGTCAATTATCATCCTTTATAGCAAAATATAATTATATATAAAAATATATATATATATAAATATATATATAAAAATTTAAGTAGTATATAAAAATTTCTATATATTTCTCTTATAAAAAAAAATATTTTAATATTTTCTTATCAAATTTATTAAAATTTTTTTAAATAAAGTATTTATTATATATAATTATTATTGTTATTTATTTTTATACTTATAATTGTTATATTATGTGAAATTTTATATTCAAGAAGAATATCTATTCAAATTATTAAATTTTATAATTAGCAAATATATTTTTTGTTATATTGTTATTATAAATTCCTCAATTTTTTATACATAAATATTTTAATTAACATTTATTTTTAAAACAGACATATTACATATTAAAGTTTTTTTTTTAGACTTAAATTGCTTGCTACTTAACATTTAACTTGATCTTCTTTCTTAATGCTTTCTTATGCTATATCTTTCTTTCTAAAGTAGCATTTAAAAACAGAAACGTGATGTGAACGTGCAATTGAAATGTTAAATTTCGTTTGTACACATAAATCAGCATATAACAATGTATGATTAAGCTATTAATCTTGACATAATTAATTTCGTATAATTTTAGTATTTATAAAGTTTGATCAATGTTTGAAATTTTTCATTCTTTTAAATGAAATTACTATAATTAAATAAAATTAATAAAATTATTACTATAGTAATGTTTTAATAAAATTATTTATTAAATAATATTACATCCGAACAAATTCTAATAGTAAAATTTATCGATTAATATGATTATATGTTAATAATTTGAATTTTCTTTAGCTTTATTATAAAATATATTTTTTAATAATAAAAGAAAGAGAGAGAGGGCGGAGTTCTGATATATATAATCAATAATAAATATTGATAAAATAAAAATTTTAATTAAGTTTTTTGTTAAATTTTTGTTAAAAATATTTTTATTTACTTTTCATAATAATCAATAGATATATATTTTTATGTTATCAAATATTACATTAGAATCTTTCAAATTTTGCGTGATTTTTATATATTTAAATTGTGAAATTTTTTAAAAAATATAAAGAAAATTGTTATTATGTAATATAATATATAAAAATATAATTATGTAATTATGTAATAAAAGTAAAATTATATAATATTTAAAAAAATATTTAAGAAAAATTAAATTAAATTAAATAAATGTTACGTTTACAATTATTTAGAAATAGAGTAACAAAAATATATATCGTGTTAAAATAATAACTTCAATATACTTTTGCAAGATTAATTTAATTGAGAATTATGATTAATTATAGAATAATTGAAATCAATATATTTACAATAATTTCTAGAATAATTAATTATTAAAAGTTATTAAGAGTTAAATAATTTAAAGACATTAATAATTAATTTTATTAATTTTATTAAATTTTAATATATTCTTATAAGAAAATTTTTAGACTAATATTAGAGCAAATAAACGATATGTATACTCGGATTATTTTGTTTGATAAGAGAATATATGAAAAATTTCCTTTTTAAATGAAAATGAATTCAAATTTTGAAAACTTATTACTGTAAATAAATTGCAGAATAGAATAAAGCTTTACAATTAGATTAAAATTTGAACAATCTCAAGCCATATTATTGGGTATTCTCAACTCTATCTAAAGAGCGTTCATCTTGGTTGCAATCATCTCTTATATGATTATATCACATCAAACACTTAATAAATTGATGTAATTGTAAGTAATAAAGACAGTTGCTACTGACAGAAGGAAAATACCATTGTTAACTTAGCAAGAAAGATATTGGGATGTCTAAAGTCATAAATCAAATTAATTTTTCGTAATTTGTTTGTATTTTTCATATACTTTATTCTTTGTTTAACAAAGAAAGATTCACAAAAATATAATTTTTAAATAAAACTTATATTCTCATGTAATTAGATTTTGATAATTAATAATTTTTAGTAAATTTTAATTTACTTAATTATTAATTCATTTCATTTAATTAATTATTTACTTAAGTTTCATAATTTAAATTGTTATTCTGTTATTAATTAAAAAATAAATTTTTCATTATTATACTAATTACACTTTTTCAGATTACACTTTTTATTATTATCAGATATAATATCATATCAGAATGAAATATAATGCGAAAATATAGAACACGTATCGAATTATTTTAATTTTAAAATTTGAACTTTATACTTAAAAAAGAAAAAATGCAGCAAAGAAATATGTAAATGGCCAACTTAAATTAAAATATTATTATATATTATTTTAATTAAAAAAAATTGTTTTAAATCAATGAATCAATCGTTTTATCTTTCTACTATACTACAGTATATATCAAAATTTATTAAATTTAATTTAAATTTATTAAAATTTTTGCAAGAAAATAATTCTAAGATTAGATTTATTTAAGTCATTATATAATTAAAATTTTTTAATTGTAATAAAATCACTTTTTACAAAATGACATAAAAATATAAAATTGATGAAAATGAATATGTAAATAAATATAATTAACTAATAATTTTTTTCGTTTTTATTTAAATCATAATGTTAATGTTATTTAATTTTAACAAACTTTTAAATTAAATTATTATAATTATTATGACTCGTAATCAGTATATATAGATATATCTTTTACAGTGAAATTTTATTTAACTAGATCTCTTGGGAAACAAATAATTTATGTAAATGAAGTTTATATATCTAATAAGAGAATCTTCGTTATTCATAAGTTTTTGTTCAAATAATAAAAGAAAGTATACATTTAAATAAATAAATTCAATCAAATATTTAATTAACTCTTTCAACAATAAATTAAAAATAAAATTATTAAATATAAAAAACGATCCATTTTTAATTCCCTTAAATCTATATATCTAATTCTATAAATAATAATTATAGAAAAAATTATTCTAACTAAAAAAATAAATATTAATGACTTATCAATTAATAACAAAAAATTAAACTTTATTGAATTAAATATATAAATATTTCACTCAAAAAAAAATAAATTTTTTTTTAATGATTAATTACAATATTATAATATTATTATATTATTAACATATTAATGATTATAATAAATAAAAGAAAACGTAGGCTAAATAATAATTCGCAAAATGAAATATGTAATTTTATTTCTAATGAGATTCTATGCCTCAATAGGTTTTTTGTCAGTAATATTAGAACAATTGTAATAGCCGTATAGTCTTTGTAAAAATTACTGTGGCATATATTAGGCTATTCGCTAAGTTTATCGGTTGTAAATGACGAACTACTTTCAATTTATATTTCACGCCAATTTTCTTTTGTTCTTCAAGAGTTAACTATTAAGCTATAAGAAAATGAATCGATAAATTTATCGGCATGAAATATGTCGGTAAATAATTAAAAGAAAGATGTGTAACGCCAAGATGGTCGAAATGATTGTTTCGTACACATTGCTAAAATTACTATCAAAATGAAATAAAACGAAATAGGAAGTTCATTTTTAATTTATTTATTCTTCACTATTTATAAATATTATTTATATTTCGTCAAATGCAATATAATATAGAAATATTATAAAAAATCACAATGAAGTCAGATCAAGAAATCGGATTGACAATTATTTAGTTTTTAATTGAAATTTAATTTTTTACTAAAATAACTCAATTAAATTATTTAAAATAAGAAAAAAATTGCAATGAAATTATTTTAATAAATACACTGAAATATCAATTATCTTAATTAATTAAAAAATTATAATTATTATTTTAATAAATTAAATTCCTTTGGTTTTTCAGATAAAATAGTTAAAATATTTTTAAATATTTATAAATAATATAATTTAAATAGATATTTATTTATTCCGGATAATTGGTCAGTAAACAATCGAAATTTGAATAATTGAAATATGGATAATCGACATTGTATTGTAAGACAAAGAATCTGAAAAGTATAGCCTAGTGAACAAGTTGATATCTTAATTATGAAAATTTACCTATTACAATATTATATTATTTTCATGAAACTGTTTTCTCTTGTAATACTTTGCCACAAAATGGAATCCAACTCTCTCTCAAATAATAATGAGAATGAATCATTCAAAATAGTATTTCAATTAAAAGAAAAAATTATAATGATATTATTTTAACAAAATAAAATATTGTTAAAAATCTGCATAATTTAATAAATTTAGTATTATTTTATCAGATTTGAAAAGATTAATTAGATATTATAATTAAATTCCATTATAATAAATATTGTTAAATGAATTTTATCATATGTATAATTTCCTAATTTTTCTTTTTTATATTAACAGATATTTTGTTTTATAAAAACATTATCCAAAAGTCGACCAATATTACTTTCTCATTTATTTATTGTACATTATCCAGTTTTTATCTAAAGTCAATAATTAATCTTATCTATTATTATCATAGAATACAGAATTCCAAATAAATCATTTCAAATATTTATAAAAATCTTTTGTAATTGGTTTATAATAAGTTAAAAAAATAAAAATCTTTTTTTATTATTTTTTGTATCTTTGTATTTTCTAATATTTTTTTATTATTCATATATTAATAAATATTTTGCTATATCATATAACTTATATAATTCAATACATATAAATTATATATTATATACTATAGATTATATACTATATAATCTTATATACTAATTATATATATATTATATATATAATTATATATATATATATATATATAGATTATATATTTTATTGAAATATACGTATTTATCTATTGTAATATATAAAAATAAATAAAATTTTATACAAAAAATGTAAATTATACAAAAACGAAAAAATATTATAAGAATTATTTAAAGTTAATTTAATTCATTTTTTGAAAAATTTTTAATTTTCACGCGAAAACTGAGTTAGTTTTTAATTCTTAAATTAACTTGAATTTTGTATAATTGATTATTTTCAAATTTTCTTTTTTTGAAAAATTTTTTTGTTTTGAATTTTTTGTTTAGATATTGTTTTATAATTATTTCAAATTATTTTTTAAAATTGTTTGATATTTTTTAGCGTAATTTAAACTATTTTGAACAATCTAATTTAGAATGCTACGATCTAACGTAACCTAAAATAATAAATTTTAAAAAAATCTATTGAGAATTGTCAATCTACTGATCCAATTTGAATCTTTACATAAATTTCTAAAATTTGAAATTCTAAGTTAATTTTTTAAAAAAGAAATAATTAGTACCAATAAACTTTACTTATTATAGTTTTTTTTGATTTTACAGTAAATCATATTGTTCATATCTTTATAATAAGAAAGAAAATAAGTAATTTAAAATAAATTATAAAATAAATAACAAAAGAACAGAATATAATTTCTTTCTTTTCGAATTATATACTTTCTTCACTTTCTATTATTTATTCTGTTACATTCTTTTGTCGAAATTGAAACTAATGTTTCAAAATAATTCTTCGACGTAATGTTAATGGCAGTGTGGCGACCAAACGAATAGTTTGTGGCTGATAACAAAAGACCAATAGAATAGCTAAGATAAGTTATCGTATATTAAGTTAGACGAAAGATTAAACAGATATCGATTTTAATGATAGATCTTTCCATCAAATAGTAGATAATATATGACACATATAATAATCTATTAAAATAATATGTATTAATTATGTATAAAATAAATAGCTAAATGATAATAAGATATGTCAAACATATGTTATAAATATTCATTGTATTCTAGCTGGATAAGGCTATATTTTTGAAATAATTGAAGATATGAAATGTCGTAAGATAAAATTCTTATGTATATATTAATGTTATATAATATATAATGTATGAATTTTTTTAATACATCTGGAAAATCAAAAGTCATTTTTTTTACACGCTAATTTATTTATAAATTAATGAAAAATGATATTAAAATATTTATATTTTGAAAAGAATCAATTTAAATATATTTTTATTTTAGTTTTGTTTAAAATTAAACATATTAAATATAAAATCTGCAATGAAATCAATTTTTATTCATAATATTTATAAAAATGAGAATATTTGTTAAAAAATTTTAAATTAAAATAAATGATTTAAATATTAATTGGTTTCTTTTTTTAAAAATGTTTCAAAATTATTTGATTTTAATAGAATAATAATGTTATTATTTTTAAAAATAAAATATTTTAAATCTATTTTAAAATTATATGTCTATTATACTATATAATATCTATCTTTAATAAATATTGATTGATTTTTATTCTCAAATATTAAAATTTATTTGTAAATATTAGAAATTATTTATTTTTAATTTTTACGCAGGTATTTTTTTTTTCTATGTTTGTATCTTAAAATTTTTATAATCCCTTATGAGAATAATTTAAATAAGTTAAATTTTACTTTGGAATGCTAAGAATTTTTTTCCTGATTAATTTTAATGTACAATTGAAACAGATTTAATAATATAAATTTTAATTGTCAAAATTCATGATTTTAAAGTTACATGTATGTAAAATTTAATGTTCATATTATACCTTGACACTATATTGTACGTCATTCATAGTCCAAATGGATCAAATTATTAAATGCATATAAATGATGATTATTTAAACGGAGCGATTTAAAGCTGTATATACAGATGTACAGCACATGTTCTTTGTTCTGACAATTTATTGTATAAAATACAATAATTTGGCCAAAAATATGATTTAATTTGAATTTAATCTAAATTATATTTAGATTGTTTCAATTATTAAAAATATTGCATTTTACATATATATGATCTTTAAACTGAATTTCGATAGTTAAAATCAAAATTCTATTTTTTAAAATTTATCAAAAAATATTTATAAAAATAAAAAAGTTTCAAAACTTCTACTTAATCACATAATTTTATTTCGTAAATATTTTCAATTTAAATTATGATTCTATATGATGACATGATTTCTATTTAAGCATTTTTAATTAATATCTTTTATTTTATATTTGCCATATGTTTTTATATATACATTATTTCATAATATTTTATTTGTCTTAATATCATCAATATGAAATATGAAACAATTTCAATTTTACAAAGAAAAAGAAAATAAAACTTTCATTCTTTAAATAAAATATAAATTTATGAAACCTAATTATTTTATTCGGTTATCTTATCTTATACCAAAATCCTCGACAGATTATGAACATCCAATATGTATCTAAAGCTGTCAGATTATCGTTATTCGTATTGCTCAACTTATATTGCCTGGTATACAGCAGCATTAATATGTAAATTGCTCTGTTTAGATAAAAAAATTTTTCAATGTCATTCGGCAAAAGAAATGCTCTTGGAAACTCTTGGAAAATAATGTTAAGATTTTTAAAACAAATATAAATGAAATCGACATTATTAAGAAATGATATATTAAACGTGAAAATATTATTAATAGAAAAATTACCAATTACTATAAATTTAACAATAAGTGAAATTATTATAATAATAATGATATTATAAGTAATAGTAGTGATATTATTTTAATATGGAAATGAGGTTTCGATATAAGATGCATAGATAAAAAGAAAAATTTGAAAATTGTTTAAAAAAAAAATTTATTTTATTTGTTTCTGAAATTATAAGTATAATATTTTATTAAAGATATTTAAAAACATATAAATATATGCATAAAAAAGAAGAATAAAAAGCTTTCAAAATATTTCTTTTATTAAGTTTTTTTAGAATATTTATTGTAATAATATATTTTTCAATAAATAATTTCTAAATATTTTCCAATAAAATTGTTTATAACATGTATACTATATAAAAACATCTTTATCATATCATTAATGTTAGTATCTCTAAACAGAAATGTTTCTGAATAAACAACATTAAATTCGATAAATAAGTGTTTTTAAAATTCAAATTATATTTCGAAAGAGATTATTTTTTTCAATTTCAATTTGCCCTGAATTAAAGTCTTCATCTATCATATGCATGCACAAAATATTTGCATTTCTTATCTTAATTCGGGAATATAATATCATCTGACTTTCGTAGTTGACATTTCATATATACTATATTTCAAATTTACAATATTATAATCAAGAGGTAACGAAATATGGGAAAAATAACAACATAAGATTATATATCACGTGTTACTTATTATGTAAGTACTTATTATATTTTATTCAAAATATTTTTGCATTTCGTGACCAATTTTTTTAAAAATAATATTCCTATTGTCTAAAGTAATTATGGAATCGCAATCTAAAAGAAAATCATGGAAATCATCTTTTTTGGAGATTGCTGATATTATTTCTTCATTTTAATATATGCGCTTTTATAGATTAAAGTCTTAGAAACTTTTTCTTTTGCTATTACAAGAAATTATAAGAAAAAATAATATTTATAATTAATTAATATGAATTTTATTAATTTTTGAAAAGAAATTATTAATTAATATTAATTATTATATGAATATAATTAAAGAATATAATTAATCGCATATGGGAATATTTTTTGTCAATGAATAAATTCACTATTCACTATTAAAAATAAAATATTATATTTATTTCACTAATTTTATTATATTTTTATATATGAAATTTTTCATAAACTATTTTTATGAAAAATTAAGAGAGTAAAAAAAAAAACTTGGAAAACAATTATTTTAAATAATTGTTGAATAGCTATGTCATTTCCATTATTTTCATTGTATTCTTACTGACAGAGAAACTTTACAACATAGAAGTTACAGACAATATAAATATACAAAGATATTACCTATCATAAATTATCTTTAATTTGAGTACTAGACTAAATGCAATAATCCTTAATACTAATCATTAAAGCCATTAAAATATTTAAAAAAAATTTAGAAGAAACATATAAAGCTTTTATTTTTATGAATGAATAATTTATGACTCTCAGACTCTTAAATATACTTATACTATTTTATGTATAAATATTAATATATATTCATTTCAAAATTTTTTATGTTAGCTTATTTTTTAAAATCTAATTAAAAAAAAATCTTATTGCACATGATTCATAGAAATATTAAATATCATTGATAATTGATTAAATATTATTAATTTCAAACTAATTATTTAGATTCATTTAATGAATTCATTTTTATTTTAAATATAACATACGATATTTTTGATATTAATCTAATACAATCATAGGCTTGAATTCATTTCATGGAACATGTAAAAAAAATATGTAAAATCAACAGTCATAAGTATGCTCATGACTATTGTGCATGAATAGTACACGTGATTAGCTAATAAGATGACGTACATTACTTACTTATATATGTATACATAAGATACATAAGAATATATAGTTTAAGAAGAATAACCCATTTCTTATAACTTTTAGACTATTGCAATTTATCATATATCAAATTCATTATATCAAATCACAATATATAGTGTTAAGATTAAATGCTAATAGAATCAATTTCTGCTTACTCATGAAATATTATTTATCACATTGAATTTTACTTTTTGCAATATCATGATTATTATATAATAATAAATAATTATTGGAAATAATCAATTATAATCGCTTTATTCTTTATTTCATCAAATAAATTGCGTTCCATTTCACTTAATATTGCATAAGAAAAAAATGATTTCAAAAATTAGAATTACAAATGAGGTGAATCATCTAAAAGAGAACCATTTAGAGCGAATAATTTATCATTCCAGGATATAAAGCTGAATAACAGATCATGTAAACATGTTTTTGAAATTTAAAGAAATATAATTAGTAAAAATTATTCATTTATAGATCACATTATATTTTGATAATTTACATCAATTTTTTTGTATTAAACAAAACAATATAAAAACAATATAAAAAAAAAACAAAATTATTACAATGTCAAAAAAATTTGTGCATGTATCACATATAATTATATAAAAAATTAAAAATGTAAAGAAAACATAATATAATGTAAATTAAAAAGAAATTTACAAGTATATAATTAAAAATAAAATAGTATATATAAAATAAAAGAAATAAAAGTTTAACAACAAAAAAATATTTTTTAAATAATTCATATAATATAGTATAAATTTTTATACTAATATAGTTTAAATATTTTCTAGACAATATTAATGGTTTTTATATTATAATATAAAAACTAATGTATAAAAATTAATAATATAATATATATTATATTATACAAATATATGTAACATATAAAATAATATGGATAATATAAAAATATGAAATATATAATAATAGATATGACATGTAAAAGCATACAAGCCCATTGTTTGCAGAATAAGTGTTGATCTTCGATGAGATATGTAAGTAACTTGCGTTTCCATGCGGAAGATTTTTTTACGAACGAAGGTCCTCGAAAGTTATTTTTTCTTTTTATCGAACCAAATGTTATATATGCGTATACTGAAACGTTTCCATTCGTGCCAAACCAGTTCCGGTCGGATATTACACGCCACTCGTTCCATATAATTGAAAAATGCTATTTATTTTTTATTTCGATAATTAACGAATTTATTATTTTATAGAGAAAAAATATTTTTACAAAAAATAGAATACATCTTGTTAATGATATTCTAACTTCAAAATTTTATTTTAAAATGTAAATAGATATGATTAAAAATAAAAATTACTAATGCATAAATCTAGAATTTATATAATATATCTTATTTCAATCTATTAATGCAAACAATTCAATAATTATGTATTCAGTGAATTCAATGAAAAAGAAAAATATACTTGGAGAGTTATATTAAAGAGAAAATTATAATACTCAAGAAGAATTTTGCTGATTAAAGGACTTAAAATTAGGTATGATGAATATGATGGCTAAAATGGGTATAATGGATTGAATATGAGATGAAGAGTATTTACTGAAAGTACATATAATTATAATATGAAGTAAAAAAATTATTTTTAGTATTTTAATTTTTAGAAAATTTGTCTATAATACATAAATAATTAATATTCAGTTTAATTTAATAAAATTATTTTTTGTGAAAATATATAAAAAAATTCTTTTTTTTTATATTATTATTATCTTTTAGATTTTTAAATATAATGATTTTAAAATAATATAGATTTTTTTCAAATTTATTTCATGATTTAGTCTGTTATAAAACATTCGGTTATTCTTTTTAATATGTTTACTTAACTGTATTGTCTTATTTAATATTCAATTGAAATATATATTTTCAAATGATTAGAAAAAAATCACAATGTAAATATAGTTAAGTAAAAATAATTTATTATTTTTATATTATAATAAAAGCGCAATTTTTTATACTTCTATTATGAACGCAAATATAAATATAAATATATATATATGTGTGTGTGTGTGTGTGTAAATTTTTTGTGTATATATATATATATCATAAAGTTAAATAGTTACATTTTTTTAGAATTAATCTAAATCTAAATATAAATGTAACTATAATAACATATATAAATGAATTTTTATTATATATTAATATTAATGAATTTTTTGAAAGAAACAGATTTTCTGAATGATAACAAAGTTACTAACTATTGAAAATTTAAATGTTATTACCAACTATAGAAATTTATTGCACATAAAAAATAATATGCTATTTTATCAATAGTAATTTAGATAATCCAAATTTCATCACACGATTTTATGAGAAGACTATATAAAAGGTACATAACAAACCTAAATTTCAAATACGTTAATATGTTAATATCTAAATTAATATTAAATTTACAAATTCTAGAAAAAAAAATATTAATTTTGTATTAATTATATTTTAACTTAAATAAATATTATAAAAAATAATGTAAAAAACTAATTTTTTTATAAGATTTGATTTTTATTCAATAAATTCTTTTTACATTTTTTCTAAATAAAAACAAAAAAAAATTATATTTTACAAAACAATTTTTAATAGATTCTTAAAGAAGCAATATTTTTTTACAATTGTTAATATATTATAATATTCAATAATATATTAAAATATTTATAATAAGATATATATAATATATGAATATCATTTTAATTTTAATATTATATATCAATATTTTTAAATAAGTTTTAAGAATTTTTATATCTATTTTATTTGATTAAATAAATAATTTTTATAAAAAGAAATATCTAGAAAGAAATAAATATAAAGAAATTAATATCTATTAATTAGAGATACGTATTAATATCTATTAATTATAAGATATATAAAAAGAAATATTTAGAAAGAAAGAAATAAATATAAAGAAATTAATATCTATTAATTAGAGATATGTATTAATATCTATTAATTATAAGATAAAAATATATCTAAATTTATCTATTTATATCTCGTAATAATGCATGATAATATGTATTCATCTAATTAAAATATGAAGAAATAAATTTATTCACATAAATTAATATCATAAAACTTCTTTATGTAAAAATATTTTAAAAATATACAATAACTAGATTTAAATAATCAATTTTCTTTTTCTTCTTTTAAAATATTATATAATACTATAAAAATTTTATTTTTATTATTATTCCGTGTTAATTACTATAATTATTATTATAACCGAATTAAGTAAAAAATATGAGAAATATAAGTAATTATATTAATTAATTTTATATATAATAAAAAAATAAATTAAATTTCATGAAAATTAAAGAAAATATTCAAAAAAATGTAAATTAATTTATAAGTTAAAATTAATATATATTAATAATTATAATATATTAATATTAATACAATTTTGCTATTATAAAAATATTATATAATTATAAAATGTTGAAAATTATTGTTTTTGAAATAATGTTTAATAAAAAAATAATTTGATATTTATCTTATTTGTTTGTAAATGAATTATTAAAAACAAATATAATATATATTATATTCATTTAATTGTTAATAACAATATACCAAATATAAAAAAATATATATCGATCATATACATAACTTATTATTAAATAACAAAATAAAATTAATACAATAGAATCTCAATAATTTAACATGCTAGAGCAACATTTTTTAACTTTGTATGAAAACATTCTTCTAGAATATTAAATGTGTTTGAAATCACCTTATACTGATTTGAAATCATCTTTTATAATATTTAAATAATATATAATCCTTCTGTTTCTCTTATAACATAGATTAAAAAATTAACACGGTTTTATTGTTATAAAACAATTAACTATACTTTTGAATTAATTATTAAGAAAATTATTCTAATAGTTCTGTAAACATAATTACGTTATTAAAATAAATAAGTATTAAAAATCATAAAAAATGACAGCAATGATATCCTTATGAATCGCAACCCAAAAATATACTAATAAATGCAATACAGAATTATTGAACTTATATTCTAATATGATATTTTTAGTATGAAAAATAAGAAAATGTAATTATGATTAATATAATAAATATTCTTAATAAAATTTCTTAATTAATTTCTATATTTAACACAGAATATAAATGTATAAATATAATACTTTTAAATCTTTTGAAAATTTCTAAAATTAAAATTTTGTTTAACTATATAAAATCATACATACACAAAGATAAACTTAACTCAAATTATTTGCTATACATTTAGGTATGTATGTTATTTTACCTCTGCAATTTAAAGTTTACTTCCATAAATCAAGCTTTTATCACCGGTGGTTCTACAACTCGAATTAATTATGTGTTGCAAATCAATAATCGATTATTGGATACTTTCCTTTCCTTCAACTATTATAATTATCCTACTTGAAAATGACATTTACAAACTTGAATCATTATACAATTATATTATTTCAATAAAAAATAAAAAAAAATATAAAGTATCAAATTTTCATTTGTTAAATTTTTTATCCAAAATCTTCGATAAAGTTCAATAAAATAAAACTTTTATAATTTGCAGATTTTAGTTTTTGAAATTCGAATTATCAGGTACAATTATACAAATATGTAATATAAAATAACAATTGTGATGATTGGCGAATAATGTTTATAAGATATGATTATGATTATGATTCATATTTTGAACTAGATTTGTATTATCAGATTATTGGATGTCAGATTATGGGAATTTTATTGTAATTGAAAACTAATTAAACTACTATCAAAATGTGATCATGTGTGCGTAAAGATTGAATTTCCTATAAATGTATATCAGACATACATATATCTTGCATGATAAGTTGAAAAATTTGTACAAACTTTTGCATTTATATTTCACACTTAAGTTCAAATTGAAAGATTTATCATTATATCTTAATTTTTATATATTTTTTGAGATTTTAATATTATCGGATATATTTGTAAAAATAACTGAAATAATTTTTAAATATTTTTATAAAATTTAAACATTATTTAGTTTATTATTGTAAATATATTTTTTAATTTTATGATTATAATTTCACTTTTAAAACTTTAAATAATAAATAATATTATTTTACAAATTTACATATTATTATTTATATATTATTAATTAGCATTTATCTTTAATTTTGATGCAAAAATTAATAATAAATGATGATAGATAATGATCTTATTTCAAAAATTAGAGAATGCCGTATATTTAATACTAATATTATTAGAAAAATATCTAGTATAATAATTTGTTTTAGATATTGACTTACCTATCCCTTCGATGACATAACGATCCTTAGAACTCATATCTGCAATTTCCGTCACACTAACAACAATTTTCACACTCATTGTTACACAATTAGATGTTCACTGAATTGTAAACATGTATATATTCCGTACGAAATGATCAAACGTGATTATTCTTGAAAATTTTTTGTTTTTGACTTCACATGTAACTACAAGTTGCTGTAGCCTGTAAATTGTCTTTGTTGTTTCGAATAATTTATTTCATTATTTCAATTATTTTATATATCAAGATTTAAAATGCTCAAAATTATTATATACATATAACAATAAAAAATTTTTTTTTAATTGTAAGATGCATAACATCATGTTAAAATGAAAGTATAATATAGTTAAATACTTATTTATGCAGAATTGTCATAAGAATAAATAAATTTAATCATATATTTCTTAATGTTCTTTTAAAATCACAAATTCATATTCTCTGTTTTAATTAAACAATATTTTTATAATTTATTCTTTGATTAGTATTTAATTCTTTAAATATGTAATTGGTATAATAAAAGCTATCAACTGTTAATCAAGGTTTTTATTATTATACTATAATCCCAGGCACATTAGAAATAACGTTTCCTGCGGGCCATAGGATAACCTTGAATCTAGACGCAGCAGACAGTGTTACGTAAAGCCAAAGTTACGAATGCTGATTTTCCGGCTTCTTGATGATATAGACAGCCAGCACAGGTGTTTTGTTGTAGATGACATTGTAGCAGTTTCTTGAAATGCACGCACATTTTCCTTATAGATCATGTTTGCCTGCTGGCAATAACTATGGTTATTTTATATGGTATGTTGAGCTTTGTATTTTTTTATAAAAACTCCTGTTGAAATCAAGCATCAAAGAACGAATGTGTAAGAATACAGACAAAGAAAAAACGGAAGTACAATTACAAAATAAAGAATATGTACTTCTTTTGTAGTTTATTAATAAAAAACATTTCTAAAAAAACATTTTTTAATTCATTGTGCTATATAATCACACTTTTTATCGATGATTTTATTTTAATTTCTTTTCTTTTCATTAAGTCTTTAATGTCTTTTTAATTCGCGATTTCTTTTTTATTATTATAATTTTTCACTAAATTAAATAATTCAAAGAAAAATATGTTATAAACAGCAATTTATTCAAATCTCAATTTTAATTTGTATCACTTCTGAAACTTGAATTATTGTTTTGTAAACAACTGATATTGTTTACTATCTTCTTTTGTCATTTGCTATTTTATGTAATATAATATTATTATGTACATTATATATGTAGTAATGCTTTTAAATATTTAATTTTTAATATTTTAAAATGTAGTTTGCACTGTTTTCTTTATTTTCCTTCGTATTTTCTATTCATGTAATATATATATATATATATTGAAGTATGCAGTCAATCTTTATTAACTATTTGAATATATATATTGATATATGCTATATATATATAACAACAATATTTACACATGAAAATATTCGTTTTTTTTTTAATTGTGTAAAAGAAATTAATAATAATTCAATATACAAAAATAATTCACATAATAACTCTAAATATTTATATTTGAAAAAATCACCTTATCCACAGACTTGTTTATGTCTTCCTAGCTAAGGAAGAGGAAAACAGAGAAACCAGAAAAACCAGAAACAGATATAAAGAACAAAAAAAAAAAAGAAACACGAATTATTCCATACAACATGTGTTGTTCGTTTAAATGACAAGTATTTTCACAAAATGTTGAAATTTCATTATCGAATAATAATCCTAATAATCACGAATCACGTGGTGAACAACTACTATAACTTAAATAATAAAACTTAACGCATGCGACAGAAACTTCGGAAATCAATCACTACCCTACATACATCAAGCCGGATTTAACGTAAATGACAGAAACTACTGCTGCTCGTTCTTTCCTGTAATAATAGGTGCGTAGTTTGGTGGGGAACTAAAGGTATATTTGAGTGGGGATAGTGAAGGTGGGATAAACCTTTAAGAACTTGCAATAAAGAGGTACAAGGTAACCTCTGTTTTTCACGTTGTAATGTAATTTATTATATTTTTCCAATATTTAGTGTGATTATAAATATTTTAATTTTTTCAAATGATAAAAATTCATTTAATTAGTGAAAATGAAACATTGAAATCGTTATAAATAAAATAAAAAGTAAAAATATATATTTCTTAAAATCTTCAAATATAAATATATTTGATATAGAATATCATATATATTAATTAAATGAAATTATAAACAATTAAATAGTGATTTATTTTTATATATATCATAAAAATAAAATACATATAGAAATAACAAAAAAGTATTTTGAAAGATAAGCAAAATATTTATTTTTTTATATTTATAATATATATATATTTATAAATTTTGTATAAATTACAATTATTAGTAAAGATCATTGTGAATATTCTTTATAATGATTTAACTATTTATGAAAATTAAAATATTGAATATCTTATTAAATTATTTTGTTATGATAATCTATCATTCAATTTTCATTTTTATTATTATTTATAAATAATTTTATTTATATATTATTATTATTAAAAAATAAACGTATTATTATTATTAAAAAAAAATAAATGAAATTTTGTTTTTTCAAAATCATAATTTCAATTTGAATATGTAATAAAATATAATATTGTAATAAAATAAAATATATTTATTTTTTATTTTAAATTACTGATTCAATTAAAAATAAAAATTATATAAAATAAAATCATAGCTTTACATATTGATTGCAGATTAATTAATAAAATGTTAATGATATATTTTTTTATTTATTTAATTTTTTTTCTTAATAAAGTTTTTAATAAAGTTTGTTAATAAAAATTTAATCGTTATATACATTTTAACTTTGTTTTAAAATTTCATTATATTTCTAATTTAAAAAATTTCTTAATTATTCTTAATATTTTTTTAGAAGAACATCACGTACTCACACTACATTAAGTTAAAATGTATTTGACTGCATTTTAAAGATAATGATAATAATAGAAAATATGATAAGAAAAAGCAAAATGACCTTGAAAAAATGGCTTTTAAAATATTTTTCTCACGATATATATGATACGATAAAAGTGTATATGTTTTCTTATGTAGAAGTAACGGTGATTTTGAAAAAAAAAAAACAAATCTAAAAAACATTTAAATAAATAAATGTTTAATTATTTTAAAATAAATATATTTTTAAACATTTTGCAATATCAATTAAAATGATAGAAATATTTAAATATTCCGATTTTTTAATTGAGATATATATATCTATATTTGTTCATTATTTCAATTCATTTATATATATGTATTTAAAATAATTATTTTTAATAAATGAATAATTGAAAAATACTATTTTAAAAAAAATATACCATAAACATTCATATACTATATTATAATATTATAATTTTAATAATATTAATTCTAACATATATTAAAATTTTAACAATTATATAACTATTTTTAAAAAAAAATTATTTTACAATTTTCATTATTGATTGATAAAAGAAAAAAAAATTGAATTTCAAACTATATTGAAATAGTCCTATTAATTTAAAACAAATTCGATTATTTAAAAGAGAAAACTTCATAGAATATTTTATTTATCTATTATTATTTTTATATATATTAATTTATAATATATCATTTATATATATATATATATATATATACATACATATATAGTTATTAATATGATATTTCTATAGGATAAATCGTATATATATTAATGAAAACGTATACATTTTAATTTATATTTTATATTTTTATAATTTTTTAAGTTTATGAAGAAAAGAAAACTATTATTGGATTAATAAAATTGAAAAATTGAAAATGAATATAAAGAGAATCTCATACTCATACTCATACTCTCATACTAATCAATTTTAATTACAAAATAATTTTATAAATACGCGCTAAATTTATATAACATTATTTTTTATATAATATAATATTTATTATTAATTTTTTTTCATATGTGATGATCATATGTAATTGATTTTATTCAGATTTGATGTGAAAAAAAAAAAGATTATTTTATTATATAATAACTTGATTTTTATGATTCATGGATATTAATTAACAGGAAATCTGATATTATTTAGTATTATCTGATCAAGATTTTTGATTACAAGTTTTTTTTAAAAAGAAAAAAATCTTTGTTATTTTAATTCAATATATCTTAATTCAATATGAAAGTGTATATGCACATGTTCATATTTATAGTTTTACATAACATAATATAATCAAATTTATAATTACATTAATATCTGCTTAATTAACTTAGCTAACAAAATATTTAACTTAATTTTGTTAACTTTATTTTCTATAATTTCACATTTGAATATATATTTCGTTATTATTGTACTTGCTTATAACAGATTTAATTTAATCTGAACATTTTTGTATTGTGATATATATAGATACAATTTTAGTTATTTAATTATTTTATGTAATATTTAACAAAAAAATAAAGTAAATAATTGTTTACATTATTTTACGATTGATAATAAATGATTGATTGTTTACAAGTATTTTATACATGATGATTCATTGTACTTCTACATATAAAAAAAATCATTTCAATGATCTGAGATGGAATTTTACATATTTTTTTAAACAAAACTGATGAAATAAAGTGTATTATATAAGAATGAAGAACATTTTTTTACTTGAATAATATTAATTTATATTTACATTTAATTGTCTTTCTTCATACGATTAGAAGTCATTCTGTATATTATAGAATCTCGTCCTGGATCCATTTGTGAAATGGCAACTGTTTTTTGCAACAAATAAATAAAAATTAGAACAATGCTATACATATTATTAAAAATAATATAATAATAAAAATTACGTACTGCAAATAGCAAGAAGCGAAAAGACAAAAACAACTCCAAACCATAAGAATATGTTAAAGATGACAGGATAATCTTCTGAATATTTTTTTGAAAGATTGTACACCTGAAACAAAAGACTCGATATATAAAATATTATATTTTGTTACAATAATAAAATTGTAAAAATTCTCTTCATGAACTTGTTAAATTGCATTTATTATATTATATCAGCAATTGATATAATATTATTTTCATAAAAAACTAATGTGCCTATTTAAGTAAAAATTAAAATAATTATTTAATTTATATTTCTTAAATGATATTTATTTATTTCTATAATATGTTTCGTGCCATGTTTCATTATTTGTGAACCATGTAAAACACAATACAGTTGATGAAAATAAAACTTTTATTAGATAAATAATTATATATTATATTATATTATCCAAATAAAGATAAAAGAAAATGGAAATATAAAAAATTTAATGAAATTCAAAGTAATTTTTTTTTCTAGTTAAATTTCCTATAACTTTCATTCGAATTTAAAATACAAACGGCACAAAACATATTAAAAAGTATTATACTTTTTCATTATATAAAATCATGCATCTTACCAAATAATTGCATTGATCTTTCATCCATGATAAAATTATTATTAAAAAATAATTAAAAAGTGTTATGTAACTAACAATTTTAATAATCATTTAATTTGTAATTCACTTAACTTGAATATTTATATTTATTCATTATATGAGAAAATATTTTACAATAAAAATTAATATAATTTAAAGAAAACATCAAAGAAAATGCTATGATAATTTTTATGTTAGTTATAAACATAATATTGAAGATCAACTCGATATTTTTCAATAAAATTTTTTAATTATGTATAGATTGAATGCATCATCAAACAAAATAAAATATAAAAAAAATTTAACTTTCACGATAGAAATTATTTATTTTAACAATAATATATACTTGTATTATTTTTTTTTATATATTATTCGATTTTTTTTCAATTCTATACAAAAAATATTAAAAATTTTGCTTAAAAATAAAAATAAAATTTTCAAGATCTTCAATCTTTCTTGTTGCATAAAAATAGAAATAAATTTTTTTAAAACAATTTTCTAAAAATATAAAAAAAATAATTAAAAAATTATTAAGTTAAGTAAATTATTTTATTCCCATACGGATTGTTCGAATTTATACATAATAATTCATATCTGTAATATATAAATCGTTCAAGCTTAAATTAAAAAAAATCAACATTCAAATATCTAACTTATATCTAACTATTTAAAAATTAAATAATAAACTAATAGCAAAAAATTGATAAATATAGAAGCATACCAAATATAAAATAAAATATAATTAAGTATATATTTATATAAAATGCACTATTGGCAATAAGCATTCTAAAAAAAACAATGCATTCTAAAGCTTTGTGCAAGCATATTAATAATCTTTACAAACTGAAACCACATACATCCTTTACTTCAACGATTACATTTACATTCATTACGCTATCATCATGTAAAATGTTTTATGTCTTTCTTCCGGTGTTATGTGATACAGATGTGAATGTAAATAATAATAAAATATTTCAATCAATATAATAATATTGAAATAAAAGAAGAATGTGAAATAAAAACGAAAATATGTTTTGTTTCACTAATAGTAATATCTAACAATTACATTAGTTTTGTTGTTAAATATATAAATATAAAATTTAAATATATATTAAATAAACTTAACAAATTTAATTTACATTTTAATTTATATTTTTAAGATTTTTTTAGTACTATGATAATAAAATATATATGATGGAATGATAAACTTAAAAATTATATAAGTAAAAGAAGTAAGTGGTATCAATAAATAAAATTTTGTAAGTTATTGGAAAAATATACTAAAATATCATTCATGATAATAATATATGAAAATGTTTATTTAAAGATGTTTTTTTAAAAGTATATTACATTTTTGTACCCACGTAATATTCATTATTAATAACATGCCCTAAAGTTCTACTTGGATTTTTTATAAATTATATTTTGATTTATATTATTAATCTAATATATTCTATATCATAAATACTTATTAAAAATCATATAATTAAAAAAAAAATGTATATAAAATTGTACATATTGATTTCCCGTAATAAGACGACTATTGATAATAAAATATATAACTTTTATATTATTATATATATATGTATATATATTTTGAAACTAAAGAATATATATATACATAGTACTAAAATAAATGGAATATTTCTCAAATAAGCATTCTTATTTTGATATGATAAAATGCATATAAATTTTCAAATTGTAACTTAATTACAAATTAAAACTTTAGAATGCATGTTAAGGGGTTTATGATACCTGTCCTATATTTTGTGTATTGGAATATATTTTATGCTCCTTATTAGTCAAATCCTGATTTTCATTGTTTCCACTATGATCAGAATTATTATTATTTGCAGTAGAATTGTTCATTTCATCGGAAGATATGTTAGTGTTATTAGTTTTTAAATCCTCTTCTGCTTCTATTTTTCTGTTTTCTGGTTGCTCATCTCGCTATAAGTATATGTGTTTATGTAAACAACATTTGTATTATATATTATGTATTATGTAAACAACATTGCGTGTTAATTCAAAATAATCCAAATTTAATTTATTTTTAATCACAGTAGTTGTCGATTTTTCAATACAAGATATATGAAATATATTTAACCACATTATGAAATAAAATAAAAATAGAAGTACTATTTTTTATTATTTATACTATTTTACCTAATATTTAATATTATGACGACTACTGTGAAAATTCAATTAATATCGAGAAATTTATTTTTTTTAACAAAAAACATAATTTTTAAATTTTTGAAAAGATTTATAAAGATTTTATAAAATTATTTTTTTTTAATCTTACTTTTATTTATATATTTTTTCGAATTAAAATCATATATTTTTTTAATAAAACATTTCAATAACTTAATATGATAATACTAATAATTATATAAATATAATAATTATAGAATTATTTTTTTTGTCATTATAATGTCATTATAATTTATTATGTTGCTGAAGTATTTTTAAAAAATCCATTTTTAAATATCCTAATAATCCTATTTAAATTCTATCTTATGTAAATTTCTAGAGTTGGGATCTTAAAAGATAAAAAGAATAAGTTTAATCTCTTTATAAATAAAAAAAATAGAAAATATTAGAAATGAATTCAAACAAAGAAAATTTGTTTAATTTGTTTAATTTGATTATAAAAAAAAAAAAACAAAAAAAAATTGAAGAATGTAAACTTATTTGATCATTCAAAATCATTTTTTCTTGATCATAAAATAAAATATATATGTACATAAAAATTGATGAAAAATACTTTGAATTAATAAACTAATTATAAATAAATTAATTTAAAAACTATAAATATTCAAAAGTAAAAAGATTATTTAATATTTATTTATTTATTATTTAATTATTTATTTACTGATCAATAAAAAGAAAAAATACTAGAATAGTGGAACATAATAATAAATTAGTTATAATTTAAGAATAATCAACAGAAAAAAAATTAAATTAGGATTAAAGAATTATAGTATAAAAAAATATCAGGATAGAATATAATATCACTCAATAATAATATATCTAAGTATGAAATACAAAATAATAATAAAATTTAAGAAGTTCATTTTATCATTATAAAAGTTACCATTACATTTTATCATCATCAAAGTTATCCTTTATTTTTGAGCGAAAATTTATATATTATATATATTAATAAAATTAATAAAAATGTATATTAATTTTTGCGTGAGAATTTACAGCGATTATTGAATGAATATTGAAATTTGAAGAAATGTTCAAAATTTTGATAAAATAACCATTTTATAATAAAATAATTTAATTAATAAGAGAGTGTAATTTTTTTACATAAACATATTTAATATTCAATAACTTTTAACTAACATTTTAATTGTGTGATAATTTTAAAATTTTTAATATATATGTATATGTCAAAATCTTCGATCTATATGTATATATGAATGTAAACTAGATAATTCTTTATAAATCCTATTAACTTTTCATGCAATTATTCATAAATATATAATGTTCACTTTCATAGAAAGAGAAAATTATTGGGAAAATAAATTCAAAAACACATTAATAAGTAAAATAATTTATATATAATATTCAATGAATAATTAACGAATAATTAAGATTTAAAAGTAGCATAATTATATGAGTAAAATGTTTCATATTAATGACTATACTAATAGATAAGAAATATTTTACATGCAATTTAAGAATAATTATAATAAATATTCTTGTTCTGAGATTTTTTTTAAATTTGAAGTCGGCAAATTTTTTGCATATTTTTTTTTTTATATTTTGTAATTATATTTAGATATATATTATTATATATATTATAATATGATTTTGAATTTATAATATAATTTTTAAATTTATAGTATTGATTTTTAAAATTAAAATTAAATATGAAATATTTAATATAAATATAAGTATAAATATTTATTTTCATATACATAGAACAAATTAAAATGGAAAGTGTTATGAATTGTAATTAGTTAAAATATAAAAAATAACATGATAAGGTAAGTTTCATTTTTTCTTATAAAAAAGTTAATAAAATCAATGCATCACTTACAGTTTGTCATTGGTGCTAAATAACATGCAAGAAAATATTAATATATTAAATTATATTATTAGAAGATAGTTAATTATACACATATGTATAATTAAATACCTGTAATAATATTTTAAAATTAAAATAAGTAATAAATTAATTGTATTTTAATATTTGTTATTGAATAGAACAATGTTAAAAACTGAATTTTGTAATCTTATAAAAAAAATTAATATTTATAAAAATATTTTTGGATTAACTATTAAGTACTATATGTATATGAAATATATGTAATTTGAAAAAAAAAAATTGAATATTATGCTCTATTTGTATTCCATATAAATTTTAGATTTATATTTGAAAATATTTTATAAAAATTATATGATAAATATTTCTTGATAATTTATCATATATAAAAAGATAAGTTTTTAAATCATAAAATTATGAATATTTGTATTATTTATCTTATAATTTATGTTTTATATATTAACATGTTTTAAATCATGCAAGAATCTACTTTTTCAATTTTAACAAAATTTTCATGCAATCATATGAACATACCTTTTTTGCATTATTATTGTTATTATTATAGTTATTATTATTGTTGTTATTAAATTTTGAAATGTGCATCCTTTTTTCCAAAATAGATCCTACATTTTTAGTTTTATTAGCCTATAAAATATATAGGTGTTAGATACAATCATTAAATTCTAATACATGAAACTTTTATTAAACTTGCAATGTGAATACTCATTATTCACATAAAATAAAAACATTTATTAGTGACATTTTTAATTCTTTTACCATAAAATTCAGTTTCTACATAAAATATAGTTAGTTTTGATGTATAATGTTATATGTATTTCATTATATAATTAATTTTGTTATAAATTCATATTAATGAATATATGTTATAAAATGATATAAAATATCCTAATACTATAAACCTAATATATTTATCAACAAATTATCACTATATCCAACCCAACAAATAAGTGGGATAGGTACAGTATTTAAGAGAAATGTAGATCCAATCTGCCACCTTAATCAGCAATTTCTTCAATAGCTAAAATATAATATATCAAATATATTATAAGATCTAATATATTATTCAAATCCCTTCATATGGTTGCTATATTTATATTAAAAAATATTAAACATTACAAATGTAAAAAATTATTTTATTAAATAGAAAATTACAGATTATAACAATATTGATAATACAAATGCACATAAAATGCAGAGTTTAAAATTTTTCATATATAAAAATGTTTTTAAATTTATCTGTTTTCTTTATCTATTATCTGTTAATTTATCTGATTAACAAATGCTCATATATAATTTTATATATTTCATTAATATATTTTTTATATAAATATTATTTTATTTAATTTAAAATTAATAATAATTTAAATTGTTAGAAATGTTAATTAAATAATAATAAATAACTTATTTACTTTTGCTAATTGTTTACAAATCTTAAATTTAATGAGAGTAATATTTATATAAAACAAATTTATTTACATTTGTAATATCAACGTTGCTAAACCTTATACAAAAGACTATACTTATATTGCTAAATTTTATATTAAGAACTACTATATAATTCTATGGAAATATATAATAATTTTTCATTTTCTATAAGATATCATTTTTTTTCAAATCTTTTAGAAAATAATTTTCAAAAAATTTTAAAAAAAGTTAATTTAATAATCTTCAAACTTTGCATATTTTTAAATTTATATATAAATTATTAATTTTTAAAATTAATTTTTTTACAAAAAAGACAATAAGAAAAAAAGATTAAAATCATGTTTCATAAGATACATATATTAGCGATTACAATTTTCTGTCAAATTTTTCATAATTGAATATAGTATGCAATATATCCTAAAAAATCACAGAAATTTAAGTTTTTTCACAATACATATTTTTATATTTTAATTTTAATTTTTATTATTATAATAATGAAAATTCAAAATGATATATTATTTTTTAATTATATTATTTTTAAAAAAAATTTTCATAAATAAAAAATCTATCTTTCAAATTTTAATAAGAATTGTGTAATTATTATTAAATATACATATATTAATTTAATAGTATATAATTGCAATTTGTAAAATATTATTACTGTTAATATTAAAATAATTCATGTTAATGATAGTTACTTTGAACAATATATATATATATATATTTTTTATATAATATTTTTTTTTATTTTAATTATTTTAATTTTTATTTTAATTATTTTATTATATAAATATATACATATTTTTAAATAATATGCATTTTCTTGATTTAAAATCAATATAAAAAATATATAAATATGTTTTAAAATATAATAAAATAAAATTTATTTTTAATTAAGGAATTAAATAAAAATAAAATAAATTTGAATTATTATTATCAATTCCATTTGCTCTTTATTTTTCAAATAAATGTTATGTTTTAATTTGAAAAGAAAAAGTATAAAAAAAATTTTATCTTTTGTAAAAATATGTACATATTTTTTACTATTAATTTTTCAATATTATGATTTTTTAAATTAAAAAAAATAAAAAAACTATTAGAATAAATTACATTAAAAAAATCTCATTCATAAAAGTGTGTATTTCCAAAAAACTTACATTTTTATGCTTATTTAGTATACATTGCATTTAATAATTTACTTTTATAAAAAATAATAAATATTGATATAAATATATATTTTTTTAACGATTTATCAATTTTTTTTTAAATCTAATTGAAAAAATTAAAAATAAAATAATATTTTAATGTATATATATGTACAAATATGCAAAGTAAAAAAAAAAAAATCAATCTGGATTATTTCATATAGTATTTGAATTAATTCTTTTTTTGATATTTATAATTATAATGTTATAAATTTGTTTTATAAATCATATATAGTTTTAAATACAAACCGTATCTGAAGTATCCCGTTTTTGCCTTTCTAGAGTTACTGAACGGATATGATGTACTTTACTTGCATCATTTGTAAATGCCACAATTAGTACCTGAATTAGAATATTAATAGTATTTTATTTTATTATAATATGTACATTAATAAATATTAAAGTTTAAAAATATTATTAAAAATACTTTTTAAATCTTTACCTGACCATCATAAGCTTGAATAAATGCATCATGAATAACATTCAAAGCATTATTCAGCAATGATAAAGCTTCTCTAGAAGTAGTTGAATTGCTTCCATAAGCATCAAAAATAGGTCGCAAACCAGATATAACAAGCCAATAAATATCAG
Source organism: Apis mellifera (assembly GCF_003254395.2). Classification (NCBI taxonomy): domain Eukaryota; kingdom Metazoa; phylum Arthropoda; class Insecta; order Hymenoptera; family Apidae; genus Apis; species Apis mellifera. The sequence continues at coordinate 2,810,792 of NC_037646.1, forward strand.
ACTTTGAATCTGGTTTAATTGCTGAAGGTGCTTTTTTAGCAATAGCATGAAGTAACTGAACTTCTTCCAAAAACTTTTTATCTTCTTCCTTGTTTAAACTTAAAGCTCTTAAAGATGTTTCATCAATAGGAGTAGGTTTTAATTCTCCAAGTGCAGATTGTCCTAGCTGAATTCATATTATATAGAATTATATAGAAATTATTTTTATTAGTGCAATAAATATTAAATTATTTATATTTTATATTTATTATTATTAGTGCAATAAATATTAAATTATTATTATTGTATGATTATATTATATTATAATTATATATATTAATAATTATTATATTTTATTATATTTTAATTATTATATATTATTATATTTTAATAAATTTAATAATTAATAATTTTATGAAAATATATTAATATTCATTATTTTATACATTATATAAATATTAATGTATTAAACAATTATTAAACAAATAATAATAAATACTTTCATTAAAAACTCTTACTTTGTTACTCTTATTTTATTAAAATTAATTATTTTATAATAATACTTACAGCATCTAATCCATCACCTAAAGATATTCTCACTAAAGTATTATCATTATCTCTCTCTTCAAGACGTTCTCTAAGAGCTTGCCATGTAGTTTCTTCAACTTCATTAACATTTAATGGAAATCTTTTTCCTTTTGGTATATCTAAAGAATCCACTCCTTCTATTGCCACTACAACAACAGCTTCTGGAAGTTTGAATGGATCAGTGATAGAAATGCCATTCCATATTCCTCTCTATAACGAAAATGATAATATATAATTAAAATTTGAAATATTTCATAATATATCTGCAACAATATATATTTAATTTTATATTTAATGTAATTTATATAACTTTTTAATACTATTTGGATTAAAATATCGATTATTAATGAATAAAAAATATATAAAAGAAAATTTAAAGATGCACCAGTTTGACAGTGAAACCTAATGCAGCAGCTAATACTTCTTTTAGTAAGCTTTGTTCCACTTCTTCATTTCCATTGAATAAAACACTATTTGGACTATGTAAAACTACAAAATCTCCACTTGCTGTAACTATAATAATAAAAAATAATAATATTAAAAAATATTTTAATTTTGCAAATTATTTAAATATTGTACAATAATGTACAATTAAATGATATAAAATGAAATATTGTTTGAAAAAGTTACCCATAACTAATGCAGTTATAAAACACAAAAATAATTTCAACATTTTTATTTTAAAGAATATCTAAAATTTTAAGATAGTAAAAATTCAGACACTCCCTTAAATTCAATACGAATTCACAAACTGATCATATGACATTAATGTAATAGAAAGTTTAGTAGCAACAACATGTGCTGACATATAGCAACAATTATATGAACTAAAACGTGAATAACAAAATCATGTAGGTAATGTAGTATATATGTAATAGAAAGAATAATGTGTATTTTTTAGGTTTTTTTATTTTTAAAAATCAAAAGATTATTTTTTAATTTCAAAATATTAATAATAAATTAATATTTCATTTTAATTAAATTTTTAATTTTTCTATGAAAATAGATAATATTTACAGAACTGTTAGTTGTCGCTAGTGTAGTTTCTGGGCGTTAACTAAAAATATGAATAGCGATATACCTTCAATTCGTAATTTATGCCTGTCTCACCTCGTGACTACTTTATTGATTACTTTTGTAATCGAAATCGGGAAGTGTGTTAATCTGTTAAATGTTTGGCAAGAAGAAGCTACGTTGAAGCAATTTTATTTCTAATCGTCTTTTTCTGTTTTACTTAACAATTTTTTTTTCATATTAAATACAATTTTTTTTTTTAACCTAATAACTTATTGAAATTTAATATGGGATCACTTTTTCGAAGCGAAGAGATGACCTTGTGTCAACTCTTCTTACAAAGTGAAGCAGCTTATGCCTGTGTTTCAGAACTTGGAGAACTTGGCCTTGTACAGTTTCGAGATGTAAGTATAATATAATTAAAAGATGTAAAATATTTTTGAATTTTTTTTGTCATTTTTATTATTTCAATAAATTTTTATATTAGGATATCTATTCATAACTTAAAAAAAGAAAATAAATAATATTTTCTTCAAAATTATTTAAAACATAATTTTTAATGAACAGTGATATTTCATATATCTACAAATAATTATATATTGATATAAAATTTTTATTTTTGAGTAAGATTCAAATAATTTCTTAAATCAAAATATCTCACATATTTAATTTATTAATTAAAAAGAAATAATATTAATAATATATATTATATATATATAATATTATTTTATAATTTTATTATTTTATATATCAACTTGTGTTTGTATAGCTTAATCCTGATGTTAATGCTTTCCAACGAAAATTTGTTAATGAAGTACGTCGTTGTGATGAAATGGAACGTAAATTACGATATTTGGAAAAAGAAATTAAAAAAGATGGTATTCCTATGCTCGATACTGGAGAAAATCCAGAAGCTCCACAACCCAGAGAAATGATAGATCTTGAAGCAACATTTGAAAAATTAGAAAATGAATTACGAGAAGTTAATCAAAATGCAGAAACACTTAAACGTAACTTCTTGGAGTTGACTGAATTGAAGCATATACTTCGAAAAACACAAGTTTTCTTCGATGAGGTAAGAATGAATTTATTAAAATTTTTATGTAAAGTGTTTATGTAAAATTTTATACTAGAGCTTAAATATGTAAAAAGTATAATATAATATTTTTTTAACTTGCACGAAAAATAAATAATGTATATTATTACATATGTTTACTACATATTATAACAAATATATACATATATGTACTACTATTAATATATAGCATAGGGAATGTATAACATTTTTATAACTCTGTAAATAATGATTTTAACAATGATTGATTTATATTTAAATGTTACATAATTAAAAAAAAACTGCATGTTATATTACTGAATTTTATTTAATTTGTTATATTGTGATTTTAAGCATGTCTTCTACTTTTTAAATAAAAATCAAATTTTTAATGAAAAATATTGAAATAATATTAAATATTGAAATTCATTTATTACATAATATAAACTTAATATTTTAAAAAAATTTAACTAATAATTATATAGAAATTGAATAAATAATTTAAAAAAATTTGAATAATATAACAAAATGTTACTTGAATTAATTTTTGTTAAAAGCATTATTTATAGAGATATTTATTTTAATACACATATGATGGATTTGGATAATGGAAATAATTTTACACAATAAAATATGGTAAAAATCATTTAATAAAATTGTGATTGAAGCTTTATTTCTTCAATTATAAAAATTAAAATATTCAATTTATTTAATTGATAATAATTAGTCATTAAATTAAAATTCCATTCAATTAACTAATTAAGAACGTAAAATAATAGATACTATATAAATAATGTATCAAAAATAGTTTTATAGAAATTATAAAATTTCATAATATTCAAATTTAATATAAAATTAGTAAAATTATATTAATCTTGCATAGCAATTGAAATTTAAAAAAATTAAAATTTTTTTAGCATATAAGCAAATCCGTATAAATAATTAGCATATACAAGCATTACAAATTTTTATGAGAGATTGTACATATTATAGTATTATTAATAGTATTATTAATATTACTATATATTATAGTATTATTAATATAGTACATATTAGTATTATTATATGATGAACTGATAAAATGATTAGTTATTATATGATTATGTGAATATATATTATAATTATATCATTTAATGTATTATTTACTTTTTTCTTTTATAAAATTTGCTTATAATTGCCTATAAAAATAATTAGAATAATCAGAATAGAGTATAAATTAATTATTTATGAACACAAACTAAAAGATGAATTGATTTTTTTTTTCATTTTTAATGTAACTTTATTAAACAAGTTTGACAATTGAGTTTCTATAATTTTATAAATGTATATAAATTATTAAATAAAATTATTATATATATATATATATATATATATATATATATATATATATATATATATATATATATACATTATAAAATTTGAATTCCTAAAAAGTTTTGATATATATTATTATATTCATTATTGTTCACTATTGAATTATTGTGTCTTTAATATATTTTATTATGAATTTTAAAAATGCAATTTATGTAATAAATAAAACAAAAAGCTTCAATCAAAATTTTATTATTTTCATTTTCACTTTATTTTTTCATATGAAACTATTCTTAAAATTTTTTTACAAATATAGAATTAATTATGAAAAAAAGAATAAATGTATATCTCTCATAATTATTTTATATATATAATTTAAAAGTTTATAAAATAATTGATCCAAGTTTTTTCATATATATGTATATGAAAAGAATTTTATAATATATGTATATATTATAAACTTTTAAATTAAAATTGTAATAAATATATATAAATAAACATATGTATTATTATTTTTATTCACTATTCTTAAAATACTTTTAAATATATGAATTTTAATATTATTAAATAATTAAAATAAAAATAAAATTTATATAAAAATAAAATCAAAAAATAGTAATAAAAAATTTTTAATTTTTAAGAGAGATATTCATATACTCTATTTATTATAATACATTATATATACACATGTAAATACACAATTATTTCATTATTAAATTGATTTTCAAAAAATATATTAATGAAAAGTTAATTTCATAATTTTAACATTTCGTAAGTAAAGAATTTTACTTCAAATTTTTTTGTAATTTTTAATTTCAATATACTACAATAGTTCTTTTTTTTAAATGATATATTTTTTTACAAAGAAACGATCAATAAAAATAAGATACAAACATTTTCAAATATTATAGATTTTTATTTCTTTAACTAATAAAAAATTACAATTTACATATACAATTTTATTATATATATTTGCAATTTGAATGCAAATTGAAACAATTTGTATATTTAATAAATAAATATTTTGTATAATTAATTTTATTATGAAAAATATTGTGTGATTATTTACAATATCTTTTCAATATCTTATCTTAAAAAATTCTTTTAAAAAAATAATTTCTTTTAAAAAAAATATTAATGTAATAATTAAAATTGGAAAAAATTTTTGAAAAAAAAAATGTTTTTATGTATATCAAATTAGTTTTTATGAATGCAACTTTCATTAAAATATTTTTTGTTAGATACATATTAATATGTTTTATAAATATCAAGATAATATGTTCTTAATAAATATTAAGAATAACAATCAAAATTTTAAAATGTATTAAAATTCAAAAAATTTCGAATTTTCAAATCTCAAAATTTTATTATTTTTGAAACTTTTAATATTTCAAAAATAATAATTTATATAAATATTAATATATAAGTATAATAATTTGTGTAATTTGTGAAAGTGTAAATATTGATAATATGGATTTATACTTATTTAATTAATCTTATAATACTTATTAATGTAATACTTATTAAATTAATAATCCAATTAAATTTAAACTTAAAATTTTTTAAATATATTTTTTAATTTATGATATTATTATAATAGAAGAAAAAATGAAATATAAAAATTTACTTTTTTACAAGTTAAAAGAAAAACTATTGTATTATTATATACTATTAGTTGATTATGAATTTGAATTTAATTCCTTAAGAATAGATTATTTCATTTGATATAATTTTGATATATAATCCATGCTAATATAAATATAATTATTAAGAGTTTAAAGAATTTCAGAATTCAAAAAAAAAACATTTTGAAGTATTTTGAGTTTCGAGAGTTTTTGAAAATTTCGAAATTTTATAAATTTTGGATTCGAATTGCGAATTTAAAAATCAAAATTTTCTATTTCTAATAAATATCATTCATATATATGTTCAATGAGACATAAAATGAATAATAAATTTTAACAAGTATTAAATAATAACAGATTTCAAATATTGACACCTCTTGGAATATAAAAACTTTAAATTAATATATCCTAAAAATTATATTCTAATAATACATTTCTTTTAAAATTAAAATTTGAGAAACTATTATTTAAAAGTTGATTCATTATTTAGTTTTAAATATATGAATTAAAGTTTTAAAGATTAATTATATACAATTATATTAAAACAAATTGAAAAAAGAAATTATATATAAATAATTCATTTGAAAATAATAAAGTTCAATTTCTTTTTTAAATTGTTTAATAATATTTATTTTAAATTGATATAATGCTATATTTAATTTTAATTTTTCCTGAGAGATATCATTATGATCAATCTGTTGTTATTTGAAATATGGAAATTGATAATTTATCTTACATTTTTCTCATCATATACAGACAATTCATACACATTTACACAATTTATGTAAGTATACATATATACATATATATATATATATGTATATTATATGTACAGATAAAAATTACGATAAATTTTTTTATACTTAATTAGTAAATTTATATATATAATTGAAAATGTTTAATGTTAGAAAATGAAGAAGAAAATACATATCTATTTATTAATAAAAAATTTTATTTATATAAATTTACTAATAAATCTACATTTAATGTAATTTAATATATGTATATATATATATATATATATATATATATATTCAAAATAAAATTTAATTTCTTACAAAATAATATTTCAATTATATGAAGTAATCAATTCTATTTCTTGGAAATTATTTGATGTCAATATATATTAATAATTAAAAAAAAAAATCGCGATTATAATTACAATTTTTTTTAAACTATTTTTTTATACTATAATTTAAATATGATTTTAATTTTATATTTAATCATCTTGTTTATTATTTGTAATTGTTGATATTTATAAAAAGTTGTATTCTTTGATATCAAATTATTCCTTAAAAATCGAAGTTTCGTAATCTTTATATTAATATTTTACAAAAAATTAAATTTTATAATATACACAATTATTCATACATTGATTAATAATTTTCATCTTTCATATAAAAATGACAATAATTTAATTAGAAAGATGTAAATTTGGATATTTTATTTTTATTTTAATAATAGAAAATTAAATATAATTTAAACTTTCTGCTTTTTCTTCATATGTATATACATAATGTTAACGGCTTAAACTATTTCTTTATTTCTAAATTTTTTTGTTATATTTATTTAATTATTGTAAATATAATACAAATATAATACAATTCAAATATCTAAATAATTTTTATAAACATTGAGTATATTAATATTTGGCAGCACTTTTGGTATGTATAAAATTTGTTTAAATTAATATTTATTATTTTAGTTTATATAAATATAATGTTTCTAATATGATGAATTTTGTAATCAAATAATACATAATATTATTATAATAATAATAATAATAAATAATATATAAATTTTGCTAATCAATAATTATATAATGTTTCAATTAAGATTTTGATAAATAATTATTTGTTATATATATATTTTTTATATAAAAATATATATTTTTTAAATATCAGAATTATTTAAGTTTATAAAATTTTTTTATAAAATATGATATAATAGTTATATATTTAATTATATAATATTGTAATTTTTTAATCAAATGTTTTTTGGATACAAATGTAAATAAATATGTCATTATGAAATTTATTAATTTATTAAATAGATTTTATTATATAAATTTAATTTAATAATTAGATTTTATAACGTATGTAATTGATTAAAATGCATGGTAACAAAAATTGTATTATTTGTGTTTGATATCGATTTTATCTGTTGTAATATTGCTTCATAATATTATATAATAGAAGCAAGATTATTTTACGAGATATAAAGTAAATTATAATTACGAAACAAATTCTAATGCTATTGATATTAAGCTGTTTTTGTTTTGTATTACTAATGATATCATTGAGTGATTTTAGGATTATTAATGTGTTAGTGTTGTCAATTAACCAAGTTGCAGAATTGCAAAGGACACAAGTCACTATATAAGCCCTATCTCCCTATGTCCTTTATATTTCCTATATTTTTACAATAAATTAAACAATTTCGAATATATTTTGTCGTTAACTGTTTTATTAAAGGTTTATTATTAATAATCATGTTAAAATTATTTTATATTTAATAAACAATTTTTCAGTTTCTCAAAATTTCTAAAATTTTAATTTTTCTAAATTTTAAAATTGAAAAATCATTTTATTTTATCTATGTGTATATATATTTATGTATATATTTATATATGCAGGATGAATCATGTTAATGGCTTTTTTAAGGGAAATGAAAAATACAAATAAATATAAGTATTTATATTTTGTTTTAATAATTATTTAATAATTAACGTTAACACAATTTATTTATATTAATTGTTTATATTAATGTATTTATATAAAAAATCAATAGAGATGACAAAATTTCATATTGCTATAAGAAATATTGCAAATAGTGTTATATTAACAAAATATTTATTAATTAATTAATTTAATTTATTCTTATAGAAGATCATCTTTCTCAAAGAAATTGTGAATTAATATAAAATATTTATTTTTAATATAAAAATTAGAATTTGAATAAATCAATCTTTAGTTTCAAATTTTTCTTATTATAGTTATTCAAAATTTTATTACTCTTATTATTTTCAATTTTATATAAATCTCTATATATATAATGTATTAAATATCAAATAATTCAATATATTTTTATAAATATTTAATTAATTATTAGATTTGTAATTTAGTATTTTCTTTATATTTATATAAAAAAATGGACTGTAATAGATTTCATTAATTTTAAAAATTAGATTACATTTAAAATTGAAAGGGTTAATTTTATATTCATATTATTTAAATATATATTCATATTGTTTATATGTATGTACATATGTTATCATAAATTTAGTAATTCTATTATATTTATTAAAGTCATAGAAAATAATAGAAAAATTCAGATACAAGAGAAAAGAGCACAATGTCTTATATATAAATATATTTCAAGAGAAGAAGTATTAGTCTAAATAACTTTCTTATTTTTAATAGAATGAAAAATAATTATTATATATTCAATAATAAGTATTAAATTGTTTTGAAAGAGAAATATGATGGACAAATATCACTTTGAGCGTCTATAATGCGAACAAAAAAATTGTCATGTCATTTTAATATTATGTAATAATTTCATCATCTTTTCAATCTGGAAGTCGTGATCTGCTTTCCATTATATTTTTCCATTATATTATATTCATTATAAAGTGTAAAAAATATATATATATTTTTATAATAAAAAAAAATATCAGTAAAAATTTCATTGAAAAAAAAAAAAATGATCTTAAAACACTTTTTTTTATCATATTTCTTAAAATGCAATGTATAAAAAATTATGCTATTTTATTAAAAAAAAAACAAATTGTGCACATTTTTTATTTATTAAAAAAGAGAAGAAAGAGATGTTCTTCAGTTAGGATATCTTGCATATTACATTTATTAAACTTGTATTATGTATATAAAATGATTATATAATATATTGTACAATTGAAAGATTTTTAATTAAAATATTTAATAAATTCTAGTTTTTTTAAGTAAAAATTAAATTTATTATTATTACTATAGTTAATTATATATTAGAATTAATTATATTATATTAATTCAATTTAATTTTTTGGATAAATCTAAATTATTACAAATAATTTAATATTTTAATTTTGTTTCAAAAAATTGATTTTTTATTATTATTGTTAATTATTTAACTATGTTAATTTAAATGAAAATAATTCAATACTATAAGGTACAGAAAAGCAAAAATTAAATATTATATAGTAAAAATATTTAGATTTTCAATTAAAAATATAATCATAAAGTATTTCAACATCATTCAATATAAAACGTAATCATTATTTATTTTATATTCTTAATATTACTCTTGCAAATAGCGATTCTCAACTCGCAGTAATAATTGATGATTTTTTATATGCAATATATTATATCATAAAAAAATTTCAATATTGATTGAAATTAATGTTTATTGAATGTTTTAATACAAAAACATAAAACATAAAAAAAACATGCTCTCTTATCCTATTGATATCATTGAGAAATTAGTATAAAAATAAATTTTATTTAATAATCATTTATTTATATATTTATTTTAAATATTTCATATATTGAAATTAAATCTAAATGTTAATAAAAATATAATTTTATTTTTATAATTATATGTTATCCTTCATTTGTACAATATTTCAATTCAACTTTCATTAATTCTATTAATCAGAAATTTGATCAAAATTTCTATGTAGTAACATATTGCATTAAAATTTTTATAAAGGGATCAAATTGGTGCTTGGAATGTTAAATATTTAAAAATTAGCATGTATATATTATTAACTCAAGAATGATAATTTAAATATGTTTTTAAAATTATATTTATCTTATATGTTTGCATGAAGCATGCCAAATATTGTAAATATTATATACATATGTATTTATAAATGTGCATATATAAGAAATGTTAAATGTGCATGTAATAATTTTTCTAAGAAAAATTTTAAACAAAAACAAAACAGTTACGTGTTTCATTAAAATTCTAAATTATCTAACATTTTAGTTACTTCCATAAAAGTACTTTAATATAAGTTTTATATTACAGTAAAAAATGAATGTTATCACATAGGAGAGTCATATTTAGTCATATTAGTTATCATCTGATGAAATATAAAATATTCGATTACGTTAACTTCAATGAAATGAAAATAGTAAAAAATTTCGTGTGAACCAATAAATATTATAACGATAATTTTTTGTTAAATATATTTAAAATTTTTCTATTAATATATTTCTTAAAAATCATTAATTTTTTTTTAATGGAATTTGTATCATTATAACAGTTATTAAAAAACAATATTCATACTTTCAAATCAATTTTTCATATTATTATGATTAGATATCGAAAGATTATAATATATATTTTATAAAATTATATATTAAAAAATTATTTTGTAGAATATTACATATTAATTTTTTTATATATAAATTCAAATATTCATATATAATATTAATATATTTGATATATATATATATATATCAAATATATATATCATATATGAATTATGAATATCTTATATTTATTCTTTAATTAATTCATTTAAAGATCAATAATGAAATATAAATATATATAATTATGATAGCGATTTTAAAATTTAAAAAAATATATATATAAGAAAAAAGTTTTATTATAGTAATATTTTTTTATTCATTTCTTATATTTTTTATAAAAATTTTCTATTTCATTCAAATAAAAATACATAATATATAATATGTATAACATATTTTCATAATAGATTAAATCTCGAAAATATTATAACAACAAAGAAACAATTATAATTGAACGAATTATGTATGTATTAAAATGTTTCTTTTGTTATGAATAACTGAAAATTTATATATATAATTATATTTCATTTAATTCCAATCTTCATCAATCTTTTAAAATAAAGTTTTAAAATAAGAAAAAAAATTTAACAATATAAATTATATTTTTTTTTTTAATTGCACAAAATTAAAAATTCTTTTATTAAATATATATATAAAAATATTTAAAAATTATATTCTATTTTATATATTTATTTATTATATTAATCCTTTGCGAACGTCTATAAATAATTATTAGAAAATTTCTTTTCAATTTTGTTAATAATAATTTTTATAAATACATATCAATCTTTTAATAATATTAATATCTTATTTAATGATCACTTATACATTGATAAATTAACTATTTAATAAATTTTTTAATAGATAAAAATATTAATTATATATATATAATAAAATTAAAATAATAAAAGTTAAATTATGTATAATTATTTACTAATAAATTATGTAGAATAATTTATGTCATAAAAAAAACAAAAATTGTAATGTATAAAATATATATAAATATATATGTATAAAATATATCTATAAAATATACAAAGATTTATAATCATATTATAATCAATAACGAATAATTTTATATAAAAATAGATTGAAAATATAAAATAATATTTTTTCACGTTCAAATTAAATTTTCTTGAAAAATATTTTTATTTCATATTTTTTATTTATTTTTGTGTTTAGAATGTAATTTATATTCAACAATTATTTACTCGTATTTAGTCGATAATTCCATAAACCAAATTCACGTGTATTCGACAAATTTTAATTTTAATTTATTTACTTAAAAATACATATGAGGAGACTTTATTCTTATTTTTTACTTATTTTTGTATATAGACTTAAGTTTTTTTATTTGTTTCGTAATTAATATATTATAATAAAAAAAGAATATTATGTAATATATTCATATTATTCTCAAAATAAAATTTATATTTTTTAACATATTTTTTAATATTATTTTTTCAGCATTAAATGATCAAGTCCGCAAAGGATTAAAATATATTTTATTTACAATTATATATTATAATATGAGACAAAATGAAAATTTCAAATTTTTGAATGTAATTAAAAATTGTTATTTATTTCTAATCGTTTCTATCATGATTCAAAATAATAATAATAATAATAATATTCATAAAAGAATTCTATGATTGAAAATATTTTCAAAAAATTTTAATTTAAATATATGGATCTAGTAATCAAATTTTTCTTTCGACTAATTTTTCATAAATTATTTAATAAAATCGAAAAATTGCTAAAAATGTTTGTTTAATCATAATCTATAAAAAAGTTGAAATGCATATGATTTTTTTATATGTAATCATCCATACTTTTTTTATATTATATTATAAAAAAACATATATTTTTTATATTTCAATTTTATTGATTTCTAATAAAATATTTTATATGCATAAGAAACAATTGAATATTATATTTATTTTAATTTATTTGTGAATCTTTTAGTTTAAATGTTTGTAGACTGCAGGCATTTATTAAAATTATATATATGCAGTTTGATCATGCTTGAAAGCTCATAATTTCAATTATATATAGAAGCTTCAATTATTGTATTTGTTTTATAAATAATAAAGATCATTCAATTTTTATTAATATAACAAATTGACATAGTTTGATTTGTTATGATGCCTTATATTATTTTTTTTTATTTAAAAATATTATATTGCATTTAAAAATTATTATATTTATATTATATGTAATATGTTGATATTACATTTTAATGAAATTGATTAAATTAAATTTTATATTAAAATTATACTTGCATGAAATTTATATTAATTTGAAATTTTTATAATTGTTATAGCATTAAAATATATTTTCTTTTTATTTTTATGATATAAAAAAAACAATAATTTTTTATTTTAAATCTAATTTCAGATATTGAATTTTTTATTACATATTACTTACTTATTTTTTTTTTTTTTTTGCAATATGAAATGCGTGTATGTATATTATCTAAATTTTTAAATATAAATATATATTTATTATTTTTTAAACAAAGTAATGTGTAATATAAAACATATTTTATTAATCTATATAATATAAACACATGAATATATAAAAACAATAATTAACAAAATTTTATGCTTTTAAAAACATATTGATTGATTGATTGATTTATTTATTTATTTATTTATTTAGTGAACAATTTGTCTAACAATTTTTCTTCAAGTATTAAAATTATTGCAATTAATATTGATAAAAATTTAATATAATATCTAATTGCACTTAGATACAGTCATTTTTCTAAATTAGTACTATTCTTTTTATTTCAATTGCTAAAAATGATTTTTTTTATTGTTACACTTTATAAAAATATAATTTTTTTTCTAAAAAAAAATATTTTTTTAGAAATTTTTTTTTGAAAAATAAATTAAACAGTAAAATAAAAATATAATAATTTTGAAACTTGAATTGTATAACTTACTCATATAACTTCATTTTTTTATATAATAAAACAGTTGTAAATTGTGTGGAGGAAAAATTCATGTAATATATACATAAATACATATTATCATTTCATTATCATATATATATATACATGTATACTTCATTATTTACTTACATACATATACAAATGTATATTGTAGATGCACGTACAGTATTAATTTTCAAAATTAAATTTTTCTTTCTCAAAAAATTGAAATTCTTTGTTTTTTGAAATATTTAATAATATTGGTACTTAAGAGAATTAAGAAAGTAATCAAGAGACACTTAAGAGAATTTTAAAATTCTTAATTGAGTTATGATTAATACTATTGATATATTAACATTCTTTTCATATTTAATTCTTAATCGTATGATTTTTTCTAATCTTCAAAATTTATCTTTATAATATTATTATAATCTCTATTAATCATAAGTGCTATAATCTACCTCTAATCTCAAATAATTCATATTTTTCTTCAAATATTTTAAAAATTAAAAAATAGATAAAAATATTTTTAATGATTTTATCAAAAACGAAATAAAAGAAAAAGAATACTTTTTTAAGAAATGAAAATAGAATGATCTTATTAAAACAAAAGTTTATAAATAAGCTTAATGAAAAATAAAAAAAATAGAAAAGAAGAAAAAAAATAGAAGGAATAAAAAAATAAAATTAATTATATTTAATTCATATCAATTATATTACTTCTTAATGTCATTTAAATTACTTTTTATATATTTCTCATTATTCTTATAAATTATTAATTATAAATTATAATATTCTTATAAAATTAATTCACGAAAGTATTTAAATATTTATCATAAAAAACTTTTATAAATTTAAAATATATATTAGATATGTCTACAGGATATTTGACTGCAAATATTAAAAAATTTAAGATATGATTCTTTAAATCAAAATGCAACAAAAATTAAAAATAAAAAAATTGTGTTTTCGACTTTATTTTAATAAATTTTGATAATTATTGATAATTATAGATTTATAGATTTATAAAATTATAGATTTATAGATTTATAAAATTATAGATTTATAAAAGAATGTTTTTTAGAAGAAATAGATAAATAGACAAATACAGACCTCAAGCAAAGAAATATAATTTTCATATACATCAATTATATCGATTACATTCTTTATTATTTAATCCATATTCTTAAAGAAATTTATTCAAGCTTAAAGTGTCATGATTTAGTGTATAATAAATTTATAATTAGCAATAATTAAAAAAATAAAGCTGAAAATATAATTTTTTTTATTTCTAATTTTCATTTTATTTTAATTTGTAAATTCATTTATCAAATTTCTTGAACATTTATATACATATAACACATATACAAGCTGTTAATGTTAATATATTTGTAAGATATCTTTGAAGAGTCGATTCTAAAAATCAAAACAAATACAATAATATGTAAAAATATCGATTGAAAATTATTTATTAAATTATAAATTATTGAAATTAGATGAAGCTAGAGACACAAAAAAGTGAAATCACTGTGTATCTATAATTTATCTAATAAAGAAATTAAATTGTTAAATATAATTTTTAATAAATAAGCTTCAATCGACATTTTTATATATCAACTTTTTTTGTGTTTATTTTGACTTCTAAAATTGATAGCTTCCAAAAATAATCCATGGATATATTATATTCATATGGTAAGTGTTTGTATATATATATATATATATATATGAATCCACTATATATATATTTGATGCCTAATCTCTCATTATAAAATCTGTACGTACACTACAATATAATAAATTAAACATAAAAAATACATATATTATATTTAATACAGAATATCAAAAAAAAATACATATACACTATACACAATCAATAACCAATAGTATGATAAAACTAATACTTTTTGAATTATAAAACATAAATATCTTTATCTAAATAAAAAATATTAAGGCATTTGCATATCATAATCACAATTGTAAATATATAATATTAATTCATATTAATTCATATACACATATTAATTCCAATTATATTATATTATTTAATCAAAAAGAATTCTATTATAATTTATAATTCTTCAAGTGTTAGTTTTAGCATACAAAATAACAAATTTTTTTAGTTTTTCATTCCAAATATTTCATTAAATACTATATATTTAAAAAAAAAAATGTAGTATGCGATTTTTTTTGACATCCTGTATTATATATAATATATACAGAAAAAATATTTAAAAAGTATTGAATATTATTAATTATGAATGAATTATTATGTGCATATCTTTTTTTTTTATCTTTTTGTGTACATATTCTATTTATTATTTTCCTTCTATAATTTTTTAATTATTGAAATCAGAGTCATAATGTTACATTAATCCACTTCTTATCCTCTCTACGAAATTTTACAATTGTCGCCCGAATTTAAATCGGTGAATGATAAAAAAATGGGGGAGATAGGGCAAAAGAGAGGTGACATGTGTCTGTTGCCAGGCTGAGCATGGAGGTGTCGTGTCGCAGATGGCAGACCCCAGCCGTGAGGAAGAACAAGTCACTCTCTTGGGTGAAGAGGGCCTCCGCGCTGGCGGCCAGGCTCTCAAGCTCGGGTAATTAAATGTGGTGCAAATTCAAACAATGTAGAGCGTAATGATTCGTAAATATTTTTTTGATATGTATAAAATGAAAAACATTATGGCTTATAATTTGTTCGTTATGTACAATTATGACTTTCTATTTCTTTTATATATTTATATCTTATATAATATTCTAATAATTTTTTTTCTGCCTTACTACTTTGAAAACATGTAAATGATATATTGTTAGATGTTATAAATATGAATATAAATTAGCAGCAAAAATATGCTAATCACAATGACTTTTGTGAAAATCAAGTAATTATATAAACTAGTATGTTAAAATTCTTGTATAAACTTAAATTTTATAAATATAGTGATTTTTCTGAATGTGATAATTTTATAATGTATTAAGATATATGTATATCATTTAGAATATGTCATTGAATATATATGTGATAATCATGGAAAGAAATCTTTACGTTCTACATTTTAGACCGGTGACTAAAAATCATATTTGTACAACATATATGTAAATGTTTTATAGATTTACTTATAAAATTCTTATAAATTTCTTCAAATATTTTTTTTACAGTAAAAAAAGGAGAATATAATATAAAGTATTAAATCTATAGAAACATTTTTTGTACATACATTTTAAAATAGGATTTATTAATCCATAATCTGCAAAAATTGCAGAGCTTCTGATAAATGTTTTTTGTGCTATTAGGCTATGTACAAATATAGATTTAAGTAGAAGGCATGATGCGTCAGTGTGTTCTATGGTTACAGCACCTGTACACTACGGCAGACGCCATAGGAGCACACTATAGGAATCCCCTCAGGCAAGCTGTTATCAACCGTTATTTGCATTTGCAAATCTGTTTTGCTCAATGTTTTTTTTTTTTTTTTTTTTGTAGTTACCTAAAATCCTTTAGCTCAAAAAAGAGCACTAATATTACAGTCGCTAAAATATTTATTAAATTTTAAAAAAAATTAGATTTAAAAAATTGTTAGTTCAATGAAATATATTTATAGTAACATATTAAAATCTATCAATAAGATTTTGATAGCATATAAAACTCTGTCATCGATAATATTCATTATGCAAATGATTTAAAAAAGTTATTTAATTTAAAAATTATGATGGAATTACAATCAATAAAAGTTATAATATTAATAAAGATGACCAAATAGAGCATCGTTTTTAAAAGAAATTTTTAAAGAATATTAACTTTTCAATCATTTTTTAAGTAATCAATATATATATTTGATTACTTAATGATTGTGATCAAAATCATATTTTAAATTTATAATCCGTCAATATTCAATATAAAATGTAGGTATATCTTATAAATGAAAAAAAGAAAGAAAGAAAAAGAAAAAAGATACAAATGTAAAAAGGAATAAAAACAATAGTATAGTAATTTTATAATAATGTAACAATTCTTCTTTCTTAAAAATATATTTGTACAAATTGTATCGCAGAAAAATATAATTTGTGATATCTTCATACAAATTAAAAATAAATTATAAAATTTTTTTATTTTTCGTAATTTTAAAATATTTAAGAAATTGATAAATAATTTTAATTTAATATTTACTTACATATAGCATCATTTAGAATTGTAGAATTTTTTAACATTTTCAAAGAATATATTTTTTACGAAAATTCAGAAAAAAGAAAGAATATTTAAGTTTTTTAAATTATAATCGAATATTTTTTTAATTGAAAAAGCAATTAGGTAATAAAAAATAATAAAAATTCAAGGTTTAATTTCTGTAATCAATTTATATATTAAGATGCACTTGCTTAATTTATATATAATGTGTGTATATGTGTGTGTATATATATATATATATACATACATTTATACATCTTATATATATCTGTAATTTTATGTGTTTTTAATCTAAATCTTGCATATTGACTTACTATTTATAAAATTATATTTTCGTAAATATATTTGCGAAAATAATTTCTCATTTTTTAATTAAACTTTTAAAATTTTTAAATTAATTAAACTTTACTTACCATACGATATATAATATATGAAAGAATTGGAAAATATGTAAAAAGAGCATATCAACACTAATATTCTTTATATTGTACAAAGAATATCTAATTTAAAGAATTAAAATTATCTGATTTATATTATATATGATTTATATATGATTGATGTACATTGATATAATTGATATAATATTTGATATTATTGAGATATAAACACGATTTTATTTTTTTAACTCAAAATTATGGAAAAAGAAAACGAAATTTGTTTATCAATTTTATATAATATAATTTTTATAAATAAATTAATATGATTTTAAAAAGTGTTTTAAAATTTAATACTGATAAATATTTATTTATTTTAATCAAATTTTAAAATTTGATTTTTTTTTAAATAATAAAAGATGATATAAACATGAAGAATTTTTCTCTTTCTTTCTTTATCTTATATATATCGAATAATTTTTTCAAACATCGAAATGTAAAATTATTTCTTTATATATTTCTTTATATCAAAAAAAATATTTTAAAAAATTATAAAAAATATAACAAATTTCCTGAGATCAATAAAATATGCTGGAAAAATAAAAAAAAAAAAATAATAAGCAAAAAAAAAAGATATTTAAAATTGAATAAATTATTAAAAACTTTTATATTTTTTCACATTAAATGAGAATCATTCAAATACATTATAGAGAAAGTAATAAAAAGAAAATACTTGATGTTATGATTCATTATATAATGAGATTTTTATTTGAAAAACAAATATTGAAACATAGAATTTATAAATGCATGATTCATCATCATCTTTGTATTATTAACATTATAAAATAAAAAATTTATAATCATATATTATAAAAATAGGAATGTAAATTTTAATTTAAATTATTAATATTTCTATTAATAATTCTATTAAATCATTAGTTATTTATACATTTGATTTGGCAAGTTCTATAAGCTAACAAAATTTCATTGAAATAGTGAAAAATTTAGGAATTTCGTAAAAGCAATAGAAAATCTTATTTTTATGTATAAATAATAAGAAGTCATATTTTAATATTTTTTTATATCGTAAAAATTGTTGATTTATAATTTAATACAGTTTCTATTAATTTTATTAAAAAAAATTTGGCACAAATCTAATCACAATGAATATATGATATATATGATATGTATATGTGATACTAGCCATACAATTTCTATATACATATAATTAATTTTCATTTAAATATATATATATGTGTGTGTTTATTACTATAAGTATATACTTTATTTTAAATGTTATTTAATTTTTCCACTTGTTATTTTCATGTTTTGTTATCGCAATATGCGAATTTCTTTTATCTTCATACACTGTATAAGAAAAATAATCAATCATGAAAAATTATTGCTTTAACGATTTCAAAGACAAATGCGACTGTTTGCTTTGTAATTATATAACATTCACTTATCGATCATTTATCAATTGTTTAATAAAAATTCTTAATTCTAAAATGTGTGCTATATTGTTATTGAAATAGTCATATTAAAAAAGTTTTTATACATTATATAACAGTTGATACAGTTTGACGTTGTTTACACATAACATAATTAAAAGTTGTTTAATACATTCAAACTGTATCGAAATATTTATATTAAAATAATAATGTTAAAATATATGTTAATTCGTTCATTCACTATTTATTTAGCTTTAATGTAAATAACAATAATGATGATAGTGTGGCCATGGGTATGTATAAAATACGTGCGCTTATGTGCGCATATACGCAAAAATCGGAAAATCTTTGTTTCTAATTTAATCAAGACTTCGCTTTCAAAATACAACTAATTAAAATCAAAAGAATCTGATTTGTAACAGCATTATTTAAACGTCGCAATAAATTACAGCTATTATTGTTGGGAAAAAATTAAGGTGAGTCGTATATAACTGGTTATCAAATATTTTAATCTTTTAAGCTCGGATGATTTGGAATCGGGATTTGATCAATACAAAGCAAATTACCAATTTTGCTTTGAAATTTTTTTTTTTTTTTTTTTTTTTTAATAAATACTAATATCTACGTAATTATAACGATTTTATTATATAGAAGAATGAGGTATAATAATAAATAAATATGAACAGATTCAAGTATTTAATTTCAAGTTAGATGATTATTTAAAATCCTTTGTTTCATATTTATTTATTCATTTTTTGTCTTATATTAACATTTTTAAAGATACTATGATTAATAAATCTCGTCTAATAAGATTCGTGATAAATAGTTATTATTTAAACAAAGGCATTAACACGTACAATGAATTACAATGAATTACAAAAATATTTGAAATATTTTTCAGAAAGAAAAACTGTATCAATATAATATTGTGCAAAATTTTTAAAAATATTATTAACATTACAAATAAATTAAATAGATAGAATTATCAATGATCATTATAAGATTTACAAAGTTTCAAAAATCTTATTTTCGAAAGTACATCCATAAAAATTATAAAGATAAAAAATTTATAATCACTTTGTGAAGACCACAGAAATATATAGTTATGTATCAATAAACATTAATATTTATTAAATCATTATATGTTATTTAATAATTGTAATTGCTCATTATCTTAGTGATATTTTAAAAAATTTTGTAAATAACATACATATTATATTTATAAAAATTTTTTGTGGTAAATTTTTAAAATACTTTTATGATTCATTGTAATGCTGGTACGTTGTGATGTGAAAGTTATAGCAATGTTACGCATACGAAATTATAATATATATTTAGGATTTACGTGGATTCAATATAAAAATATTTTATCTGCTTAAATTAATTTTTTTTAATAACAAAAAAATATTTCATAAAATATAATATGTTTCAGATATATTTTATTTTATAAATTTTAATTCTAATAATAATGTTTTGCATATTTTATATATTTAATTCTTAAGCTTTATATCTTATATATTATGTATTATGCTCTATGCATTATGTTCCATTAATTCCTATTATAACAATTAAGCTTTTAGAAATAAAATATTACCATATTTATATATTGATGTATGTATATTATCCTATTTTTGGCATGTTTTATGATCTTTACTGCATCTTTATGACATAGCATGTATACGGTTATAAATAATCGCTTTTTTCCCCATGTACATATATGTATATATGTTTTATATGTATACATTGCTTATCCCTAATATTTTGCTTAAATATTTTTTAATATACATAATTAAATAGTTATCATTTATTTTTATTGAATTTTTTAATCTTTATCTTTGACTTTCATTTATTAAATTAAAATAAATTACATTATAATTATATATTAAAAATTATATATGATGTAATTAATGTAATGTTTATTTTAAGTATTTAAAATTTAAATTTAATAATTAAATATATGTAAATGTACTTAAATTAGATTTGTAAATTTGAATAATAATATAAAAAATATTTATCCATTTAATTAAACCATGCGATACTAATACATTTAATAATATTTTATAATTTAAAAATGAAAAAAATAATTTATAAAATATTCGTTAAAAAATTATTTAAAACGAAAATTTTTAAAAATATTTTTAATGTTTTCTAAAATACACTATTTAAAGAGTTAATATACCAATTAGTATAAGTCATTTTTTGAAAATCTCTTTATTATTTAAATTTTCAATTGATAAATTAATCAAATAATATTCTAAATGTTTCATTAATAATAATGTTTCATAATATTCTAAATGTTAGTTTAATAATAATAATTTTATTTAATATTATATTTAATATTATTTAATTTAATAACTGAAAATTTAAATAAGGAGAATATGATTTATACTCTTTAAGGCTTTTGAACATTTATTTTTTAAATATCTATTTAAATATTATATATAAAAATTTGAAATTATCTAAATCTTAAAAACAAAATTTCAGATTTTAAAATAATAAGAAACTTTTCTCTTCTATTTTTCTTTTTTATTTATATTTGTATAATTTGTAAAAAAAATTTTCATGAAAGTTTTACGAAAATTTTAATCTATTAATCTATTATCTATAAACAATCTCATTTCATAATTCAAATCACTTTATAATATGAATTTGTCTCTAAATTTATAATATATTATAAATTTATATCATTTATGAACAGTAATGTATATTTGCTTATTATGTATTATATGTATATATGTGGGAAATATTGAATGGGTAAGCTGATAATTGATAAGTGGGTTTGTGATAAGCTTTCTTTTTTGCATGCTGTGAACTGATTTTTACTATTTCAAAACTTAATACCATTTAACAGTTAACAAAAAGCTTTTTTTATATATATTTAAATTAAAATAAGAAAATCATTATATTGTCATAAAAATTATTTTATACTTTTTATACAAATTTTTTGTTCAATTTGTCAGTTTAAATTAAAAAACAAGTGGAAAATATACAAGTCGGTTCATTTTAGTTTTTATTATTTTGTGTATGAAAAATGTTTTATTTAATAGATTAAAATTTGAAAAAATGAAAATTTATTTTGATAAAAAAATATATTAAAACAAGAATGATTACGTATTTTGAAAAGATTTTTAATATATTTTATTTTCGAAGTTTTTAATTGATTTATATTCATTTAAATTCTTTGTTTTTCTTTCTTGCATTGCAAAAATTTTATTAATTCTATGTTTAATTTCTATATTTATTTCTTTTAATTTTATTTAATTATACGTTTATTTAATTATATTTATATGCATACATATTTTTATATAATAAATCTAAACAAAAATGAATTGACTTGTAATTTTAAGATATTATACATTATATACACATATATACATATGCATGTATATATGCATATGATGTATATCTTTCAACAAAATAATTAAATTAAATTTATAGATGATTTTTGAAGAACAGATAAAAACACTGTATTTAATTAAACAGTACGCAATCTAATATTATTTAAATCCTTAAAAAGTAGATAATAACTATAACTGAAATAATTTTCAAATAATCTATTAAATAGAAATTGCCATATGATTTAAAATTTTTTTTTTCTTCTCTCTTCTTATCTTTTTTCATATATACATTCTACGACCTGGTTAATTCAATACCGAATAAATTCAAGTAATTATAGCAATCTTAATATGAATTTTCAATGAGTTCAATGAAATATAAATTTAATTATTTGCATTAATAAACTTTAAAAATTTTATGATTTTTCTAATAAAAATATAATTATGCCATAATTTGGAATGAAATAATAAGGTATATATCTTTATTTTTCAATGATATACTTGATAGAAACATTCCAAGTAATAATAAATTTTGATAAAATTTTCTATATTATTATATTATTATATTATATTAAAAATTTAAAATTACATTTTTGTTAATTTCTTTTGTAAAATTTGTAAATATTTATCTAATTTATAATATATTATTTCAATAAATGAATTTTTTCATATTTGATTACGTAATTATAATTTTATTATTCAAAAATATAAAATATCTATATAAATTATTTTTAATAATTTTTTATTTTTAAGAATAATTTTCATGCAAATATTTGTTAATAAAAAAAGATACATAATAAATCTTTTTTTACAAAATTATAATAATTAGAAATTAATTATTATCATTTTGGAATGTTGTTTATCTATTTTTAAATTATAAAAAAATAACAGATTTATATAAATAATTTTTGAAAAAAAAATTTCTTTAGAAAATTATATTAGAATTTTTTAATATTCTTTATAATATAAATATTTTTTTAGATTATATAAAATTATATAATATTTTTTTTATAGATTTTGCTTCTTTTTTTATTATCTGAATTTTTTAAAAATATATGATATTAATTCATTATATTATATAATATATAATATTAATTCAACATGGAACACAGAATTAGATATATTATTTTAATTATTATTTTAATTATTTTTTTAATCAATGATTATTATTATTATTTATTACTATTATTTAAAAAGAAACAACGATATGAAAATAAATAATTCTTAAGAAAATTTTTAATTATCATAATAGATAAATTTTTTTTCCTACAATAATTCTCGTAAATATTTTAAACATACAAGAAATCATGAAATTTAGTTTATAAAAAATTTTAAAAATGCTTTATTAAGATAATAAAAAAGGCAATAAAATAAAATTATTATAGAATCATTATTATTATATGTCAATCACAACCATTATTTGAGAGAAACAAATATTATTTTATTATTTAACATTTTTTTAGTTTCAATTCTCAGAATTTGATGACAATAAAAAATTCGTTGAATTAACAAGGTCATTTTGTATTAATGGTGAATTAATAATTGATATTTAGCATAATTGATATTAACTTCAATATATTATAATATAACACTGTATAGTAATTTATATTTAGTTAAAAATATAATCGATTTAAGATATCTTTGGAAGCTTAAAAATAGTTTCATTAATTCTATCATATAAGAATTTATTACATAATTTACTGGTATCCACTATTATACTGCTATTGTAATTTAAAAGTAGAAATAAATTTAAATTAACATAAAAGTTATAATCGTAATTAACATGAGTAATATATGGGAAAATTTTTTTAATAATTAAAAGCAACAATATGGGACAATAATTAAAATTTGTTTTCAATTTTAAGAATGATTTTCTTCTTGTTTGCTTTTGCCATAGCATCTTTATCTTATTATAACATCAATCATTATATTCTTTAATTGTATTTCATATTATACATTGTTTTCTATATTATATCTATATGTTATTCCGTATTCTTATTCAAGAAATATAAAATCAAAAAAATAATTATAAATTTATAATTATTATATATATATATATATATATACATATATATATATATATATATATCAATTATGTGTATATATATTATCGATAATACGATATTCATTTTAAATCATTCAAATATTGCAATATTTTCTTAATTTTTTATGAGATCTGATAATAAAACTCATACATTAAATTATGTATTTTCTTGCTAAATATCATTCTGATCGTATTTAAATATATACTTTTCTTGGAAAAATATATTAACTAACATGTGTCTTGTTTATTCTTTCATTCTAAGATGATTTTGAAAATTTATTTATATTATTCTTAATACTATTAATGTAATATCTAATAAAAAATAATTATTGGAAAATTCTCCTTTTTAACTTCTATGATTTTACTAACTTTCTATGATTTTTTGTTGCTCTCAAAAGAAATTAAAAAAGGTATTTTTTAACAATATAATGAAAAGTAATAGAATAAAAACTTTGAAATTTATTTCAAAAAATCATTTTCAAAATTGTTTTAAAAGATGAACAATACATAAATGAACAATTTCTCAAAGAAATATTTTGACATTGTAATTTTACCACAATGAATTTGGTAACTTTATTGTCAAATCTCGTATTTAATATATTTTCTATCGCATTAAATTAAAATAAAAAATTATCTAAAATTTTTATTAAAAAATATATTTTCTTTTCTTTTTTTTTTTTTTTTGTAATCTTGGAGCCAGTAAATTTGATAAAATACGAATTGTTAAAGATATCTTTAATCTCATTCCTATGTGTGTAAAACGTAAGGAACTTATGCAACAACAATATGGCATTGGAGCATTATAGTGATGTCTAGTGTGCTAATGTGGTTGTGTCTTGTCTGTTGTGTCGTCAGCAAGAGCACGCAGGCTTGAATCCTACCGAGTCCATGACACGTGCATTGATTAGTGATGATAATATCGCCCGCCAGACTGCCCTTGGTCCTGTCCAATTGGGGTATGTACTCCGTATCTAGTAAATCCTTCCCATACGTTATTATGTATCCTTCGAAATTCATTCAACAGAATTTATTATTAATTTAATGATTTATCAAGTTTTATATTTACCACTATTTTTATATATTTTCTAATTACTTTTATTAAATTTAAAATTTTAGAAAACTATTTACATGTTCAAGGAGTATATGAAATCTGAAGAAGATGGTACACTTGAACAGAAATATGCATTCTATGCACAGAATGTGCATTAATAAATGCAACAATGCAATAATAAATGAAAAATATTTCAGCAACTTATTCAATTTATTTTTTGTAAACAAAAACTGAATCATTTTTTATTTAATCAAACCAATGATCAATTATAATATTAATTATTATTATTATTATTTTATTATTCTATTATTAAACGAACAAAAAAAAATGTAAAAAGATTATTTTCTATGAAAAGATTCTTTGTATTCTCAAGGTTTTTTACCTTGACCTCTTTCTATCTTGGTTACAATAGTGTCAAGCTGAGTCAACATTATACTGATCAATTTCAATATTAATTTAAGTTAAAGATTTTGTGAAGTAGTATGTGAAAGATCAAAGATTCATTTATATGAATGAAATATGGTAAACATTCCAAATCGTATACATTTTTTAACTTTTTTCATATTCATATTCTTTCAGATCATAATTATTTAATAAACATAAAAAGAATATTTTAGAAATATTATATACGACAAAATTTGTTAATAAACATTGTTATATTTCGTAAACACAATTTTTTAAATACTGAATCAATCTTTGAAATAGTTTTCACTTATTATAGAATATTCTATGTAAAAATAAATTGAAGATATAGAATCTTTTCATAATTAATTATATAATATAGAATTTTATTACAATTTAATTTTGTAAGAAAAATAAAATTTAATCATTCATTGTGCTCATGAACTTAACTATCTCTTAGTTTATCCTTATATTTTATTATATTCTTCTACTATGTAATCTCTAGTAAATTTTATAAATAATCATATCGGGAAAATATGTAAAAATTAATTCGATGGCTTACTATTAAATCATTCATAATTCTGATTTAAATATTTATAATTCATTTGGTTTAAAAAAATTATTTATTCGATTTTAAACTAACACAAGAATTTAAGAAGTAATAAATTTGATAGAAAAATATTGTTCATTGCTTATAGAATATTGTTCATTGTTTATAAAATACGACAAACCTTTTTGTAAATAGATAAAAAATATTTCTTTGGATTAGGAAATGCAATTTACTTAACTTATTACAATTAATTTTTGCTTTATTTGATTTATTGATTTATCCAAATCGTTTCATCATTTGACAAATAAACATTTTCAAATATTAAAAAAGCTACAAGAAAGCATTGATAACTATGTTACTAATTATAATAAACGTTGGACAAGTGCCTATAATTCAAATTATATATTTATGAAATAGTAGTATTGGAATTTAATCTTGATCAAGATTACTTATATATATATATATATATATATATATATATATATATATATATATATATATATATATATATATATATATATAATAAGATCCTGTTGTCTTAAAAATATATTAAAAATTTAAAATATTTTTTTTCCCCATTTCTATTTTTTCCATTATTTTCTTTCATTTATTCTTTCATTTATTTTTTCTTATTTCCATAATTTTTTGTCGAAAAAAATTATTTTGGCAATTATTTAGAATTATATTTGAAGTTTTTTTTTTTTTAATAAGTTAAAAAAGAAAGAATAAAATTTTTTTATTTGACGTTTTCGAGTAAATCAAATTTGAAAATTTTTCAAATGAAATTTGTTAATTCCCAAATACTCTTGAATATGAATTAATCATTAATAGATAATTCTATATATTCTATAATTATATATTCTATAAAAAAATATAGAATAAAATTTATCTCTTAAGTTTTTATTTTTAAAAAAATTGAGATTGATATTATGCACCAAGAGGAATCTCTTCAATCATAAAGATGATTATCAACCATTTACGTCATCGAGCACTTATCCAATCTTTATTGCGTATTAAAGCAATCATCTTTCTTTTCATTAGAAAATTTGAAAATTATCTGAAAAATAAAACAAAATCGTTAAAAATAATGATTTTTATTTACAAAAAAAAATTGTATAACTTTTTCAAAAATAATTAATAATTTAAAAAATATTAAAAGTATCAAATTAATTTCTATATATAATTTTATTAATTTATTTTTACATATATTATTGAAGAAATTTTTAAAATGGCATCTTATTGACACGTATCTTGCTCTATGAATGGTGTTATAATTTTTTTTTTATTTTAAAAAACTTACATTTTTCATATATTTTTTTTGATCTCAAGATATATATATATCTTCAAAACATCTTCATATATCTTCAATTATAAACTTTTGCATAAATTTATATATTACGTATTTAAATAAAAAAAATTCTTATAAATAAGAGTTTAATAAAATAAAATCTAGAAATAAGTCTGAGATGGTCTTTAAATCCTGTCTTTTCAAAATTATAAAAATAAATCTCAACAAAATCTCTACTTTTATATTTGTATTTTATTATATTATATTTATATATATTTCTTATTATAATTTCAATTTATTTTTACATAGGCTTATTATCTGTACAAGTGTATCATCCATCTCATTCAGAAATAAATAATTATATCATATCCTAAATATAATATTATAAATATTTTTGTTGCTTTTGAAATTGCAAAAATATGATTAATATAATAAAGTTGAATAAAAATAAAATATTATACAAAAATATTTCTCAATGGAAATCATTAAAATAATAGTATTAAAATAATTATGTATTGAAAAATTTACTAGTTACAATAATAATACATATGACATAAATTAGTTTATCAATAAAAATAAATTATACTTGTTATAAACTTTAATTTAAATTTCAATTAAAATTTTTTTCATTTTGAAAATAGAAAAATTAAATACAAAACAAATACAAATTATATTATTTTGATATATTGTTGAAACAGTTTTAAATAATTAAAATTTAAAAACTATTTAAAAAAAATAAATTAAATAAATATATATAAGAATATATGATATATATCATAAAAATATATGAAATTTGTATTTTAAGAAAATCATATAAATAATATGATTATTTTTTTATTAAAATTTAGTTTTTAATTAATATAAAACAAATATACAAACAAAGCAGTGTTATATTATATTTATTTTAGCTTGCTAATATATCAAATTATAAGAAATTAAAAAATTAATAAATATTATTTTTATTTTATTTTTATTTTTTATATCATTATTATTAATATATACTAAATTTTTTAATAATTAAAAATTTAAATACTGTTTTAATAATTTCACAAGCAATAGAAATATTTAAATAAATATATAGGTCATATAATACACAAATTTGATAATTTTTATACATTATGCTTATAGAAAATTTAGTGTTATATAATATTTACAAAATTGTGCAAAAATTACTTATTAATAATAATTTTATAGCTTTTAAAAGATTTTTATTATAGATTTTTATTATTTAATAATTCTGTGGTGAGTTTGAGCATTTGTGTAAGTGTGTTTTTAATAGATGAATGCTGTGATATGATATCCATATGAATAAATAATTCTAGAAAACCTTCACATAAATTTAACATGATGATCATTAAAATTAATGTTTTTTTCTCTCTCTTATAAAAAAATATAACATTTATTAGTAGAAAAAATTATAAAATTATTTTCTATAATGTGAATAGAAATACAAAAAAAAAAAATTAATATAATTAACGAAAAAAAAGAATCTAAAAAATGACTTTATATGATTTTAGATGAATGAAAAATGTTTGTATTATATCTATATATGCGCAGTAACGATACATTAATTGTAAATTTTTTCAATTAATATTTTAATCATGTGTGTATATATATATATATGTTTAGATTCTCAGAAAAATAAGAAGAAATAGTAATTATATAATTATAATGTATTTATTATAAAGTATATTATGTATGCGTTCATAGTACAATTAGAAAAAAAAATTGTGTTCAATTTAATAATCTTTATTATTACATAAACATTATCTTGATATAATTTTTGTATTAAGATGTCATGAGTACAGTTACAAAATACAATTGCGTTTTTATTATTAAGTAAATTTCAAGAATAATATAAAAGTTGTATTATACAATTTAAAATATTTTATAAGTAATTTTTTCTTATTGTATTTTAATATTTTTTTTATTTAATCAATTTAATTAATTTATATAAGAAAAAATTTTTTTATTTCAGAATTCTATTATTCTAAAAAATCAAATATAATTGTATTAAAAATTATGTCATTCTACTTTTAAAAAAATTGCACAATAGAATGACTTTCACAAAAAATGGAAAATTTTCTTTAATCATTTTTTTTTTTTAAATCTTATTTGATATGGAATTATAGCCATTGGATTCATTCTATATATAGACTTATAGATCTCTATTTATGAAATAAAGAAGACAAATTTTTAGAAGTATTTGTATTAATTATTTTAATATTTAATATTTTTAAATATTTTTTAATATTTATAAAGTTCAAAATTATTCTATATAAATTATAAATAAATCCAAAATAAAACAATTAAAATATTAAAAAACAAATAAAAATATAAAATATTGAAAAATTTTATTTATAAAAATATAAAAATATGGAATCTAAAATTAGGAAAGAAATTTATACATCTAATTATATTTTAATTTTTTTGTTTAACTAATAATAATTATTATATATATACATACATATATATATAGTAATATTATAAGAGAAAAATTATTTGAAATAAATGACAAAAAAACGATCAAAAAATAACTGTTATTATTGTCTGCAAGAAAAATTAAATAGTTTCAGGGATAATTAGTTTTTGCACTTAAAATTACATTATCTCGATAATTATTTTTGCATTTACAAATATAGAATATTATCAAAGTTAGAGTTATATTAGAGTTAAATTTATTTTTTTCAAAAAATTGAGCTGATCAATTCTTATATTAAATCTTACAATTATTCTCTAGATAGTACTGATTTTTCAAAATTAATTATAACTAAAAAAAATGAATGATTACTGAGCATATATAGATATAAATGAATTTTCTTTTTATTATATAATATCATTGAAAAAATGTCTCATGTATTTTGAGATTAAATCAATTTTTATCGAAATAAATTTTTGCATGTAAAAAAAAATATTTATATTGCTTTATATCCCTCAAAATAATACGATTTTGTTTGTTATTATAATATAATATTATATATATAATATAATATTATAATATTATAAATTTTCTTTCCTTTTTTAAATAAAACATACATTTTTGAATCATAATTATACATATTCTATAATTTACTATTTAATCTAATCATGATGAATTTGAGATGCATGTTTTATTTTTTTACAAAAAAATATGCGCATACATTTAATACAATTATATTAAATCAATAGATAGATCAATATTTAAGATCTGATTTAATGTAATAGTAAGTTAAGTTTTTATGATATTAAGTTTTTAAAAATTGCAGGTATGAAGCTTATTTTTAGTTTCTTTTCTTTATTTATTTTCTAAATATCATTTGATATTTAAAATAAATAATAAATCTTTTATTTAATATATTTTTATTGAAATATTGCTATTGTTATTGCTGTTAATAACAATTATTATTATTTTTTTCTTCATTATTATCATAATTATTTTTAATTCTTATTAATGTTAATATGATATATTTATTGAATTTTATTGTAGGTATATAAAATTTATGATATATTTAAACTATATATGCATATTTGTATGACGATTAAATAATATTTGTGATATTAAGAAAAAAACCATGGCTACAAAAATCATCATTTTTCAATAATAATAATAATTAAATAATAAAGGAGTCTTTAAATAAATATCTTGTTAATAAAAATATTAAAATATTGAATGATACAGATTGAAGGTATTAATACCTATAATGTAGAATTTAATGTTAATTTTGAAAACTCATACAATTTGCCCAATATGACGACATATAATATTATAAATATGAAAATGATTTTTTATGCAAATTGTATTGATGCATATTATTATTATTACATTCATGTTAAATTTAAAGTGATTTAAAATTTTTATACATGCACAACATATTGATGTGTTGTGTCATGTTTTTATTTCATTTATGGTGTCATGTCTTAATTTCATTCATTGATAATTTATCATGATTTATGCATCTTACTAAAATTATTCTTTAAATAGTTTCGTCGCAGGAGTAATTCTACGAGAACGTATTCCAGCATTTGAACGTATGCTTTGGCGTGCATGTCGTGGTAATGTATTTCTACGTCAAGCAGAAATTGAAACTCCTCTGGAAGATCCTTCAACGGTAAATAAAAATTCGAATAAATTTTCAAAATTGATTTTTTTTTAATAATATTTTAAAATATTATATATATAAAATATATTATTATTTTATATATGTTTTTATATATTTTATATATTTTTCTTTCAGGGAGATCAAGTCTTTAAATCTGTGTTTATCATATTTTTCCAAGGAGATCAATTGAAAACTCGAGTTAAAAAAATTTGTGAAGGATTTAGAGCAACTTTATATCCTTGCCCTGAAGCACCTGCTGATCGCCGTGAAATGGCTATGGGTGTTATGACTCGAATTGAAGATCTAAACACAGTTAGTTTCTATATTTTTTCTATAATAAAATTATTTTTTAGAGATGAAATATCTATAGCAATAGAAAACTTTTATTCATTATAATTTTAATTATAATATATACATTATAATTTTAATTAATAATACAATTTTTCAATTATAATAATAATAAGATAAAAATATTAATTAATATTAAAATATAATTAAATATTTGAATTTTTAAACAAAAATTTTAACAAAAAAATATGAAATTTATTAAAAGAAAAAAAGAAATATTTATTTATTTTATATTTTAATTATAATAAAGATTAAAACAAATTATATATACATATATTTATAAAATATATTAATAAAGTCGAAAAATTAAATATTCTATATGATAAAACATATTTTTTAAATGATATTTTATTTTTTATTTTTTTTTTCTTTTTTGCTTTCTTTTCTATAATTATTAGATTACAATAGATAAAGTTTAAGTCTTTTATTTTAAAAAAAATTAATTATGTTTTTAAATTTGTATATTAAAAAATAAAGGTTTCATTTAAAATGGCTAATAATCATAACAATCAATATTGATTAAATAACAAATAATTTTTAGTTTTAAAAATTAAAGCTTCTTTTCAGTCTTCTTATTTTTTTTTTTTTTTTTTTTAATAACATTTTTTTTAAATTTGCATAAATCTGTTATATATATATATATATATATATATATATATATATATATATATATATATATATATATATATAACATTTTTTTTAAATTTGCATAAATCTGTTATATATATATATATATATATATTCATGTTGTATTTATTATGTGTGTATATAAGTAGAATTATTTATTATAATTTCTTTTAGGTTCTTGGACAAACTCAAGATCATCGACATCGTGTTTTAGTAGCTGCTGCAAAAAATATTAAAAATTGGTTTGTGAAAGTTCGCAAAATTAAAGCAATTTATCATACTTTAAATTTATTTAATTTGGATGTTACACAAAAATGTTTAATTGCTGAATGTTGGGTTCCTGTATTAGACATTGAAATAATACAATTAGCATTACGTCGTGGAACTGTAATTATTTATATATTTTAATAATGCTTATTTAATTGTTTTTAGTTAAAAATTTCAAAGTTATGTATTATATTTTAGGAACGTAGTGGAAGTTCTGTGCCACCAATTTTAAACCGTATGGTAACTTTTGAAGATCCACCTACTTATAATCGGACTAATAAATTTACTAAAGGTTTTCAAGCTTTAATAGATGCATATGGAGTTGCTTCCTATAGAGAAATGAATCCATCTCCTTATACCATAATAACATTTCCATTTTTATTTGCGGTTATGTTTGGAGATACTGGTCATGGCCTTCTTATGTTCCTTTTTGGTGGATGGATGGTATTAAAAGAAAAACCATTAGCTGCAAAAAAATCTGATAACGAAATTTGGAATATCTTCTTTGGTGGTCGATATATTATTTTTCTAATGGGTTTATTTTCAATGTATACTGGACTTATATATAATGACATATTTTCCAAATCACTAAATATTTTTGGATCATATTGGAGAATCAATTATAATTTCTCTACAATAGATTCAAATAAGGAGTTGCAATTAAATCCTAGTGATAAAGAACAATATTTACAAATTCCATATCCTATTGGAATGGATCCTGTGTGGCAATTAGCAGAAAATAAAATCATTTTTTTAAATTCATATAAGATGAAAATATCTATCATTTTTGGAGTCATACACATGTTGTTTGGTGTGGTGATTGGATTATGGAATCATATGTATTTCAAAAGAAAACTTAACATAACTTGTGAATTCATTCCTCAAATTATTTTTTTAGTATTTCTTTTCCTTTATATGGTACTACTTATGTTTATTAAATGGATAAAATATGGTCCTGATAGCGATAGTAAGTAAAATATTCAATGGAAAAATATGTTATATTTAATACTAATTATTATTAATGTATAGTAATAATTATTATTATAATATAGTATATTTATTTTAGTTTTTAGAAAAAAAAGGATACATATTGTAATAGAATAACATTTATAATATTATTTGTAGAAATAGATCCAGAACATGGCCCTTCTTGTGCACCATCAGTATTAATTACATTTATTAATATGGTATTATTTAAACCTGGAACTGCGCCAAAACCTTGTTCACCTTGGATGTATGGTGGACAAAGTGGATTCCAATCATTTCTAGTAGTTATTGCTGTTCTTTGCATTCCTTGGATGTTATTGGCAAAACCTATTATGCTAATGAATAATAGAAAAAAGCAACATTATCAGGTTAAATTTTAAATTCAATATAAATATATATTTTTTTAATTAATTTTTTTATATAATATATATTTAAAAATATACTTAAAAATATTACTTAAAAATATGAATCGAAATTATAATTTATATAGAGAAATGCATTTATAGCTTGATAACTAATTTATTTAAAATTATTAAAAATATACAAAAATATTATTAAATAGAATTATCTATTTTTATATATTTTCGAAGTTATTAATTCTTTTTTAATTTAATTTAATTTTATTCTAAAAATTCTTTTTAAGAATATAATTTATACATAAATTTTCAATTATCATAATTACATATAAAAAATTATTTTAGAAAATAAATTATTATTAATTTTTATAATATGATATGAATTGAAAGAAAAAAATATATATCATATATAAAATTTGCTGAAAACAAGAATAATTATTTTCTATTAACAAATATTTATTTGTTTGCTTAAAAAGTTGGAAATATTAGATTTAATTTTATATTATATTTCACAATTTAATAGTTTAAACTATTGAATCTTTTGTTCTTTTATATGTTCTCCTATTTTAAAATGCTTTCCTATATTTTGAAAATTAAAAATTAGTACAATAATAATATTGAATGATTTTTTTTTTTCACATTAGTTAAATAATCATGGTACAGAAAATGGAGATGTAGAAGGTGCTGTTGATGCAATACAACCAGCAAATGGAGTTCCTCAAGGTGGAGGTCACAAAGAAGAAGAGGAAGATATGGCTGAAGTATTTATTCATCAGGGCATACATACTATTGAATATGTTCTTGGCAGTGTATCTCATACTGCATCTTATTTGCGTTTATGGGCCTTATCTCTTGCCCATGCTCGTAAGTTTAAAAATTAATAATATAATTAATACGTTTATATAATTATATAATTATTAATATTTTATGTAATTATATATAATTATATAATAACATATATAATATTAATCATACATAATACAAATTACATATAAATTTAATAAATATATTTTATTGGATATTATTGATTATATTAGAATTATCAGAAGTATTATGGAATATGGTTATGAGAAATGGATTAACTCAAGAAGGCTGGGCAGGTGGTATTATTCTATGGGCTGTGTTTGCATTTTGGGCTGTTTTAACAGTTGGTATTCTAGTTCTTATGGAAGGTTTATCAGCTTTCTTACATACACTTAGGCTTCATTGGTATGTTGAAAAATTATTTTGCTTTAAATAATTTTATAACATATTAAAATTCAATTAAAAAAAAATAAATTAAATTTAATGTAAAAAAAATTATAATTTTTTCTAATCAATACTATTTTATTTTTATTTATTTATTTATTTATTTATTTTTTTTAATAATTAAACTTTTTATATTTTAAAAAATTTCTCTTTAAGAAATCTTTTAGAATATATTTTAATGAAATAAAATATCAAATAAATAATATCAATTTAATAATATATACTTGTATTATAAAATTGAATTTTTTTTCATAGGGTCGAATTTCAAAGTAAATTTTACTCTGGACTAGGATATGGTTTCCAACCATTTTCATTTGAAATTATTTTAGATGCAGCACAATCCACTGCAGAAGATTAAAGTTATAAGTATATTGATTTATAATACAATGTTCCATTTATTATCAATGAAATTCTTGTTCTCCATAAGTATAAAAAACATATATAAAATTAATAATATTGTAATGTTATAATAGTAATTGATTTTTATTAATCATAAGTTTACTAATCATAAATTAATACTATGTTCAAATAAATTAATTTCTATTTTTATTTATAAAACAAAAATAATTGTAATTCTAAAAATAAAAAATATAATATTTTCATTTTATAATTATATTTAAAAATTTATTCAATATATTTATTATAAAAATATTGTTTTAAATGATATAATTATAATATATATATATAATTATAAATATTAAATATATTTTTTTAAATAAAATTTAATTATTCAAAATGCTTATGGAGAATTTATAAAAAAAATAAAAATTGTAAACTATAAGTGGATCTGAAATATGTAGTAAAAACAACTGTATGTGCATGACATGTATTTAATTATAATTATACATATACATGTTATAAATGTTAACTTATATCATTTTATTATTATATTCCTATCCATTACGTAATAAACAAATAAATAATATAATTTATATTAATTTATTGAAATGAGTTTTTTAATATATATATATATATATATATATATAAATAATAAATCATTATTTACGTAAAATTTATCAGTTTGTTTATCACAAATAGATAAAAATATTGACAACCTGATAGATTCAACTATATTGCAAGTTGAATATGACATAATTTCAATTTTTTTCATGAATACTTCAAAAAAATCTAAAACAATATTTAAAAGTATATCAAATATTTTTAAATTAAATAAATTCGAACATTTATGAATAAAATTTTATGAATAAGCATATATCTAAGTATTATTTTAACAAAAGAGATATTTCCACATCTAATCAAATTTGATACTAAATAAATTCAAAACTTTTATTTATTATATAATATATCATTTTAAAACAATAATAATCTACACAATATTAATTCAACTATATTATTATTTTCAACAATTATTGTTATTTTTGTAAACATTTAGTTTTATAAACAATTTTATTATTTCTAATATTTATAAAATAACATTGAAAAATTATATCAGATTTATAATAATAAATATAACGATTTTATGTCAAAATTGTTGGTTAATTAAATAATCTTAAAAAATAATATTAAATATTTTTAAAAATTTAAAGAAAGAAATTGAAGCACTTGTATTTGCATTTGTAAAGCATTTATATTGATAGTTAATTAAATTATTATATATACATTAAATAGACATTTTTATAGAAGTAAATATATACTTATATCATATTTTTTTTTAAAGTTTATATATCTGAAATATTAAATAATATTTTGCGTTAAATATATTTTCTATAAAATCTATATATACTAACATTCATTTCACAGTAACAATATCAAAGAACAAATTATTTTATTATTTTATTATATTAAGAATAGATAAAAATAAAATTTAAATAAAAAAAAAATAAATAATATCTATTGTCTTTATCTTATTTATATAAAAATATATATTTAAATATATTATATTAAATATATATTTTATAGATACTATTATAATAAATGTGTTCATATATTTATATATATTCATATAAATGGAATATAATTAATATATTGGTTAAATTTTTTAATAAATTAATTACATAAATATATTGTGTATAAATATAAAAAATTATTATATATTTCGTTTAATATAAATAAAATTATATTTATGTAAATATTTGATATTATAATTTACTAACATGTATATATTATTGATATATAATTAAAAATTTTATAGTTTATATATTTAAAATATTTAAAATAGTTCAAAATTTTATTTGATAATAAAATTTATCGTTTCATATTACGAATATTTCTTTGTACTTTAATAAATAAAATTACTCTTATCTAATTACGTAATTTCTATAAAGTAAAAATTCGAAGCAAAAATATGTTTTTATCATATTTGATGTTCATTCGTCGATGATACTTTTATTTACAATAGTAAGAAGGTAAAATTCAAAGACAAATATTTTTTTATCATGTTTGATTTTCATTGGTCGATTACTATAACAACAATAACTAGGTGCCTATCATTGATGTTTCCATACTCCCACTTCTGTATAAAATAACGCAAGTCTTTTACGTTCGAAGTTGTCCAGTCGTCCTCCTGCTTTGACAGTGTGTGGTTATTGTTCGTTGTTTTCCAATCATTTTCATTTTACTCTTTTATAATTTTATTATTATATAAATATAAATCAAATTATGGCAGAAAAACTACGTATTTGTATCGTTGGATCAGGAAATTGGTAAGTTTTCTTTAAATCTTAGTAATATTAATATTTCTAGTAGCGAAATACTATCATTGATTTAGTTAAACGCATTTAAATGTTTTCTATTATAATAATTAGTTTCCACGTACTTTATAAATATATAAAGATTTATTGGAATATTGTATTAATATCATTATAATTATTAATTAAATCTATTCCATTTTTGATAGTTTTATTTATATATATATATATACATACATACGTACATGCATACATACATACATACATACATATATACATACATACATATACATTTTATTAATAAATATATAATTGAAATAATAATTATTTTATAAAAATTAAAAAATCAAATTCGAAAGATTTTAATTCAATCATATTATTCGTATTTAAAAAATATCCAATGAAATTATTTTGATTATATATTAATGTATAAATATTAATTTAAAATATTTTTAAATAGATTATATTACAAAAATATGAAAAAATATGAAATATAGAAATAAATATCTAAATTAATAATTAAATAATATTATTAATAAGAGAAATAGCATAATGTTAAGTAAAATATATTGTTTATATAATTTTAGTTTGGACTTCATATAATAAAATCGTTCCAAAAAAATGAATATTTAATATAATTTTGTTTATTATTATTAAATGCATTTATATTTAATATACTCGACATAAAATAGAAAATTGATGGAAATAATTTGAAAAATATTTCATTAAGAAAATTATATATAATTATATATAGACATATATAAGAATATATTATACAGAAATATTATATAATTTTATTTTTCTATAATTTTTAGGGGTTCGACTATCGCTAAGATAATTGGAATAAATGCTGCTAATTTTAGTAACTTCGAGGATCGCGTTACAATGTATGTTTATGAAGAAATAATCAATGGAAAAAAACTAACAGAAATTATTAATGAGACACATGAAAATGTAAAGTATCTTCCAGGACATAAGCTTCCGCCCAATATAGTAAGTATATATATATGTGTATATTGTATATATTATGTGCTTCCTCAAAATAAAAAAATTATTTTTTATGATAAAATCAAATTAATAATAATATT